>NC_133619.1:186398037-186724978 GCF_048593235.1 Sminthopsis crassicaudata
CATATCAAAAAAGAATAGAGTAGCTCAGTTATTTTACTATTTCCTGAGCCTCAATTGATGAATGAACAATAAGAGGTTGGAAGATTTCCTTCATGACTTATGTTGGATGATGGACTCTCAAATGGGGCAGCAAGTCTAATTTAAAATCCAAACCAAACATCTTTAACAAGATCTTTATGTAATCCAATATAAATACTCTTAACAAGCTGCTTCCTAATCTGTCAGGTTAGTTGGTCCTGCAGAACACAGTTGAGTGAGGGCAATAAGAGAAAACTAGTATTCAGGTACAGCTATTCTGTGTAGAAAAGCAGATACCTAATGGGTAATTTTCTGTGTCTCGAAAATTTCTAGACAAACAAGGAGACACCAAAAAGGAAAAATGGGCTTATAATTTATCTACTGAATGAAAAATCTTCACTAAAGAAACACCAGGAGTATTATCATCAAATAAGATATTAATAATGAGGTTTATTGGTCAGATTATATATAAAATGAAAGAAAGGAAAAAATCTCTGGTCACTAGCATGTGTTGCTATTTTTTTAGATGATGGATACTTTTCCCATTTGTGTGTGTGTGTCCTTTTGCAAAATGTCTCATTTGGAAATATGCTTTTCATGACTTCACATAGTGCTTGTTTTCTCAAGGGATAAAAGAGTGAGGGGAAGAAAAGATATGAAACTCAAAAACATTTTTAAAAATGTTTTATGCTTTTAATTATAATTGGCAAAAATTTAATGAAATAAAACATTTTAAAAACAAAATTACAATTTTAGTTTTAAAGAATAAACATGATTATTATATGTATAGTATAATTTTATCATTCTATATAATAATCAAAGACTGAATAGAAAACATTATCTCTATATCTGAAATTTTTACAAGCTAAATAGTTATATAAAACATAAAACTGTAATTCCCCCAAATTTTATAGAAATAAAGAACAGAAGAATCACCTTATGATACTTTGTGGGGAGCTATCTTACTACATTCATTACTACTGAATAACTTGTTGGGTGCTGGGGAATGAGAGTTAAGGGAAAGGATGACATGACAGGGACATTATAAGTTAATTTTTTATGTTCACAATCCATCTAATTTTTATAATAATGATCCATGTTATTAAATAGTTTGTTGTATTATAAGGAGAATAGGAGTATCATAAAGGAAACATAAGAAAAATAAAAACATACAACATATGGTTTAATGCCTATTTGTAATATTCCTGTGATGATAAGCTGAAGGCTGTTGAGATGAAAAACTTAACATTCAATGTGCCAGCTTCCTATTTTTATTTCATAATCATTCCATTCTGGTAACCCACTCAGTTAGCAGTTGATTATAAATGTAGTAAAGGGATAAAAGATCTTGTCATTAGATATTCTCTTTACCTCTTCTTTCTCTTAGTTTTGGAACTTTTTCCATTTAAATTCCTGATAACTAAAATTTAAGGAACTATGTATAGACACCATTTTCATTGACAAGACCGTGACAAGCTAATAAAACAGACAATTAATTCAACTAAACCAAAGTACACAGGTTAAGTAATTTATGCTATAAATTACACTTAGTTCTCACTGATAGATTTAAAACTGGAAAACAGTCACTGAAATTAAATTCAGAAAAAATGGACTGTACTTAGAAGTATTTATTTCAATACTGAACCACAGAAACCAAGACAGCTCATGCTGTCTATTTTAAAACAATTCCTTTTCTATCTGCTCTACTGTATTACCTCATCACAAAACAAAAAGGAGGATCCTATAAAGGATGGTTTTAAAATAAAATAGTTCACCTGCAATCAATCTTTAGCACCAAAAAATGGAAGAGTTCAGATAATACAATAATAACAATAATAATAGCCAATATTTGTATTATGCTAGCTAAACATTTTTTTTTTACGGATATGAAAAGTGCTTTACAATTATTATTTGATCCTCAAAACCTAGATTAATTATTATCCCTTTTTAAATATGAAGAAACCAAGACTGAGGGAAATTATTACTTCACTTACCCATTATCACAACTATAAAGTGTCTGAGGACACATCTGAACTCAGATATTCCTGACTTTAGGATTGGTACTCCATTGAGGCTATTAAGTGGCAAAAAGGATAAAGGGAAGGGAAGAAAAAGGAAGGGAATAAGTATTGAATAAGGTCTACTATGTGCCAGGCACTGTACCAAGTGCTTTACAAATAGTATTTACATAGATAGAGCACTGGCCCTATAGATGACCTGAGTTCAAATGAGGCCTCACACACTTAATACTTCCTAGCTGTGTGAACTTGGGCAAGTCACTTAACCCCAAATGCTTCAGCAAAAAATAAACAAACATCAAATAGTATTTATTTGATCCTACATAGAACAATGGGCCTTCAGTCAAGAAAATCTGAATTCCAATCCAATTTCAGCCACTTTGCAGCAGTATGATCCTAGATAAGTTATTTAATCTTTGTTCTTGTGAGACTCACATAAGTTAATATTTGCAAAGTACTTAGTACAGTGTTTGGCACATAGTAGGCACTTAATAAATGCTTGTTTCCTGCTCCATTATTCTACTTGACTCTTACTTTTCTCTATTCACTAAACAAATTTCTCATTTCCTTAAAAAAAGAATCAGTATAATAAAAACACACACACACACGATGGAAATGGTCCAAGTGTGGTTTTATATTGTGTATGTATTCTGTAAAAATATAGATAAGTATATAAGGTACTGTATGATGAAGGTGGAGAGGAAGTGCAAGGTAGTATGTAATTGTAGAGGAGGAAGACTGCAGACTAATAACAGGAAAAAATTCATGGAGAAAATGTAGCTGGAATTTAACTTTGAAGGAAAGCAAAGGAAAGTTCCTTTGAAGGAACATGGCATTTCAGACATTACAAAGGTCAAGGTCAGTAATCATGTGGCTTGTGTATGAAGTATTATGAAATAAGGTGGTACAGGAAAGTTGAGAGAGGATAAACAAGAGGAAAAATAGGATGGAGTGAAATACACAGTAATCCATAACTGAATGGAAAGAAGATGAACTCCTGATCAAAACCCAGAATCCTATAGATGTTTTTACAAGAAACACACTTGAAAAAGAGAGACACAAGCAAAATAAAAGTAAGGAGCTAAATCAGAATCGATTATGCTTCAGCTGGGAAAGGAAAAAAAAAAAAAAAGTGGGGCAGCAATCCTGATCTCAAAGTAAAAGCAAAAATAGACCTAATTAAAAGAAAAAGAAATTATATCTTGCTAAAAGGTACGATAGACAATGAAACAATATCAATTCTAAACATATATGCACCAAATGGTATAGGATCCAAATTCTTAAATAAGTTGAGTTGCAAGCATTATGAAATATAAAATGATTTATATTATATAAAAATAAAAGGCTTTAATACAAACAAAACTAAAGCAACCAATTTTAAAATGAAAGCAGAAAGGGGGGTACCAATCTTTACAGCAAGTATCTCTGGTAAAGACTTCCATTTCTCCAATATATAGAGAGTCAATTATATAAGAATAGGAACCATTCTCCAATTAATAAATAATCAAGTGATATGAAGAGAGAATTTTCAGATGAATAAATCAAAGCTATTTATAGGCATATAAAAAAAAAAATCTCATCTTCTGACTAGAGAAATACAAATTAAACAATACCTACCAGAATGGCTAATATAACCCCCCCCCAAAAAAAAAAAAAAAAAAAAGAAGAAGAAAAAAGAAAAAAAAAAGGGGGGGGGAGTATTGGAGAGGATAGGAGAAAATTGAGACACTAATATACTGTTGTTGGAATGAATCCAATCATTCTAAACAATAATTTGGAACTAGACCCAAAGGATAACCAAACTCTGAATATTGCTTGATACAGCAATACAGCAATACTGACAGTAACAATACTGCTAGGTTTGTATTCTAAAAGATCACCAAAAAAAAAGGGGAAAAGAACTTACATATGCAAAAATATTTATAGCAGTCCTTTTCGGCAAAATAGTGAAAATTGAGGGCAATTGTGATGATCAACAAGAAATGACTCAGTTCTTCTCAGCAACACAATGATCCAAGACAAGTACAAAAAACTCATAAAGAAAAAAAAAAAAAAAAAAAAAAAACTATCCACATGCAGATAAAGAACTATGGAGGCCGAATGCAGCTCAAAGCATATTATAATTCTATAAGAAATGATCAGCAGGATGATTTCAGAAAGTCCTGGAGAGGCTTACATGAACGATGCTGAGTGAAATGAATAGAACCAGAACACTGTATACAGTAACAGAAAGATTGTGAGATCAACTATGATCAACTTAGCTCTTTTCAATAGTGAAGTGATTCAGGCCAGTTTCAATAGAATGGTAATGAAGAGAACTATCTGCAATTAGAGAGTGCACTGTGGGGACAAAGTATGGATCAGGATATATAGCATTTTCTTTTCTTTTTTTTTTTTTTTCCTTGCTTTTTGTTTTTCTCTTTTTCCCTTTTTGATCTAATTTTTCCTGTGCAGCATGATAATGGTGGAAATATGTATAGGAAGAACTGCACATGTTTAACATATTGGATTACTTGTTGTCTAAGAGATAGGGTAGGGAGAAAATAATTTTTGGAACAGAGTTTTGCAAGGGTGAATGTGAAAACTATGCATGTATTTTAAAAATAAAAAGCTTTAAAAATTTGAATGCTAAAAATTGTTTTGTAAATGGATAACAGGTAATAAGTGATATTTTCCCAATTGTTTAGATCTGACTTAATCTGTATGAGAAGCGTTCTGTAATTATGTTCATCCAGTTCTTCATAGGTTTGTTTTGGCAGGTAGACCCCAACCCCCCCCCAAGTATTTTATTTTTTATACAGTAATTTTAAATGCCTCTTTTTGTTGAACTTTGTCAATAATAGTAGAAATGCTGATGATTTATGTAGGTTTATTTTGTACCCACACTAAAGTATAAAGTTAACAAATTTATTTTTCTAGCCTACAACAACCTGTCTAGCATGGAATCATAAGTGGGGTAGGAATATTAGGGAGACCTGAATTCATCAATTAACTCCTGGTGCACTAACATTTTCTACAGCAAGAGATCAGTAGATTTCTGCAGCTAAGCATTAGAGTTGGGGAAGATTACCTAGAAGTTACATGACTTGCCCATAATCTATATACAAGTTAACAGAGCAAGAAGCAGGGCTGAACTCTAACAACTTTTATTCCCTTGCACAATAATACTTCTCACTTTTGACCATAATGCTAAAGAACTGATTGTGATATCTTTATTTGCTATTTTTTTCATCTATAAGAGAAGATGATAATATTTACTACATTTTGTATTATTCAACTAACTTACTCTCAATTGAAATTAACTTGGCACTGTTTATCAAGTTTTCAAAAACTCTTTTCTTATTTAATCTTAAAATAAATTATTTATGGGTAACCTTCAGCTTAAATATTGAATTGTGTACCATGATAGGAATTAAAGCATGAAATAGTTCATAAAAGTTCTATCCAACTGCAAAGTAATTCATGAGCTTTACCTGCTCCAAAATAATTGTATCAAATAATGACACTGAGCTTGTACCTCATAACTATCATGCAAAGTTTAAAAGGTAAATTACAAATGTGGGAAAAGAACTTTTTTGTAGTTAAAGCTGTGAATTATTTCTGCCATTGTGGAAGGCAGAATGGAACTACAGCCAAAAAGTTACCAAGCAGTGCAATATTTTTCAGGCACTACTAGGTCTATACCTCAAAGATATCAAACAAAGAAATAAAAGATTCCTTATCTACAAAAATATTTATATTACCCCCTTTCCTGTGGTAGCAGTGAATTTGAAAAGAATGTCTCTGAATAAGGGATGGGCTGAACAAATTATGAATATAATATAATGGAATATTATTGAATTATAAGAAATGAAGGCATTTTTTCAGAGAAATCCAGAAAGACTTGCATAAATACAAGTTGAACAAAACCAAGACAACAACAAATACAGTAACAACACTGCAAAGACAATGGCTTTGAAAGGATCAAGTACTATCATCACAATCAACACAATGACTAATCATAATTTCAAAAGACCCA
The DNA here is from genome assembly GCF_048593235.1 of Sminthopsis crassicaudata. Classification (NCBI taxonomy): domain Eukaryota; kingdom Metazoa; phylum Chordata; class Mammalia; order Dasyuromorphia; family Dasyuridae; genus Sminthopsis; species Sminthopsis crassicaudata. The sequence continues at coordinate 186,404,092 of NC_133619.1, forward strand.
TGAAGAAATATGTTACTCATCTTCTAAGAGAGATGGACTCAGGATATATATAAACAGACATAGACACCGACACACACATACACACAGATACAGACATAGACATAGGCACACATTTTGGTCACTGCCGGAATTTGTATTGTCTATTTTGATACAAGAGTTTGGGAATGTATTCTCTTCTTCATCTTCATGATGTTAAGGAAAGAAAAGTGAATTTTTAAAATTAATTTACAAAATTGTAAAAAAAATTTAAATTAAATTTTAAAGTATTATTCCATGGAGACTAACCCACTCTGGTGAATTTAAAGCAAAAATCATTGTAATACATAGGGAATGTTTTTCTCCTTTTAGAAATGGTTCTCCTTTCTTTATAGATAAAACCATTCTCCCAAAAAAAAAAATTAAAAAAAAAATAATTACTTCAGTTCTACTAGTTTATCTGTAGCTAGAAACTATGGTATCCTCTCCTTTTTAATACTGAAGGATATAATTATTATTACAAAAGATATGCACACAAACAGGTGATATAATTTGTTTAAATAAAAAAAAAAAGGATTATAATTAGATGGCAGCACTTATTTCACTATACCAAAGATCTGTGCTTCTTAAACTTTTTTCTACTCATGACCCCTTTTTCATCATAGAAATTTTTATTTGACCTCAGTTATGTAGGTATATAAAATAAATATATAAGAAATATTGTAAATATGCTAATAAAATTTAAATAGGCTATTTTTAAAATAAGCAGGTTTAAATATAGACATATACATATTAAACATATCTTTTTTAAAAATATTTGTTATTATAAGTCTGTTAATTTCCCCTTTTTACCATATAAAGCTCTGCAGTTAACTCTCCCATGGGACCATTTCAACTACTACTTTACGTTGCTAAATTTTGCCAACAATCTGCTCATCATTTTAGCCAATGTTTCTTCTTTCAAGCTACTGGGAACCTCACTGAACCCATTCCCTCATGTTAAAAATAAAAGAAATGGCATAACACCCTAGGGAATACCTTTCTCATCCCTATAATTCCCTATACATATGACTTTAATCTTTTCTCATAGAAATTCTTTTATTTTCCTATTTTAAAAATGTAATTATGTGTTGCCAAAAGGATGACAGCAACATTTGTTTTTTTAATTAAATGTATTTATTTATTAAGATGCTACTGGTCCAGCTCAGTTCTTTGGAAGTTATTGTTATGGGCCAGAACTTGAAACAAGGTGCTTATATTCTTAGTTCATACCTTTAAAGGAGTTCACACCTTAGAGTTCACAATTTTAAGAGAGTCCACACATTAATTCACACCTTTAAGAGAGCATATATAAGAAGAAGCCCACAAGCCCATTCTCTTGGAGGTGGAATCAGATTCATTCCAACTTCCACCTTTGTGCTGGCTGGGGACTTCAGGAGATTCAGAGCCAGGATTCAATTGAGGAGATTCACAAGTCGAGGAAATTCGGGCAGAAAGAAGGAAGACAGACAAGTGGTGGCAGAACACTGAAACCAAGATCCGGAAGGCCTCCAGAAAACTAACCAAGCCCCAAGTGAAGGAGATAAGATTTGGAAAGAGACAGTAAAGGATTTGTATTTTACTCTCTGGCTGCATTTGGAGTCATTATTGAACTGAACTGAAACTAAGGCTACTCCTGGAAGACCCCCAAGAAATCTGCTCTCAGAGAACTTTACATTTTAGAGAAGAACATTACAAGTCATCTGCAAAAATTTAAGAAAGTTGGCCCCTAAAACTTTCTGTAGATGTAATGTCACATGAAGGTAATCTAAGAAAGTGATTTTTTGAGAAAATGATTTCTTTTATGTGAAAAAGTAGCCTAGAACAATCTTTTTTTTCTTTTTATGTAAACATCTGTGTATGTATGTATGTCTCTGTCTTTCAAACACACACACACACACATCTACCTCTACTTCTTTCCTTCAATGTAGTTATTTATTTTTTCAACTATTGGGGTTCCGTGCCCCACCTTTACTTACTTCAGTAACATCCATGACTTTAATGGCTGCCAGCTGACCAGTCTTGACATGTCGGCCCTAAAGAACAAAAAAGAGAAAAAACAATGAAAATTAATGCATCTTCCAAACCACCATTAATAAAAAAGAGAATAGATAAAAAGTTTACAATAATTATATCATCTATGATTTTTTCACATTAACAAAAACATGATGAAATAGAATAACTTTCCAATAATAATATGGTTCATTATACCAATAAAATGTTCCTTAAGAAAAATTACATTTAATCAACAAGACAATTTAATGTACTGACATATTCTGTTTAAACATCAATTCCCTAGCTTTTTTTTCTTAATCATCCATCCATCAAATTCTAAATCACTGACATTAAGATTGATCCCTGCTCAAACTACTTTTATTTTTTTGTAGACATACTAAAGGTTAAAAGAAATAAGTAAATGTGTGTATATTATATATGTATGTGTATAATATATTTATTTATTTTAAAAAACAGTTCTAGTTTTCAAAAATGGATTATGAAATATTTGTTGTTGACCCTAAGCACTGTATCACTACAGCCTAATTTTATTAAATATATGTAATGAATTAAAAACACAGCTCACATTTATGTAGCAATTTCAGATTTAAAAAGCATTTTCTCTATAATGCCTTTCTGAGGGAGGTAGTGTAAGCTTTATTACCTCCATTTAACAGATTAAGAAACTAACATTCAAAAAAAAAAAATCAATGAAATACCTTGCCCATGATCATATGATACTGATACCAGGATTCAAGCTGAAGTCTCTCCTGAGACTTTAAACTACAAATACAGTGTTTCTGTAACACTATCATTCAGTTAACATCACTCAATACTGAGTGAGTTGTCATGAAAATTTCTTCATTTTTTAAGGCATGTATATTAAAGACATCTGGAGTATTATGTTACATACCGTGCAGGTTATAGATACGTACACACACACACACACACACACACACACGGAAATAAAACTTTTTCCCCCTTCTCTTTCAAAGAAAGAAAAGAAATATATATGTGGTGCACGAGTTATATGTACTTTGAAACGGGAGTTAATACAAACACACTTATGTATCAAGTTGGCCAAAAACAACCATTTTTCACAAAACCACTCGATCAAAGTAAAATACACATTACACTCTTGCAAATCTACAGACAGATGATTTTACAGAATAATGCAAGATTCTGGTGTAGCTTATTATGGTAGAAAGATAATTGGAATTAGGAGATCTGAATTTCATTCTTGGTTGTTTAATTCTTAGTTTTTTTTTAACTGTAAAATAAGAGTTGGACTGAATGACCTTTAAGGTCCTTTTTTAGATCTAAAACTACACTCACATGTTCATCCTATGCAAGGAATGTGAACATTAAACTTTTAGGACATTAGGAAGTAAAAAACAAAAGAAATGTATAAGGAGGAAAAGGAATAGGAAACTGAGGAAGACAGAGAGAAAATCTATTTCCGATTAAGGCTTTAAAATTAAACATGCATTATTTTCATTAGAAATTATGCGAGGTTTAAAGAATTGCAAGAGGCAAGAACTGAATTACTGGAAAGTCACTTATGTTTCCTTATTTACAAAAAGGGGGGTAACAATGACTTAAAACTATCTGATTCACTGGTTGTGAGAATCGAGTGAAATGATATATCTAAAGAGAACTATAATTCTTAAAGCTTAAGTCAGATGTGATTATCAGAGCCAAAAGAGACCTTTACAACCATCAAGCTCTAAAAATCCCTACAAATCTATTCCAACTTCTACACCATTTTTAACAGCAGCTTGATGTCATTCTTTTCCCAAATGATCATTTTTAAGTTAAATTATCACAATCTTTGTTCCTAAATCATCTCTTCCTTATCACCTTCCCCCAGGAAACATTGCTGGGTAATTTGATCATCATAAAAATCTTTCCAGACACCTCAAGATTGATTTTTTTAAAAGACTACCTGGGGAAAATACTAATTCTGTAGCATTTGGAGGAATATTTGAGTCTTTCCTCTTGTCTCTACAACAAGATGTCATGAAGATAATAATTTTGAATTTCAAGTTAATTTCCTAGATGTTTTTAAAGAATTGACACCCATAAAACTATAGGAAAAGAGGAACACTAATAATCAAGTGGCACAGTGTATAGGACCTAGAGTCAAGAACAACTGAGCTCAAATTGAACTTCAGACATTTATTAGCTGTGTGATCCTGGGAAAGTCACTTAATCCAGTTTGCTTCAGTTCCCTCATCTAGAAAATGAGCAGGCAAAATGGAAAACCATTCTAGTATTTGTGCTGAAAAAACCCCAAATGGGGTCACAAGGAGTCAAACATGATTGAACTACAACAAACTATTAGTAAAGCTATGAATTTGTCCTACTTTTCTGGAAAATACTTTGGAATTATGACAGAAAAATCACAGAACTGTGCAAACATTTTGGCCCAGTGAAACTATTATTAAGCCTATATGCCAAGGTCAAAGACAGAGGAGAAAGGTCTCATATGTACAACAACAATTATAATAATATTTTCTGTAGTAGCAAGAAACTGGAAACAAATTAAAAGTATCATCCACATGGATTGAACAAACAATGAAAAGTATACATTAAAAAATATTGTTGTGCTGCAAGAAAACATCAACAAAAGGGTTCAAAGAAACATAAGAAAACATGTGTGAAAGGAGAGCAGAGAGAAGAATGCATTACAAGGAGAACAATATATGCAATATTTGAATAATATTGACAAAAATATCACTGAAAAACAACCGAATTTGGATTAATTACAGCTGAACTAACATCCATTCATTTTCAAGTCTTTGAAAATACCTGTTGGTTAATTACAGGTCATCTGGAATTATAATTACATAAACTTTTAAACTCTTTCTAGATTCTCACTCTATATTTAGGAACTCTATAATTAAAGTTACTTTCTCTATGGAAATTATTTTTAAGTCCTTCATTTCCCTATCATGTCCTTCTGTTTTAAAAATATTACAACAATATTGAAAATGTTTTTGTCTATTATTGTACTGTATTGTATTATATTGATTAGACTGATTCTGTGAAACAACATACAAAATGTATGTTTATAATGCTAATCTAAATACAATCCAACATTTCCTTAGTTCAATAGATTTTTTTTCTCTTATGAGCCAAGCACTTGACAAGGATCTAAGCATATAAACAAAATGAATAAAATGATTCTTACTCTCCATAAATTTTTATTCACATTGTGCTCATTCAGGAAAAATAAGTCCTTTTATTTATTTATTTTTTACTCTTCTCCAGTCTCTCTAGACTTCTTTCTCCACCATGGCCCAGTACGGGTATTTTCTTCTACCTCCTATTCAGTTTCTATTTTGTCTTATTTTTCCCCTGTTAAAATTTAGCTATTTGAGGGCAAAAACTGTCTTTTTTTTGCTTGTATTATATTCCAAGTGCAAGCATAATGCGAAACACATAGCAAATACTTAATATATGCTTATTGACTTACCTTAATTCATCTAATTTTTCCCTCTAAGAAATAAGGAATAAGATGACAATAACTGGAAGAGTTAGGGGGAAAGGGCATACTGAATTTTTCCAACCACTCAGGAAATCAACTTGAAATCATACAAAGAAATGATTAGAAGAGTCACATTTGTCTTTATGTCATTATCCCCAAAGGAGATCAGAAACAAAATTAAAGATCCTATACGTACCAAAATAATAGTAACAACAGCATTTCTTTTTTTGTGTATATCATAGCAAAGAGCTGAGTGAATGCCCACAAACTGGGAAAACAAGTTTATTTGGAGTCAGAAAAGACTTGGCTTCAAATTTTGGCTTCAATCCTTACCATCAGAGCAAATCCTTTAATCTTAACAACTACATAAACTAGACAGAATGGCCAAGTCAAACATTGAAAACTGGAGTCTGGGGGCAGCTAGGTGGTGCAGTAGATAGAGCACCAGCCCTGAATTCAGGAGGACCCGAGTTCAAATCTGATCTCAGACACTTAACACTTCCTAGCTGTGTGACCCTGGGCAAGTCACTTAACCCCAGCCTCAGGAAAACTGGAGTCTGCAAAATTATAACAAAGAGGAGATATGAGAAGACACCTACCCCTGACTTCTTTGTAAAGGTAAAGAACCAAGGATATGAATTATTGCAAATAATTAGGATTTTTTTCTTCCTCATTTTTTTTTTTAGTTCTTTATGAGGCAGAAAAACACTATAGAAAATGTAACTGGTATAAAAACAAATATATCAATAAAGACAGAAGGGAAAACACTGAGAAAAACTTACTCTCCCTGCATTGACAAATTTCCATTTGTCCACAGCTGTCTAACAGACATAGATATCTTCCTAGAGGAAGGGTGATACCTGACCTAGAGTTTCATAAGCTATACTTGCTAACCTCATAAAGATCATCAATTTCTTCTTCTTTACCTAAAAACATATCAGTTGTAACTGCAGCCAAGAAAAGCTAATTTTATGGGACACTTTTTTGGCTGTCTTCATCAATGACAATCCTTGACTGCCTGAAAGTTTTCCCTAATGCAGGTTAATATTTGGTAATAAACACAATAGGAAATAAACAAAATAGGAATAGGTCTACTAAAACTACTTCTATTTCCATAAAACCAAGTTATTTCTTCTGTGGCCCATCATAAGCCTGAAGGATAAGAAAACAATGAAACTAAATAAATTTATAATTAAACCAGGTTTTACAAATGAGCTGTTAAGTAAATATAAGAAATTTACAATGTTACCTACTTCACAAAGCCCTGTGCTAAAGTCTCAAGTGGTTACCACACTCCTCTCTCTCAAAATTACTTGCATTTTTGGTGGTCCTATTCCATCATTTTGGCTGTGCCCAACTCTTCCATAACCCCATTAAAGATTTTCTTGGCAAAGATACTGGTGGTTTGCCTTTTACAAACAGTTCCATGACTTGTCCAGAGTCTAAAAGCTTCTAAGTGTCTAAGGCCAGATTTGAATTCATGGAGTAGAATTTTCCTGACTCCAGATCAGACAGGCTAGACACCTATCTGCCCAATATTTTGCATTTGCTTATATACATATGTGCACATCCCCTCCCCCAAAAAAATATACCTTTCATCGTCAAATAAATTTGACAATACGTAAGTTCTTTGAAGGCAAGAAGAACTATTTCCATTTTATCATTCCATCCCCAGAACCTAGCATGAGGTTTAAAAATGTTTGGTGAAATTATGTAGATCTTTACGTAGATCTCAGTTTGTTGATTTGTAAAATGAAAGTATTGGATTAGATTATCTTGTAAGGTTTCTTCCATATCTAAGGTTGGATTTTTATCACAATTGGGATCTTTCACACTAGTAAATGCTCCAACGCGCTTATATATGCAATAATAGGTACTACTTATCAAATCATTCCCTGGGAAAAAGTAAATTGAAAAGCTGGCTGTTTCCTCTCTCTCTTGTTCAATCTGGATATGGAATTCCCACAACTACCCTTCTTAACCATTAAATTAGTTTGTCTGTCATTATCTTTCACACAATTCTAAAATATACACACTTACTTATAGAGAACTCCCAAGAAGCTAGAAACTTCAGTAATTGGGATGTTCCCCTCCCTCCTGAGATTAATCAAGAATGCATTTAAGCTTGAAATCATGAGAAAACATAAGGGACTGGCATAATTACTGGGCCATTATGAATATTAAATAAGATCTGAATCCCTAAATACTAACAATATGCTTTAGAGAGTTAGATCATTAGCAAACAGAAACCAGGGTTGGTTATAGAACAATGTTTTTCATGGTTGTACTGTATATAAGCAACATGATTTCTCTCAATAAACAACTCTGTTGAATTATCAACAATCCCATCTCATTTTAAATTACCATTAGCCCATTTGTGTTGTGTTGATCACAACACTTAATATGAGCCTTGTTTTTAAAAACAAAAAATTGTTTATTTAAAATATTTATGGTTGTTCATTTAGATTTAGTTAGTTTGGTTTTTTGCCAAACCTGATATTTCATCAAGCACTTGCTCTGCAATTCAGTCTTATCAACTTATTGAGTTCCTTCCTAGTTCCTAGCCTACTTTGGCCAGGCCTACACAGCTAAAATATGGGACGAGTGAGGCTTGAATCCAAGGCCCAATTTCTATTTACACCATCATGGAACGACCATCTATGAATTGAATTGAAATTTTACTCTATTATTTTTCTTGCATATGTAGGTTCCTACGAATTCTCTAAGAAGCATCAGCTCTATTATTTGCTACCATGATCCTGAGGCAAGTCACGCTGCCTTTTTTTTTTTTTTTTTTTTTAATATTCAAGCTCCTCAATCAACAAAAGAAAAAAGGAATTAAGGCTAAATGGCTTTTAATGGCCTCAAAAATGGGAGCCACAGCAGAACTTCAATAAATAGATCAAAGCAATTGGAAGATGGAAAGATGGGTCATATCCAGTTCTTCCTGAGATAGCCAATCTTGGAACACAATTAGGATCGAAAGCTCTGGCTCCAGGGCAATGACTAGATATGGAAGAAGACACTTTCTTCTCTTTTTCATTTTAGATGAAATAATGATAGCATGAATAGACATGGATGTGATATGATCTACACAGCAAATCTCAATAAATAATCTCCCCTCTTCTTCCATCCTTATTCCAGATTTTCTTGTTTTTATCCATGACTCCACTATTCTTCAAGTCACCCAGGTTTGCAATCTGAGAGGGATAGGAAGAGGGAGAGGAAGAGAAAAAGGGAGAGGGAGAAGGAGAGGGAAAGGAGAGAATATTTTTAAAAGAGCTTTAATTATCTTCCTTAGATTCCTTCATGGAAACAAACAGCACAAGCCCACAACCCACTGAGAAATATTCTTCATGGCATTATTAGTCTTGTCTCTGTGAGGGAAAAAATACACTTCATTTTTAAAAAGGGGGGGAAAATGTTATTCTTGACAGGTTGCCAAGATATAAATAATGCCTTAATTCTCAACCTTACCTCAAGTGCCCAACTTAGTCAAAATAAGCTACCTGATATATGAACACAGTATAATAAATTTAGAACACATGTTCCATGAAAATTCAAGACATACTAGTTTTAAAATGTAGCCCACTGTGCCAACGTGTTCCCCTGTCTTCAGAAAGGGCTTTCCTCAAATCATAATCATAAGTTATATGAGAACAGTTGTTAAAGGACTATTTCAAAATACCAAAAAAGGAATTATGTCACCTAAAGCATTTCACCAAACTTCTGTTTTAGTTGTTCATTCAAAAAACATTTAACTAAATGACTTCAACAATTTTGGAAAGCTGTACCACAAGTGAGGCACAAATCATCCATTTGCATATTTCACCTTTCACTTCTTAAAGGAGCAATTCAAATCCTAACCAGACACACTCCTAAAATCTTACATACAAACGTGGATGTGTGTGTATGTTCTCGCATATATTCACTAAGTTCTATCCAATCAACTTATTGTGAAAGTAGAAGATTTCAAGAGTTTAAAATGGATCTGAGAGGTCTTTCAGGCTTACCCTAAAGAAGCAAGCAAGCATGGCAAGAGTACTAATAATGGGCCTAGAAAACTTAGGTTCCAAATTCCAACTGAGCAATCTTGCCTAAGTCATAACCTCCCTAGGTCTCAATTTTCTGATGTGCAACATGATCGGTTTGAATTAGCTGGCCCAGGAGATCTTTCTTAACTCTAGAATTCTGATAAGTTTTTTAAAGGGGTCATCCGGTCTTCAGTGGAAGATCTCCAGTGATAGATTATATACCTATAGAGCAGTAACATCAAAGGTAAATTTAAAAAATCTCTGTGGAAAACATAGACTTAGAAAACCACAAATAAACAATATTTGTGTTTTATTGTATTTGTATTTTATTTGTTTAAACATTTCTCAATTACATTTTAATCTAGTTGATCTGTAAATTTGACACATCTGCTTCAGTGTCTATCATGAAACTGTTAAGTATTTTAAATTAATTGCTCCAAGGAACATAATTGTTATTGTGTGTACTTTCTTCTCCAAGAGGACCATGACATCAGGGAAGTGATGTCATGACAAGCAAGTGAATTGGATTTAAGTGAGAGAAGACTGTGCAAGATCACCTGCCTCACTTTCCCCTCCAGAGTCATCTGGATCCAGTGACCAGTCATGAATCAAGACAACTGGAGACGGTCCTAGATAAAATGGAACATGTTGGCCTTTTTAAACTAAAATCTTTAATAGATCTCAATTTGACTGAGGCCACAGATATTCAGTGAATAAGCTAGCAAATGAGGCAAAGAATGACATCCAAAATTTAATCAAAATCTAGCACTCTACATTGTGGCAAGTATTGATGGAAAAAAATAAATACAAGACACTGTCACCACACTCAATTTTACAAAAGGGGAAGTAAATTTTTAAAAGTCAGAAGTTCAAATTACTTTGTTCCAAGTGAACAAAAATTTATTAAGCAATGATTCCCATGTGCTAGGCACTGTTCTTTAGTTCTGGAAATACATAACAAGATATGTATTATTATAAAGTATAGAATGTATAATAATGGTATGGGGTGTTTGGAGACAATCCACAACATGAAAATGACAATATATAAAGTGTGGGAAGGGGGGCATTCCAGGATAAACCGGAAATAATCACAAAGGATAATTACATTTTACAACTTCTTTGTCTTATAAAATTTCCTTTTTTATTCTCATAGCCTTTCCTAGTAGATAGAACAAATATTATTTAGGCACACATGATAAGTTAAGTAGATTATCCGAGGCCACATAGTTCTATAACTAGAGTCCAGGTTTCCTAAGTCCAAGGTCCATTTTCTATCCTCAATGCTATACTGTATAATCCAAAAATATAACTTTCCTCCACCACACTCCTATTCTCAAAATTTGATTATTTCTCAGCAAATCTGTGTGAGTAGATTATTAATTAAGTGTTCTTACAGAAAGATGAAAGAGCTGTATATTCTTTCTTAAGGCTTCTAACTAGACAATCCCCGAGGCAGAGTGTATGTGTAATGAGTTTAACTCACAGACTCTGCTGGTTCTGCCTTGAACTACAGGTAATATAATTGAATACGCTTTCTAAGGGGCAGGTGAAAATCCAAAAGTTAACAAAAGGAAGAGACAATTGCTCAGACATCATCAAGAGTCATCTAAGATGGTCAAGGCTGTATTTAATAGGGACTTAAACATCACCATTCTTCTAAATATTTCAGAGTCCTTCCACCTTATCTCAATCTAAATTCTAAGTATGAAGAAAGTGGAAGATATTAAATTTGTAGGTATGTATGAATCTGTCATTAATGTCATTAATGAAAAGTTATCAATAATTCTTCTAGAAAGAAAAATAGTGAAATTCTATTATTTTCCTTTCTTTTCTCTTTTCTCCTGTCCTTTCTTTTCTTTCTTCCTATCTTACTTCCCTCCTTTGTCTTTCCTCTTTTCTTTTTCTTTCCTCCTATCTTTTCTTCCTTTTCTCCTTTTTGCTTCCTATGTTTTTCACTTTTCTTTTTCTTCCTAGCCTCTTTTTTTCTACCTTTCTCATTACAGGGATGATAGACCTTTGATTGTGAATTCCCATTCTGCTTAAGCATGTTATACCTCCAAGTATTTTTAGAGCATGTCATATCCCACTTCTGCTTATTCAGAGACTAATTTGCAAGCCTCCAATTTTCTGTTATCCAGGTGGATTCGAATGTATTAACAAAAGGAAGAAAAAAAATGCATGATAGAAAGTCATATTCAAGAACAGAGGGATAAGAACATATGTAATAGATATGACAGATTTACATGAACAAGACCATGTATTTTAGATCCTTGATTAAAGGTTATCTTTCTCCTTAACAAGAATCCTTTCACAGGAGGAATACAGAGAGGCTTAGAGAGACTTACATCAACTGATGCTGAGTGAAACGAGCAGAACTAGGAGATCATTATACACTTCAACAATGATACTGTATGAGGATGTATTCTGATGGAAGTGGATATCTTCAATATAGAGAAGAGCTAATCCAATTCCAATTGATCAATGATGGACAGAATCAGCTACATCCAGATAAGGAATACTGGGAAATGAGTGTAAATTGTGAGCATTTTGTTTTTGTTTTTGTTTTTCTTCCCAGATTATTTTTACCTTCTGAATACAATTCTTCCTTTGCAACAACAACAACAACAAAATTCGGTTCTGCACATATATATTTGTACCAAGCATATACTATAAAATATTTAATATGTATGTGAATGCCTGCCATCTAAAGGAGGGGGTGGAGGGAAGGAGGGGAAAAAATTCAGAACAGAAGGGAGTACAAGGGATAATGTTGTTAAAAAAAAAATACTCATGCATATGTACTGTCAAAAAAAAAGTTATAATTATAAAATTAATAAAAAAAAAAAGACAGAAAAAAAAAGAAAAGTTAAAAAAAAAACAAAAACAAGAATTCTTTCAATCACATTTTACCAGAGGCTAACATGCACAGTACCTTGTGTACAGTTAATAAACAATTTTAAATTAACTGGAGAAAACCTAATCATTTCCTTTTACAAAACCACATATTGAGTTCTGAAATTTATACATACACATATTTTTAACCTGATTTTCAACACAACCCAATATGATTATTACATATTCCTTTTTGGAAAGATTATATCATGCCATGTCCTTTTTACGGCTAAATAAATTAAATTGAAAAGAGACCAGTCCATTGAAACACAGATAGGAAATACTCAGGGGCAGGATTTGAACACAGGGCTTATTGATTTTCAAGTCCAGCTCTTCCTATTGTCTCCATGACTACATGTCATAAGGTTCCCAAAGAAGTTCTAAGTCAAAACTAAGTGAAATAGGAAATCATGAAAGTTTTCCCACATATAATCTGTTTTGGGTAGTGCATAAAATGGAGACAGTGCTCCAAAATTCAGCCAGGATGACTTGAATTACAGTAGACAGGTCTAATTTTCATATTTCTGTAAATCATGTGCTCTAAGGAAATCAGGTATTCTCCCCACTCCCTTCATTCTGCTAACAGTCACCTTAACACTAGAACTCCCATAAGGTAATTCTATGGTTTCTGACTTATAATTGGGTAATAGATATTTCCTTGTTCATGGCTAGAATGTGGCCATCCCTCTCTGATCTATCAGAGCAGAGGTCCAGCCCTTGGGGTGTTTCTAATTCTATTTTTTGGGGGGGGGGCCGAGACAATTGGGGTTAAGTGACTTGCTCAGGATCATACAGATAGGGTGTGTTAAGTGTCTGAGACCAAATTTGAATTTGGTCCTCCTAACTTCAGGGCTAGTGCTCTATTGGGGTGTTTCTTAGATTTATTTATGCTAGGGTATATAAAACCTCTTGCTTGCCTTTTGTATATGCCACTCATCATTGTCAGTCTGCCCAGGTGGTAAGAGACACCCAATTATCTTGACTTGATCTAATAATCACTTATGGTATTCTACCTTGAGAAACCTGTCTTTAATTGAGTCAGTGGCCTTCTAACCCACATGAAACTATCAGAGCCACAGGAAAATAAGATTGTACCAGTACTTTTCATATTTTTTCAACTGTAGCAAAACAAAGTGAGAAAAAAGAAAGTAAACTTCTAAGAAACACCAAATGGCTCCGGCTCTTTATCCAAGAAAGCAAAGATGTGTAAATAGGGAAGAATCATCTCCACTTACCATACTGTACTTCACCAAATTGGTGTGTATAACACAGTGCTTCTGTTTCAGGTTCTAAATAATATCTAAGGCAATCTATCCCAGTACCTAAGAAGCTAATCAATCTGGTATCATAAGGAAGTGAAATTGACTCTACTGCCCCAATAAAAACTAAGCACTTGGATGACATCACCATGAATCAAAAACAATAAATGTTATATTTTTGGCACAGATTCTGAAGGTTGTTTAATTCAGCAAGAGTAAGGATAACTATGCTCTTATAAGGATATGTGTGTGTGTATACATATATATATATATATATATATATATATATATATATATATATATAAAACTATGCTCTTATAAGGATAACTATGGGAAGATATGGCCCTAGCCCCACTAGGACAAAAAAAAAAAAAAAAAAAAAAAAAAGGCCTACTGAAATATTTTTCTCACAGCAACTGGTGAATTAAGCAAAAAAAAAAAAAAGTTCTGTTGTATCCATACTCATACCAATCACTCAGGAAAATAGGAAACACCACATCTCCTCATAGCATCTTTTAAACCCACAATTCCTCAAGTGACAAAACCTGTTATTTATTAATAATTTAAATATGGCACAATTGGAAAAAAAAAAAGGAAAATCCAATCATAGGGGAAGCTAGGTAGCACAGAGTATAAAGCACCAGCCTCAGGATGACCTGAATTCAAATCTGACACTTTACACTTCCTAGCTGTGTGACCCTGGGCAAGTCACTTAAACCCCCATTACCTCAGAATAAAAAAATCCAAATCCATATTCTTGTTATTCTTATCAAAATATTTAATCACTCCCCTGGCTGACTTGATTACTGCTTCAACTTAAATTAATATTTCCAATGTACATCTATTATGTACAACTTATTTTTCTTTTTTAGATATATGTTATTATGTAAATTTCTTTCTTCCTTTTTTTACCCTCCCCCTACCCTAGAGACAGCTACCATTAGACACAAATATCTGTGTATATGTAGTCATTCTATACATATTTCCATTAATCAGTTCTTTCAAAATGAGATATTTGTCAGTTTCTCCAAAACAAAATTGCTGTTATATACAATGCTCTTAAAAAAAAAAAAAAAAAAAAAAAAAAAAAAAAATCAAACCATCACCAACCTAGTCTAAGATCTCATCTTGTCTAGGAAATATGAGAAGTGTCTCTTAATTGAACTCTCTGCCTCAAGTCTCACCAATCTCCCCATCCTACTCAATTGACAAACTAATATTCCTAAAGCACAGGTGTGCTTTCTTACAAAACTCATTTTAAAATAAAAGTCAACCTTATGCCTTCAATGTAAAGTACAAATTTCTCTCTGGCATACAAAGTCTTTGACAATCTAGTTTCTTTTGACAATCTTTCCAGGGGTTGATTATACCCATACATATTGCCCATAATATTCCTGACTACTACACAAAAACAGATTAAAATGTAATTTTAAAATGCTTTATAAAATCTTTTAAAAATATAATAAAACATGGATAATATTACATTTAAGACTAAGTCAATATGTAGTCTACAGGAATCTTTATGGTACCTTCATTTCTATCTGAGTTTGACAACATGGGTCTCCTTCATATACTTTATACTCCAGCCAAACTAGCTTATTTCACTTTCTATCTTCCTGCCATTATAACTGGGAAGTGGTCCTTATTAATAACCTAGGCTTCTTGGAATTATTAAATCCTCTGAGGGATTAACTCAAGTCTTGATGATCAAGTTCTTAGTATGATCCCTACCCCCACCTTAAGTACTTATTTTTTTATCATTTATCTTATATGTACATATATCTTACTTTATTTACATTCCATATATATGAACTGTATCCCCTTCAATAAAAGTTAACTCCTTCAGGGGAGTGACTGTCTTATTCCTCTATTTGTATCATCAAAGTGATTAACACCTAGCATAAAATATAACAATAAACCCTTGCTAATTGATTAGAATTTTAAGAACTCAACCTGAACTATCTTGATTCAATTAAAATTTATTAATTAAGCACTTATAATATATTCTAGGGACAAAATGATGAAAAATAAAGTCCCGCTAAGTCCCTCCAAGGAGCTTACAATAATTGGTAAAAAAAGAAATAAAGAATAGAGAATAGAAAAACAATTAAGCTCTCACAATTTTCCAAAAATTTCACCATTACGGTCTAGAAATAGAAATATAGACAAGTAATAAAGATATGTGCAAGTTCGCACACACACACACACACACACACACACACACACACACACACACACACACACCCCTTTTGAATAATGGCCAGGGGAAAAGGTTAAGCCAACTATCCACAATGATAAGTAGAATCTAAGCAATAAGATAAGAGCACAAAGTCATATATGAGGAATTCAAGGACTCACAGAGATCATTTCTAAGTACTAGGAGGAGAAAGAAAGTCTTTATAAAAAATATTGCCCCCAAAGGAAAGAAAGGATTTCATTAGAAGTATGAGAGGAGACTATTACAAGGCAGGAGAATGTGAGCAAAGGCCCAGACAAAAGACAACAGAATGGATCATAGTATTAGTTATAAATCTATATAGGCTTTGACTTTGAAAACTTCATATAATAATAAGACAGTAAACCTGTTGAAGGATAGTTAATAATAGTAAAAACATTGTCATTTTTTCCCCTCTGCCTTTTTTAAAAGAAAGGATAAAGAGTGTTCCAAATCACTATTGATCAGAGAAATGCAAATTAAGACAACTCTGAGGTATCATTACACACCTGTCAGATTGGCTAAGATGACAGGAACAAATAATGATGAATGTTGGAGGGGCTGTGGGAAAACTGGGACACTGATGCATTGTTGGTGGAGTTGTGAAAGAATCCAACCATTCTGGAGAGCAATCTGGAATTATGCCCAAAAAGTTATCAAAATGTGCATACCCTTTGACCCAGCCATACTACTACTGGGCTTATACCCCAAGGAACTACTAGAGAAGGGAAAGGGTCCTGTATGTGCCAAAATGTTTGTGGCAGCCCTTTTCATAGTGGCTAGAAGCTGGAAGATGAATGGATGTCCATCAATTGGAGAATGGTTGGGTAAACTATGGTATATGAATGTTATGGAATATTATTGTTCTATAAGAAATGACCAACAGGAGAAATATAGAGAGGCTTGGAGAGACTTACATCAACTGATGCTGAGTGAAACGAGCAGAACCAGAAGATCATTATACACTTCAACAATGATACTGTACGAGGATGTATGCTGATGGAAGTGGATTTCTTCAACATAGAGAAGAGCTAATCCAATTCCAATTGATTAATGATGGAAAGAACCAGCTACATCCAGAAAAGGAACAATGGGAAATGAATGTAAACTGTTATTTTTACCTTCTGAATCCAATTCTTCCTGTGCAACAAAAAATTCGGTTCTACACACATATATTGTATCTAAATTATACTGTAATATATTTAACATATATAAGACTGCTTGCCATCTGGGGGAGGGGTTTGGGGGAGGAAGGGAAAAAATCTGAATAGAAGTAAGTGCAAGGGATAATGTTGTAAAAAATTACCCATGCATATATACTGTCAAAAAATGTTATAATTATAAAATAAAATAAAAATAAATAAAAAAAAAAAAAAAAAAAAAAAAGAAAGGATAATGGAACTAAGAATTTGAATTTATTGAATTAAAATTCAGTATATAGGCAGGATGGATAAATTTGAATCTGAGTAGTGTGTATTGTTGAAAAAGCTGCAGAAATAACTGAGTATCAGAAACTAGATTTTATAAGTATTTGGGAAAAGGGAGTTTTTGGGGGGAAGATACATAAAGCTGCCTATACTGTAACTATTGGTACTTCTAGTCCTTGATCAGAAAATTTTGGGTAAATCTCCTAGATGCATTGACAAATTTAATCAGAGAACTGTGATTGGTGTAAACAGGAAGGACAAAGAAACTGAGCTAAAGGGTATCTTTTTTTTTTTTTTTTTTTTTGGAGGCTGGGGTTAAGTGACTTGCCCAGGGTTACACAGCTAGGCAGTGTTAAGTGTCTTGAGACCAAATTTGAACTTGGGTCCTCCTTAATTCAGGGCTGGTGCTCTATCCACTGCGCCACCTAGCTGCCCCTAAAGGGTATCTTTAAGACTTTGAGTCTGAAACTTCTCATTGGTATATTTCATCAGGAGAAAAGAATGAGCTGAACAGGTCTTTGAATTAATTTAGTTCCTGCTAGAATTAACATCTTAATGTTGAGACCATATTCATATATGCCTAACCAATTATCTTATTTCATCTTGCTTCTCTTCCTACATTCTCTGGTGTATTGAAACTGGCCTGCTACTAACTGCCACGCCCTCTCTGCCTCATAGACTTTTCCAATTCTAGGTCAAAACTCTTTGCAAATGTGGTGTTGAGAATATTGAGAATACCCTTTCTATTCAGTCTCATAAAATACCTAACTTCAAAGCACACCGACAAGGCTCCAGCTCCAATAGAAGGCATTTCCTAATTTCTATCATCTCTTTTCCCTTCTCTTTTCCCCACTTCCCTTCCCATTTCTTTTTCTTTCCATTCTACTTGACTGCTATTCTAATTTACAAACTCCTTGCCAGTTTCCTAAATTTTAGTACTAATTTCCTCTTTCTGTTTTTCCTTTCCTATCCCATTTTCCACAACACAGCCCAAGTAATGTTTTTAATACAAGGCTTTCTTTTTTGAAAAGTACTAAATGAGTTTTCCTAATTATTTTATATAAGTAACTTTTAAAATACAAACTCATATCTATATCTAGGTGAACTAACTATAAACAGTTTAACTTATGGAAAATGAGGGGTGGGGGAAAGAGAGAGGAGGGTATTGGTCACACACACACACACACTCACTCACTCACTCACTCACTCACTCACTCACTCACTCACTCACTCACTCACTCACTCACTTACCAGATTTACCTTCCTGAGAAGGGATTAGATTCAAGGCAAAGTCAGAAACAGTGGGTAGAAGTTTTAAATAAAGACCAATTTATGTCAAAAGAAATTTCCTAACAGAGCTTTTGAAAAATAGAATATCTCCCAACAGGAATGAATGAATTCTATCTCCTTAGAGGATAACTTTACCAGTATGTTATTGTGGAAATTCATTTTGTGTATAAATTACACTAGATGGATAATGGAGTTGCAGCCAATTCTAGCATTTTTTGATTCTGTAATATGTCAATCATACACTTTACAACATACTTTCTTCACAACCATTGTATAAGTGCTTATTTCCATTGTACAGATATGAAAATAGACCCAGAGAGATAAGATTACTTGCCCTGAATTACAAAATTAGAAAGCTAAACTAACTCAGGAATCCTCATTCAAAGCCCAGTGCTATTTCCACTGTATCATGAATGACTTTATATATATACATACATACATACATATATATATATACATATATATATATATATAAATTCTATTTTCGTTAGCAAAAACAAACCCAATTAGAGAAAACATTTATAAGACTATTAAAATAGGGAATGTGGTCCTGACAGAAAGCACCTAAAAATATTAACCAATGCAGAGAAACTGAATTACAAGGTATACAAACAAATATATTACAAACTGAATACAAGATATAAAGTAGAAGAGTAACAGGATTGTCAAGTACTATATAATCAGTTATATGCCTTAATCTTTCAGCCTCAAACATGCAGCTCCATGCTTGCCTTCACAGACTCCACCTAGGAAGAACACCTGCCTACAGACAACTGAACAGCTTCTGAGTGACAGCTACTTCCTGTCAAGGGCTAATATGAAGTCATCTACATTGGCACTGATTCAAAACGAAAAACACATTGAGACCTTCAGCTTCCCTTCCTGTTTGTTCAGCAAAGAGTGCATCAGACAAAAATATCCGCTTTGAGGTTTTTGTCTTGTTGATAGGTCTTTCCTACCACCCCATCTCCCAACTCCCACCTTCTTTTTCTAATTCTTATACTGTCACAAAAGAGATCTCTCACACATCTTACAGGATCACAAAGAGGGGGAAGGAAGTCAGGTTGCTAAATTGTGGCATTTGCCTAAAGGTTAGTCTGCTTATACTGGGAATTTCTGTCCATTGGTTTAGCAGTTAAGGACTGCTGGGAAACTACATAAACCATGCCCACAAAGCACCAAATGTGCATAATGTTGCATGAGTACACCCAATAGAAAAGGATGAAGCAAATAATTAATCTTTATTCACATTTTAAAAAATCTTCAGCTTTCAAGAAATTCTGAAGTTAATCCTTTGGGATTGAGCATTCCTTAAGAGAATCTAAAATTCAGTCTCTAGAACTACCAAATACACTAAGAAGATATCAATAGAAACTTCAGAAATTTTTTTCTGGACGGATAACAGGATCTGCTCAGTAACTGAATCTAGGCCTTTGGAAAGCATAGCCATGATCATATGATTAACACAAAATGTCTAATAAATGCTAAACCATTATTGTTATTTGCAATGAAAGGAAAAACACTTTTCCATTAGGGAAACCGTCAATTCTGTGGTGAGCTTCATTTTACCCAATAAGGTGTTCCAAACAAATTACAATATTTTATTTTTAAATGCAACAGGAATTTGGTATATTACAGGAAACTTGGAGTGAATCCTTTTGTAAGTCATAGGGGCAAATTTGGACACAGGAGGATCTGGACCTGTGGTTTCGTCGATATAGAAACACTTTTGTGAGGAAATTAAATTCCCTGTACCAAAGAACAAATACCTACTCTGTAACAAGAGTTTTAGAAAATTGTCTGAAGCAACTGGGAGGGGGACGGGGAAAAGAAAGGAGAGTGTGCCACAAGAGGAGAGGGGGAAAATATTTGCAAAGTGACTCACCTTGGGTCACAAAGCTCCACATATATCAGAGGTAGAGTACAGATCTTCATATACTTCTTTATCAACCATGCCAATTTATTTTTTTTTCAAGTATATCTGATCTACAGGTTTTTACAGGGTGCTATAAAAATAACTACTTTGGATATGGTCATTTTCTCTATTCATTTTGTCCTCAATTTTCTTATTGAGGTGGGGAGTTGAACTAAATCAGTGGTTTTTCATTTAATCTGTACCTAAGAATCCTATGTGTTTGATATTCTCTAGATTAGATGATCCATAGAATCATTTACTAGTTGAATGACCCTGGGGGGGGGGAAAAAAAATCACTTGATCCTATTTGCCTCAGTTTCCTAATCTGTAAAATGAGTTAGAGAAGGAAATCTCAAAGTACTCAAGTATTTTTGCCAAAAACAACCCAAATGGAGTCGTGAAGAGTTGGACACAACTGAAAACAATTTTCCGTACTACATAGGACCAATAAGCCCAAATCCAATGGTCTTTCTTCAAGAGGACAGGAAACCAAATAAGCATAGCTGAAAGAGCTAACTGCTGGATCACTACTAGATAAGAAGGCAAATAAAGTTGGCTAATGATCTGGGAGACAAGTAATGGGGAAAAACTGGGAGAAAAAATAACTCTTTCCTTGTTCATCTTTTATTGTTTGATAATACCTTTTAAACAAAATTTTAAATTAGAAAGCATAAACCCTTGAATTACTTCTCCATTCTTGCCTCTTTGGGTGTTTCAGTGAGAACTAGATACTGAAATCCCAACCAAAAGGTATTACTTATGCATCATAATCATTAAAATTGAAGCACTACTAAGAACCAATTTGATTTCTCAACTATCAAAAACAAAACTTCAAGCCATTGTGTTTCACTCTTTGTGCTCCCAGTAAATTATGTAGGGTTTTTTGCCACTATTCAAAAAACATCAGCTCACAAGGTCAATGGAGAATCTGCTCATTACAGTTTTTAATTCCTAAAACTAACATATTCATCACTGAGTTATGTGTCTTGAATCATTATCTGAATGAACAAAAAGCAATAGCGCATCAATCTCATTAATAACAGGAAACAAGATGCAATTATTAATCTGTCACCCTCACTCATCTAGTTCTGTTAAAAACTGGGGGAGGGAGAACCTAAGTTCAACCAATGGCAGCTGTGTTCACTGCCAAAAACTGGCAACAATGCTGGAGCTGCTCATATCCTCAAGATTCAGTGCATGGCACCCAATGGAACAGGGACAATTGCCCAGAGAGAAAACAGAAAAATATGTTTTAAAAGAAAGTACAAAATTAAATACAGCTGATGAAGAAATTAATTAAAAAAAAAAAAAAAAAGTCATCCCCTTATATCCCAATAAACAGGTCAGTAGAGATCTATGGGATTATTTAAAGTCCAGTCAGCAGCAGCAGCTTCCATCTCTCACCCAATCTCTCAGCAATTCACTCTTAATTGGAATCTCTTTCTTTCTATTCACCTCTAACTCCCACCTTTCTTGATCCCTATCCCTTTACCTAAGGATTCAGGAAGGTCAAAGAGCTATTAACCTCAGGAACACTTACTCTGGAATATACTTCTTCATTTACTACACAAAGGAGGCTTATGTGCTATAACTAAATAAGGCAACCAGGAATTAGGCCAATTTTTCTGTTGTTTAGTTTTTTAAGGCACATAACATATTTTTCCTGTTCATATTTTTTTTTAATGCAAAAGGGTATTAGTACTTCTGTCTCCACTGAACAAGTATTAAACAAAAAGTACTGAAAGCAACTACTGAACAAAAATTTTTTTAAAGTTATTCTTAAAATTCACTTATTTTTATTTACTATGTTTAATAATTTATTTTGTTATTATCCATATTTCTATATTACCTTACTAATTTAAAAAATTGCTAGTAACAACAAAGTCTTTTTTTTTTCCCCCTGAGGCTGGGGTTAAGTGACTTGTCACACAGCTAGGAAGTGTTAAGTGTCTGAGACCAGATTTGAACTGGAGTCCTCCTGAATTCAGGGGCTGGTGCTCTATCCACAGCGCCACCTAGCTGCCCCCTACAACAAAGTCTAATTTTCTGTGTGGTGTAGTAAAAACTCAGTAGACTTGTGGTTCACATTATGGCCTTGCCTCTTATTCATTTGATCTAATACAAGAAATTCTAGATCTCAGTTTTCTTGTTTATAAAATAAAGGGTATAGTGGAACTTGATGACTTCTAACTCTGATGGAAATCTCTTTTTTTTTTTTTTTAATTAAAACTTTTTATTTACAAAACACATGCATGGGTAATTTCAACAATGATCCTTGCAAAACCTTCTGTTCCAAATTTTCCTCTCCTTTCCCCCTCACCTCCTCCCCTAGATGACAGGTAGTCCAATGCATTAAATATGTTAAAATATATGTTAAATCCAATATATGTATACATATTTATATAGTTATCTTGCTGCACAAGAAAAATCAGATCAAGAAGGAAGAAAAAACTGCAAAAGAAAACAAAATGCAAGCAAAGGGAACTATCCTCTCTGAAGTATAGATGGCTCTCTTCATCACTTGAGCAAGTGGACCTGGTTTGAATCATCTCATTGTTGAAGAAAGCCATTTCTATCAGAGTTGATCATCGTATAGTCTTGTTGTTGCTATGTATAATGATGTACTGGTTCTGCTCATTTCACTCAGCATCAGTTGATGTAGGTCTCTCCAGGCTTCTATGAAATCATCCTGCTGGTCATTTCTTACAGAACAATAATATTCCATAACATTTATATACCATAATTTATTCAACCATTCTCCAATTGATGAGCATCCATTCATTTTCCAGTTTCTAGATACTACAAAAAGAGCTGCCACAAACATTTATGCACATGTGGGTCCCTTTCTCTCCTTTAAAATCTCTTTGGGATATAAGCCCAGTAGAAATACTGCTGGATCAAAGGGTATGCACAGTTTGATAACTTTTTGAGCATAGTTCCAAATTGCTCTCCTAGCTGGAAATCTTTAATAAAAAATAAATAAATAAATAAATAATAAAAAAAAAAAAAAAAAACAAAAACAAAAACAAAAAAAAAAACCACTTTAATTTTTTAAAAAAGGGCAAGAGAGAGAATGAGTTTTATGACTACAGAAATCATAATCTGATGGTTGTGGGGGAAATGGGTGAAGCTCATATACTTTGAAGACCATTCCACATGGTAGTAGCTATGCACAGAATAAAATGTTTGGAAGTAATAATATAATAAAAAACTCTGCAAACTCAGCAAAATTTAGGTTACAGATCTCATTCAGAGTTTTGTTGGGATTATTTGCTAAGGAAGGGTTTTGCCTTCCTATTTCTCCAAATTAGGCCCCACACCAATATAAATACTACCATACTTTCTTGATTCTAAGCTTCCAGATATCTGCTGTTGAAAGGCAATTGTTACAATAAACTATTAAAGTAAACTATATCCCCTAATAATTTACCCACCCTCTCATTATTTTTCTTCTTTGTTATAGACTATAAAAGTACAAGATCTCTTCCCTTTTCTCTAACACATTATCTTATAAATTGTATTAGTACATTAGATTTTCATATAATCCTTAAAAATAAATCACCCTATAATTCTAACTACATAAACAAACAAAAAAGAAACAAATGGTTATAAAGTTACAAGGAGATTTTAGAAGGAAGTGATTATTAGAAAACGAGTGATGTGTGTATGTGTGTGTACACACACACACACACACACACACACACACACACACACACAACCAATACTCTTTTTAAGATCAACAAATGTAAGATTAAAAGACAAGTACATTATATTTTGCTCCAATTTTTAAGTCCTATAATAAAGCTTTGGCTTTACTTCAGTAGAAATTATTTTCAATGATTAGGGGACAAAATTGGTGAAAATAAAGATGATTTCAATGTGTTAAAGAAGCAAAATAGGACACGAGTAAAAGCCCAGACTTATATAAATTCCACTTTCTTCTTGGGCTTATAATCAAGGACCACCATAGCATTGAATAGGAACAGTTTGCTCAAGTTTAATATCCACTGTGGCCATTTATATCCTGTACCATACTGAGATCTGGCACTATTACCCTACTACTGAGAAAAAGAATAAAAAGTAGTCAAGCTTTGAGCAAAAAAGAAAGAAGGAACATTGCCCAGAGAGAAGGCACCACTTACTTAAAAATACCTCCTTGGGTTTTTTATTGGGTATATAACTAGCTCCTTTTAACATCAGAGGCAGTTTGCCAAAGAATTATGTCACCTCGAGTTGGCTACAATATCACTACATTTTCTACCTCCTAGAAAACATCTTTCAATGTCTATGTTCTGCATTTATACACTTAGAAAAACAATGCACTTGCCACAAAGTCTGCACAACATTAAATTCTTCACAGAGTTTAGAAAATGAAAGAGGTCAAATGCAAAATGTAAAAAGACATCAAGGAAGTTCTGCTCTCAAACTGTTTATATGGAAAATTACTCTTTTATTCATAGGATTTAGGGGAGATCACTTATACAAAACTCCCAACTTTATAGATTAAGAAAAAAAGGCCTATGAGGGATCAAAGAACTAAACCTCACACTTTATAGATGAGGTTAACTGGGGCCCAAGGAGGTCAAGTGACTTGTCAAGGTCTCAAAGGCAGCCTGGGAACTGTAATTCAAACCCCAGGTCTTTTGATTTCAAATTCTGAGAGAGCAGAGAAAAAATGACTGTCCCAAGATCATACAAGTTAACAAATGGCAGGGCTGTAATTAGAGACCAGGTGTTCCAAATTTAGTATTCTTTCCACGTTATGCCAAGGGAAGCTATTCCTATCAAATCTCAACCAAAAATTTGTGTACAAAACAGTAGCTAAATAATTTAAGTACAACCGTTTCTAAATTTCACTGAGTCTGTATTCTACTAGAACTCTAAAAACAATATTAATAAACAAAGTAATATTACATTTTTAAGTGCCTAAGTGCTTCAAAAACAGCATGCTATTCTAAGACAGAGGAAAAAAGTCACCTACAAAGACAAGTTGAAGGAAGGCTTTAATCTTCATCATTATCATCCATCATCACATCTATATTTCTATAACTTTAAGAGTACAAAGAGATTTTACATATATTATCTCATTTGATACTCTCAAAATCCTGTGAATAAGGTTCTAATATTATACTCCATTTTAAAGATGAACAAAACTAAGGCAAGAAAACGTTAGTGAATTCATCTGCCAAAGAACACACAGCTGGCATATGCATATCTGAGATAGGATTTGGACTTAGGCCTTGACTTCAATTCTAGTAATGTGTCCACTGTGTCATCGAATTGCCCCAAAGCAGCTTCTTAAATGATATAGGCACTAAATTAAAGGAAGAGGCTCCTTATATCAAAAGATGAGATATCAATGCTAGAAGAGTTTATACAGGTGCATTATATTCTGTTGGGAGAGCTGTAATTGGTCCATCTAGTCTAGAAAAGCAATAAGGAACTATATTAAGAAAGCAAGTCCCAAAAAATTATCAAACTGTGTGGACCTGTATGTGCCAAAATGTTTGTGGCAGTCCTTTTTGTTGTGGCTAGAAACTTGAAAATGAATGGATGCCCATCAATTGGAGAATGGTTGGGTAAATTGTGGCATATGAATGTTATGGAATATTATTGTTCTATAAGAAATGACCAGCATGATGAAAAGAGGCTTGGAGAGACTTACATGAACTGATGCTGAGTGAAATAAACACTTCAACAAAAATACTGTATGAGGATGTATTCTGATGGAAGTGGATATCTTCAACAAAAAGAAGATTTAAATCGGTTCCAATTGATCAATGATGGTCAAAATCAGCTACACCCAGAGAAGGAACACTGGGAAACAAGTGTAAACTGTTTGCATTTTTGTTTTTCTTTCCAGGTTATTTTTACCTTGTGAATCCAATTCTTTCTGTGCAACAAGAGATTCAGTTTTACGCACATATATTGTATCTAGGATATAACATATCTAACATGTATAAGACTGCCTGCCATCTAGGGGAAGGGATGGAGAGAAGAAAGGGAAAAAAATCGAACAGAAGGGAGCACAAGGGATAATGTTGTAAAAAATTACCCATGCAACGTACTGTCAAAAAAAAAAAAGTTATAATTATAAAATAAAAATAAAAAAAGAAAGCAAGTCCAAACCCTTTGCCCTGAAGATTGCATTGTTAGTCATATAATGAAATGAAGTCCAGGACCTTCAGACATAAAGAAAGAGCTTCCGGTAAACTAAAATATTCATTAAAAAGGCTTTCTGTAGTAGTAATTGTTTCCAATCCTTTGGATCTCATTTGACTTTGGAAAATATGGTATATGGAAACAATATTAGTGTGCTGTAAGAAAAGTGAACACGAATACAGAAGCATGGAAAAACTAATACACATATACATGTGGGCACACAAATACACATACACACCCCAATGATTATACAAAGAACGATAAAAAATAAGTAATTGAATGCTTGGTCATAATAACCAATACTGACCCAGAACTAGATAGAGATAAGTAAAAGTGCCTTACTCCCTTTTCTTTATGTAGAATCTAGGAAATATGGGTGTCAAACACTGCATTTACTCCTATACTTGACTCTTAGTTTTACTGAACTGTCTCTCCCCCCATTTTTAAAAAATATTTTGTTACAAGGAAATACCTCATTGAGCAGAAAAGGAAGAGGGATGTATGTGAAAATGAAGTGAAGGATAAACAAAAGAGATCAATAAAAAATAAACATTAAAATGAAAGAAGCAGCAAAAAGTGACACACTATACTACTTGGATGGTAGGGATTGTCTCAATCCTTTTATTTATATCTCCTGACACCTTGAACAATATTTGGCACAAAACAGGCATTAAATTAATGTTTGAGGATTGACAGAATAACATATGGGAAGCATTCTCTTCTTTCTTTAATAGTCAGCTTTGCCTTATTTTTTAATCTTGATGCCTAAATTTTGATCATACCAATCAATACCATTAAAAAGAATGCACCATAAACAATTCAATTTCATTACTCAGTTTGATCTATTGCCCAAAGTCATTGGTTAACTACACAAGAAATAAATCAAATTCTTTCTCAAAAAACACATACATTAAATAGATCATAAATATGGATAAAATGCAATTTTAGTACGCCCTGACTCATTAGGATATAAACATAATCCTAAAATTCGTAATTATATACTTAGGGGCACTTTTCATAATAGTCTGTATAGAGCCATGCATTAAAAAAAAAAAAATATTGAAATAATCAAAGAGCATCTGTGATTAAGTTTTGTTTTGTTTTGTTTTTTCCCAACAAAAATTTTCAGCATAATCTTTTATCAGAAAAACAGCACTCAAAAAAAAGCTCCTAGGTCTAATGACAGTTTCAATTCTGGAGAGACTAGGAAAAGGTAAACAAGATATTTGAATGCAACCAACAGTTAAAACAAGTCATCCTACATCCTAATAACTACAGTTATTAGTAAAACCTGCATATCACTACAATTACTCAACAGTAAGACAACCTGTCACATACTCCTTTACTAGACCCTGGACATAGGCAATGTGAGAATCTTACAAAACATTAAAATGCTGGCATCTGCAAACTGCTATCTGATTAAACATCATACCAGACCTATGCTGAGCCATACCAGGCTATGTTGAGTATTTAAAAGCAAAGGTATGCCAGAGCCAATTGTTTAAATTTCAGAGTGAAGATTTACACCTAAAAAGTTGGCAAATGTTACAATTTGGGACTTGATTTATAGTTTTGCTGATTGTCTAGACATGAGAAAATGATGGAAAAAAAAAAAAAAGATACATCAGATTTAAATTTAGAATTGTGTGTACAGTGGATTTGCAGGTAAGTTTTTATTGCTCCCAAGTCAATTATTAAGCAATTACTACTCTGTCCCAGCCTACAAACTTCCCCATGATGTTTGTGAAAAGCACATTTAAAAACCTAGAAATACAGTGAGATACGATGAAAAGAGAAATGGATTAGACATTACAAAAACCTATCAAATTTAAGGATAGCTGGTTGTCCAAAAAGCCAATTTAAGTTCAACTTTAAATTTATAATTCAAGCACTAACAAACACAACTTAAATTTAAATGCTACTCAAAAGGGGGACAACTTTTTGACACAAAAACAAATGTGAAGTGTTCAAAGTTGGGGATGAAAAACTACTAAATCATTGAGCCTTAAGGTGGAAATGGTATCCAACATTGCTTGTTGAATCTCCCATCATAATGTAGTTCCTTGAGAGTAATGATTCTTTTTGGATCACCAATACTTAGCCAAAAGTCTGCTTAATAATGCTTAATGAGTAACTGACTACTAAGAAGGCTATAGTGACACTTAGCTACTAATAGAAGATAGATTAATTAATTAATTGGTTTTATGCACTGGCTTTGAGAGATGCTTAAAACCCTCAAGATATGTATTATCATTTGTCAAAGAAAATCTGTTCATAATGTAAAGAAAAGCAAAACACAGAAGCAGACATCAATACAATGACTCATCATGACTTTAGAAAAATTCCTCCCACCTCTCTATAGAGAGGTGGTGAATTATGAGTTTAGAAATGTCTACCTTTGCAGACATTAGCTATAGTGGTTATCTGTTTTATCTAACTAAGCTTATCTGTTGTCAGTCAATAAGTATTAATCACTAACATTACAATATCACTGGCAAAAAGGAGCACTGGGAGATACTCCAAATAGAAATGGGAGATAAGAAAAAGTTATCTCTAATCCATATTTCTTTCTCCTAGTTATCAATACAACTATATTAAATTCTAAAAATATTGATAAATGAAAAAGATTATTTTGTCTTGCAAATCAAATTAATTTTAGTGAATTGAATAAGCTCTTTTAAAGAATACTTAAAAGTGAGTGTTTCTATAAACTAATCTATTTAAATTAGAAATACCCCTTTACCCCTCGCCCCCCCCCCCAAATAAAAACCCTTATTATTTTTGAATTTACAAAAATTTTTGTAAGGAAGTAGAGGAGCTTAAGAAACCCCAAATTTTTTGGAGAGCCAGACAAGTGATTTGGTTAAGAAGTGATATAAATTAACCTAATTGGACCATTAGTATTCAACTTGCCTTAAAAAAAAAAAGGGGGGGGGGTTGTTAAACATTTAGCCCTGTGTGCATGCAAAATAGATATACCCACTTGTTTTTTTATGTTATTATATCCCAACTTAAACTGTTTTCCCCAAATCGTAATTAATAAATTTCTCCAAAATCATAAGTAATAAAAAGTCAATCTTGCCTCTGAATTTTTGGCAATGCTAGCAAACTCACCCCCCCCCCCAAAATAGAATACAAAGCTAATGAGAGTCTTAACAATAACACCAAAATATATAAAACACTCTGGAACTCCATTCATGATTCAAGACTTTTTTCCAAATGCTTGAATTCATTTAACAAATATTTGCTGAACATCAACAAGGATACTATTAAGCATATAAAAGAAAACAAGTTAACATCCTTGTTCAGACAGAGCTTATAGCCTGTAAAATTACCTTGGTTGATTTTTTTCAACAATCTTACTAATTAAAACTTCAGGCTGAGTACAAGAGAAAAAGATTCAAATGTTTGTTCTTTACTAGTCTCTTCTCATTAGTATTGGCAGAAATGGAATTCTCAGAAATGCAAATTAAAACAACTTGGAGGTATCACTTCATACCTCTCAGATTGGCTAAAATGATTGGAAAAGATAAAGATAAATGCTAGAGGGAATGTGGAAAGACTGGGACACTAATACATTTTTTTGTTTATGTTTTTGCTTTTGTTTTTGACACAACCTCTTTTCATTTTTATTATTAATAATTTTCCTATTTAGGGTTTATTTTTATCTTTTGTTTTAGTTTTTTATAATTATAACTTTTTTTTGACAGTACATATGCATAGGTAATTTTTTTTTTTAACAACATTATCCCTTGTACTCCCTTCTGTTCTGAATTTTTCCCCTCCTTTCCTCCACCCCCTCCCCTAGATGGCAGGCATTCCCATACATATTAAATATCTTCATAATATATCCTAGGTACAATATATATGTGCAGAACTGAATTTTGTTGTTGTTGTTGCAAAGGAAGAATTGTATTCAGAAGATAAAAATAATCTGGGAAGAAAAACAAAACAAAACAAAACAAAACAAAACAAAACAAAAAAAATGCTCACAGTTTACACTCATTTCCCAGTGTTCATTTTCTGGGTGTAGCTGATTCTGTCCATCATTGATCAATTGGAATTGGATTAGCTCTTCTCTATGTTGAAGATATTCACTTCCATCAGAATACATCTTCATACAGTATCATTGTTGAAGTGTATAATGTTCTCCTTCCTAGTTCTGCTCGTTTCACTCAGCATCAGTTGATGTAAGTCTCTCCAAGCCTCTCTGTATTCCTCCTGTTGGTCATTTCTTATAGAACAATAAAAGGTATGCACATTTTGATAACTTTTTGAGCATAATTCCAGATTGCTCTCCAGAATGGTTGGATTCTTTCACAACTCCACCAACAATGCATCCCACTAATACATTTTTGATGGAGTTATGAACTGATCCAGCCATTCTGTAGAGGAATTTGTAGAGAAAATTCAAGTCAGATGCAATAGGGAAACAGGAGTTAATACACAATTCACTTTTGACCAACTAGCAGGTGAAGGTCAGTATGGAGAGAATTCAGAACAGATTTATTATCCCATAACAGTGTATGAGCAAATTTCTAAGGCTGCAAATAAATGCTTGGGGTTCCCTCCCTGGACAAAAAGATCGAGGGGAAGCTTTCACAAAAATAGAGGAAGGTCCCAATGAACCTTTTACGTATTTTGTGGAACGTTTGCAAACTGCTGTCACAAGAACTATTGGAGAGAATGCAGCTACAGAAATAATGACTAGACATTTGGCTATGGAAAATGTCAATGAGGTTTGCAAAAGAATTATATGAGGACTATACAAAAATGCTCCTTTAGAGGAGATCATAAGACGCTATGCTACAGTGGGCACCAATGCTTTATTATATTCAGACTATGAAGAGATTCAGAGAGAGCCAGGATTCAGTGGATTCGCAAGTCCAGCAGATTCACAAGTCAGTCTAAAGGAAAAGCCTGCTCATGGACTTTCGGGGGGATTCACATGTAAGATTGAATTCTGGGAAACTCACAATCCCACATTCTTGGAGGCAGAGTCTGATTCATTTCCACGTCTACCTTCGTGCTGGCTGGAGGCTTTGGATTCAGAGGGAGCTAGAGACTGAAATTGACTGGAGACATTCTGACAGGAAAAGATTCAAGATTTTGAAGGACACAATAAAGGATCTGGACTTTAACTCCTGGCTGCATTTTGGGGATTATTGAACTAGAACTAAAACTAAGGCTGGCTCTAGAAGCTCACCAAGAGATCTCCTCCCAGAGAACTATTACAATTTAGAGACAACTCAGCATACCCTTTGACCAAGCACTGTCTCTACTGGGTCTGTATCCCAAACAGATCATAAAAAAGGGAAAAGGACCCACATGTGCAAAAATTTTTGTAGCAGTGCTTTTTGTAGTGTCAACGAACTGGAAACTGAGTGGATACCCATCAGCTGGGGGAATTGGTTGAATAAATTCAGGAATAACTATCTTTGCAATTTTTTTTTTTTTTTTTTTTTTTTTTTTTTGGCTAAAGCAATTGGGGTTAAGTGACTTGCCCAGGGTCACACAGCTAGGAAGCGATAATTATGTCTGAGGCCACATCTGAATTCAGGTTCTCCTGACTTCAGGCCTGGTACTCTATCCACTACATACTCTATCCACTACATCATCTAGCTGCCCCAGTAAAAAGCTATTATTAAAGGGGGAAAAAAAAAAAAAACTGGAACTCCCAGTAGTTCCCCAAGAAAGTACAAGTAGAAATCTAGCTTCCCTACCACAGCTCATTTATCCTACATTCAATTTAATTCAATAAACATTCATTAATCACCTATCACACTAAGCACTGTTTGTAGCACTGGAAATAAAAATATCAAGAAACAAAATAACAAAATAGTCCCTGACCTAACGGAACTTAAATCTTTTTTTTTCAATCCCTTAATTTTACTTTATTTAATTTTAAGTAAGAGAAAGTAATCTTAGAAATTAAAAGCAATAAAAGACTTCTAAGGCTATTTACAATCATATTGGATTGGAATCAGGAAGACCTGGGTTCAAAACCTATCTCAGATATAATCTATATAACCTTGTATGTGACATTTAAAATCTCTAACCTCAATTTCCTTCTCTATAAAACAACCAGAGTGTACTCCATATCCTCTTGGATTCCTTTCTGACTCTAATACTATGCTCCTATATAATTAACCAAGAAATCTTTCAGCAAAATTGCTGAACAAATTCTCTGCCAGTCTGTTTATGAACTCTCCCAATGAAGGGTAGTCTGCTTCTTCCTAAAAAAGCCAATTTCATCTTTGGACAGGTCAATTGTTAGGGAAATTTTCCTCATATTTTTCCTAAATTAGTGTTTTATGCTTTCACTCATTAATTTAATTTTAATTTTTAAGGAATTTAAATCTTATAAATACAGAGTTAAAGTAAAATAAATTCAAATGAGTAAATTCAAGAAGGAAAAGAGTGTGAATAACCAGAAATGAGAGGAGAAAGAATCAGAAAAGACTTTCTGTCACAGATGGCATTTGAATTGTATATGCTTTAGAAAGTTTGGAATTCTAAGAGTACATTTTTAAGCATGAGGAAACCACATGCACAGATAGGAGCTGGAATGTCAAATACTGGAAACAACTACTAGGTCTGCTAGAATGAAAGAGAGAATGTGTAAAAAAGTATAATATCAAATGAAATTGGAAAAACAGATAGGACTAATATTGAAGGGCTTTAAAATTCCTCCCATGCTCCTTTGTATCTTATTCTAAAAGCAATAAGGAACTACTGAAGATTTTTTTTTTTTTTTTGGGGGGGGGGTTTGCACCAAAAGGAGAAAGGAGAGGAGGCTCAGAATATGGTTAATTTGGGTTTAGTAATACCCCTTTGGCAGATATCCAACAGACCTATCAGCCTCCTACCGATAACTTACTTAACTGTAGGCCTAGTTAACCTAAATGTCAGGGTTTTGTAGAGGGATTTCACACATACATTCACAAATGGTCCCAGCACAAATTTACCATTCACATTAACCTCTCTAACCAACAAGTCAACTGCTGGACATCAGGGATAAAACAGACTATTACTTTGCTTAATCCTTTCTCTTTCCCCAGTTCCAATTACACCCACACAGAGAAAACAAGCTATGTAAAGCCTATAGCAAGTAGAGGATTTTAGTAAGCCAGAGAAATCCCTCATTGCGCTCTGGAAGCTCCCACTGAAAACAACAGTAACAGCATTGTATAACACATTCTTGAGTTACTTTTCACAGTAATTTCGAGTAAGGAAATTCAACTGAGTGCCAAACTTTTGTAAAAAGAGCTTTCATTTAGGCAGTTATACTCTTAATAAGTCTTTCCCTGTCCATACCCGGGTGCCACTCTTAATATTTTTACCTCCATAAGAGCTGACTAGTCAGCAGAGGGTATCAAAAGTAGTTCTGTACTCAAAGCTGAATGAGAAGGAGAGGATGCCAGGAAGACAGAGAGTCCATTCAGACTGGCCAACTTTGAAAATTCCTTTCACTTTTTCTCAGGAACCAAAACTACTAGACCACAGTATGGGAAACCTTCATTAGCTTTAAAAAAAACAAAACACTAAATTAATGTCAGTGAATCACAATCCTATATGAAGAGTAAATTAAGCCTAAGGAAAAAAAAATGTCTTAGGATAACTTAAGCATCTCTAAAAACAGCCTATATGGCCTTCACCTAACACTTTTTTGTTGGGAGAGGAGGGGAGGGAGGGTGAAGAGAAGGGAGAGAGGACAAAATCTGTAACTGGACATATCAGTGTTTCTACCTACCCACCCAAATTTAAAGCTATTCACAACCCAGTTTTTTATTCTTTTCCACACTCTAATATCCTATTGCATTAGCCCACTGGTCTAGTTACAGATCCTCACATGTTAGATCTTTTCTAGTGCTATTCCCCCCTTGCCTGGAAGATTCTCTTCCTCCTCATCTTTACCTCATAGTGGTCCTTAAAAACTCAGCTCAAAGACTATTTCTACAACAAGCTTTTTTCTGGCATATGGTAGCAAACTTATGATTTGGACTGGAAAAAAGTAGAAAAATGCCAAGAAATCACAGGGGAAAAAAACATTTAAATAAAACATGCAAATTAAGACTGGAAAAGATTGTAGAGAGGAGGCAGTGGAAGTCAGGCCCAGATTAATTAAAAGACCTGTTCAATGTCAAACAACTAATTAGTAGCAGAAATGGGTAATTGTATTTTCTTATCTTTCTTCACTTTAAAAAAGTAAAATCCATTACAGAAATAAAGACTTGAAATTTGATTTTAAAAAATACAAGTTATTCCCCAATTGATATATCAAAGGATATAAATAGGTAATTTTCAGACAAAGAAATCAAAGCTATCTATAATCATATGAAAAAATGTTCTAAATCACCATTGGTAACTCTGAGGTACCATTTCATATCTAGCAAAATGGCTAAGATGTCCAAAAAAGAGAAATAAAAAAGGAAAATGTTAGCTGCTAGAAAGGATGTAGGAAAACAGACACTTATAAAATCTTGATGAAGTTGTGAAGTGATCCAACCATTCTGGAGGACAATTTGGAACTATGTCCAAAAGGTGATAAAACATGCATATTCTTTGATTCAGCAATACCATTGCTAGGTCTATATCCCAAAGATATCAAAAAAAGAAAAGGAGAAAAAGATCTATTTGTACAAAAATATTTATAGCAGCTCTTTTTATGATGCTAAGAACTGGACATCAAAGGGATGCTCATCAACTGAGGACTGGCTAAAATGGTAAGTGACTATAATGAAGTATTATTGTGCACTAAGAAATGACAAGCAGGATGATCTCAGAAAGACGTTCATAAAATTATGCATAGTGAAATGAACAGAACCAGGAGAACATTGTACACAGTGGAAAAAGAAATATTGCTCAGTGAAGAATCATCAATGACTTAGCTATTAGACTATGTAAGAAAATACCAATGGATTAATGATAAAGCATACTATATATTAATGATGAAGCACACTCCAAAAAACTGACAATACAGATTGAAATGTGCTATTTTTTCACTCTTCCATTTTTCTTTTATTCAAATTTAATACAGAAATGTTTTACATAATTACACGTTTATTTATTTATTTAATAAATTATTTATGATTTATTGCTATCCCCTCAGGGAAAGGGAGGAAAGGAAGGGAGAGGATAAAATTTGAACCGCAAAACTTTTAAATGAAAATGTTTAAAAAAAAAAAATGTGGGGGAGGGGAGACTCAGACAATCTTTGATTGCAATGTTTTATTTCTCTAAACAATAAAAAGACAGTGAATCACTTTTTAACTTGATATTTATAAAGGAAAGATGCCTCCCTTCTCTTTCATTCCCTTAAAAAGCCAGAGATAATCATTGCAGAAAGATTAATTTGTGCTCCAACAATCTCAACCCCAAAAGGAAAAGTGGATTCTTTGGGGAAATTCAAGCTGACCTTCTACTTTCACAACTTGTACTTAAGAAATTTAGACATTAGCTGGCTAGTCATGTATTATTTTCTCAAATGATATTTCAACCCTTGCCTCTCAAAGACACTGGTCATTTTAAAAGCATCCATAAAAGAACATCTTATCTAGTAGAATTCAAATGTTTAGCTCAGGTTTAATCAGAGTTTAAGTGTACTGAAAACAAGGAAGGACTTAAAAACTTAAGGAAAATTATGTCAAATTCTAAAGAAAAAGCTTTTTGTCTTCCCTATTGCAGTCTTTCACATATGAGTAGAGCAAGTAGCAAACTTTCTGAGGAAATACCAAAGAAATGGTGTCATGCAAAAGTCATTAGGAAAAATAAAAATAGATAAGATCTCTATCTAGGAGAAAATTGCCCAAGGACACCAGACAAACAAGCATTCTTTTTTAAAGAAACAGTAAAGACTCAACAAAATAAGAATTTTAACTTAAATATCCAGAGTTCAAATGAAAAATTCAGAGTTGCTAATGTCAAGCATCCAAGAAAGATTAATTAAAAATAAATCTATACCAGCAAACAAATTTTGCTAATTTTAAATGTTTTCAAAACATTTTCTAGAACTTTTTTTTTTTGGCCACTCTACCACAATCTTCCCTTAGGACTTCAAAATCACTATTTCCTACTGTGTGGGATAGGTGATAGACCCCCCCCCTTTCCCAAATTAACTAATCAGAGACATCTTCAGGTACAAAGTATTAGTGACCAATGGTCACTAATACTTCCTGTGGGTCACATCACTTCCCTGAACTCAGGTCAGACTGAGGGTCTGACCTGACTCTAGGAACAGGGATCATGTGACTTAGTCTCAAACTAAGAAAACTTCCTCCAATCAGTCCCATTTACTACTAAGAATTCCTATTAAGTAATACTAAGAATTATTTCTTAAATTAAACAGCTCTTCAGAACCAGAAGATCACTGTACACTGCAACAACAATACTGTATGAGGATGTATTCTGATGGAAGTGGAAACCTTCAACATAAAGAAGAGCCAACTCACTCCCAATTGATCAATGATGGACAGAGGTAGCTACACCCAGAGAAGAAACACTGGGAAGTGAATGTAAATTGTTAGCACTAATATCTGTCTGCCCAGGTTACATGTACCTTCAGAATCTAATGCTTATTGTGCAACAAGAAAATGGTATTTACACACATGTATTATATCTTGGTTATATTGTAACACATGTAAAATGTATGGGATTGCCTGTCATCGGGGGGAGGGAGTGGAGGGAGGGGGGGATAATTTGGAAAAATGAATACAAGGGATAATATTATAAAAAATATATAATAAAATTTAAAAAATAAAATAAAAAAATAATCAGCTCTTACCTCACCAAAATAGGTATCCCCCCCACCCAGAGATGTATTTGTCAACTTGCAATCCAGTGCAATTCTTTTTCATGTCCTATCACAGATATATAAGGGGTACTTATCCAATGTATTGAAGGCCTTCCTTGCTTTCTCTCAACATTTGATTAAAAATATAAAATGAACTCTTTGGACACATCATAGTTTGCTTTGGATAATTTTTTAAAATGGCATCTAAACATATTAGCTTGTCCTTTTGTCAATTAACTAGTTTGAACTACATTCCTCTATAAGAATAATTTTCATAGTGTATCCAGTACAATTTCATAAGAACCATTCCTCTTCTTCCCTTCCTTTTTTAATTAATGGGGTTCAGTGAATGTGGCTACACTACCTCCCAATCTGACAATATGGGCAATAAGGTGGCATAGTGGATAGAGCACTGAGCTTGGAATCAAGAAGATATCTTCAAGAGTTTTCATATGGCCTCAGAACTTACTAGCTATTTGACCCTGGACAAGGCACTTAACTTCAGAAAAAGAAGGTGGCAGAGAAGGAAAGAGAGAGGGAAGAAGCAAGAAAAGAAGGGAGAGGGGGAAAAGGAAGGGAAGGAGAAAGGAAAGAAACAAACAAACCAATGCTTCCAAAGAAAAGGGATATTTCAAAATATATCATTATTTGAAATCACCTCACAGATTCCAAAATTCAAATCACTTTATGCTTTATGAGTTAAAAGTGATATATCCTTTGTTAAATCAGATGCCCAAACAATTTGTTTCTAATCTCCCATTATGGACCGGTGGTGTTCTGGAGAGGTTTTTTTGTTTGTTTTGTGGGTTTGAGGATTGTTGGGGGGCAAAGTGGTGATGCTGACAAGGTCAGTATTTACCTAATCTTGATTACTTATTGGGAATTTGCTCACACTGAGACCTGTTAAAAGACCCTAGCTTAAAAAGGCCAAGGTTTCCCACTGCATCCAGGGCCATCTCCAGTCATCCTAATCTATATCTTGCCACTGGACCCAGATAGCTCAGGAAACTAAAAGTCTGACTAATGATTTTGCACAGCCCTCTTTTCACTTAAATCTAATTCACCTTCATGTCATGGTACTGTCTCTCTTCATCCTCCCAGCATGGAAATAGAAATGCACCCACCAATGCAGCTCAGCTACTTGCCTGTAACATACAATCTCAGAAAACTGCCTAAAGTAGTCAGAAGTTAAATTGCCCATGATCAGCTCAAATTTGTCAAGTAGAATTTGAATTCTGGTTTTCTTGACTCCCTTATCCAGCCAACAAGTAGAGACAAAAAAGCCTGATATCATGGTTACCAGTTCCAAGGTTCCTGAATCTTAAGTTCTGTATTACCATGTTCTTCAGGAAATTAAAAAAAAAATGTATTCATAAGTTTACAGAGAGCAAAAGCAGTTCTCTATCTCAAAAACACACTCTGTAAAACTAACACACTGATAACTCTGTCTTTTTCTCTCCCCTCTTCCGTTTCACTTTCCTCAATTCACAAGTCTAAGGATAGTAATTCATTTTTAGAGGAAATGAAAGACTATTTTAATGGTAAAGACTGGTAAGGGCTGCTTCAGCGTATACATTAGTTTTTTACATATTTCTTATTCAGACACTTCATTCTTCATTACTCTGCACTTGGACAAATGGAAGGCAGAAAGCAAGTTCCTACATAAACAGCCCTCAGTTTTGCATCACTAGCATCCTCCTCTTCAATAACAGACTACCATTCAGATGAACCAACCAAAGTAACTTCTTGTGTCTTTACCCTTTTCTTCCAGATTCTCCAAAGCACCTAGCACAAGGCTTAGCACACAGTAAAAGTCCACTAAATACCTGACTATAGAATTTTTAAAAATAATTTCAATGGCTGCAATGCAAAATTTGCTCTCAGTATGAAATTTATGAGTTCTCCATAAATCTACCTTGAACAGCACACAAGATCTGAACTATTTCCCAAATTGAAAAAAGGATCATAGGATCTAAAGCTCAAGAAGGTCTTAAGAGATCACGAAATTCTTACAAGGCAGATGAGGAAACTGAGGCCATAAAGGGATAACTTGGTAACCAAGTTAGATACAAAAATATCTTCATTGCAAGAATGGAGAAGTCAGTCACCAAAGAAGCATTAAAATAGGGCATAAATTTGATCCCCAGACATCAAATCATTCAAAATAAATCACAAATTAAAAGTGAAAGCAGGAACATTCAGAATTCCAGATTTTCTTTGAAATCTTGGACTAGCTTCATATTTCTATAACTGTCCCTACCACATAAGACCTCTATTACTACTTCGAACCAGATATAATACTTGGCTTTATTAAATTATAAAAGGAAAAAAGAAAAACCACTGATCGTACTTTTTGGGAAGCCTTAAAAGGACAGATAGTACCTGATGAGTTCTCCTGATAACTTAAAACTCTTGACTAGTGAAAAAAGAAGTATGATAAACACCCATTAATGCATTCATACCTAAACCAGTATCAAACCAAGTTTGAGATTCTACTGATTTTATTTGCTTTAAATGCTACAAATTAAAATGAAAACAAAAGTAAAGAAAAATCCGAGTGCTCCCATGCAAGCAAGCAGCAATGTCCTGTAAATATAAGTTACCCCACAAAGAGATAATTCTATTATATTAAAACTACGTATTAGCAATCTTCACTAATAAAAACTATGCCACTGCTTAAAATAGAGAAAACAACATTTTATTATTTTAAAATTGCATCATGTCTACAAAATGATGTGCCTCAGCCTAGAAAACTGCAGCTGCCAAGAATGAATGCTAAAAAAGCCCCTATAGTTTAGAAAACCCTTAATAAGGTTCAGTTTCACAATCCTTTCTTCCAACCCCCAAGAAAAAAAAAAAAAAAAGGCTGAGCCATATTTTAATTACTCTTTCCTAATACAGAAAGAGGGCGTGTAGGTAAAGAATGTGCAGGAATCTAACCCCCCCCCCAATAAACCAAGCTCAGAGATGTAATATCTGTGTATTTAAGTGTATTTAAGATATCTTGCTCAGTCTCAAATCCGAACAGGTGGTTATAATGACCAACCTTAAACCTCTCCTCCTCCTCCAAAAAAAAAAAAAAAATGAAATATTAATCTGTCTAGCTATTTTATTTCTGAAAAGAAATACTTGATCTAAAGATGCTGGGAAGGGGGGAAAGGCGAGGAGAGACATCTGAAATACCAAAAGACTAAAATTTTTTAAATAGAGTAACAAACTTTGTAGCTATGATGACAGTTCAAACACAGTAATCAGAGCAATAAAGAGAAAGAAAGCAGTTTTGGAGGATTTGTAACACAAAACGGCCAGAATTAATTTTTAAAGTTTTCCTGTCCAGCAAAAGAAAATTGGAATAAACGTCATTTAAGACAGATGGCTCATATATGCACTAAAGAAACTCTTAACTAAGAGTTGCTACCAATTAAAGATAATTTTTAAAAATCTAATGAACGGAGGGAAAGACACTAACTACAAGAACCTATTTGTTCAAGACAGATGAGGCTCACTGACTCCAACAATCATTTTAAACATAAAAGAAAGACCTGTAACTCCTAAGTCAAGGTCAAGAATAAAGGCCAAAAGAAAATTTCAGAAATCCAGATGATTTAAGAGTCTGGCACAATGGATAGAGCACTCAACTTGACATCAGACCTGGGTTCAAATTCTATTCTCAAATACTTCTTATAATAACCCTTTGGGGTGTGGGAGGGAGAGAAACTCTCTGAAATGCAGTTTCACCTGTAAAATGAAAATAATAACAATGCCTACACCTCACAAAATTGCTGGGAAGACTAAATGAGATGAAGTCTATAAAGTTCTTTGCAGAAAGAAAAGATGCCAAAAAGACTTTTTTTTTTTTTGGAATGGCAAAGGAATTTATTTTG
Organism: Sminthopsis crassicaudata; assembly: GCF_048593235.1. Lineage (NCBI taxonomy): Eukaryota > Metazoa > Chordata > Mammalia > Dasyuromorphia > Dasyuridae > Sminthopsis > Sminthopsis crassicaudata. The sequence goes on from NC_133619.1 coordinate 186,445,462, forward strand.
CTTGGCTAAGTATTTTTGTTACAAGAATACCTTTCCCAACTACCATGGCAGGGAGGTAGAGAGAAAATACTCTTTTTTAACCTGGAAAATTTTTAAATTAAAAATTTACAAGCCTAATGTTCATAGTTATTTCTTGAATTCATTAGTAAGACAGTAAGACAGCTATAATAATTACTTTAATATGCATTTTAATTAGCAAGTCAACTTTAAATAGAGAATAAAATCAGTCATGTCCCATTCTAAATAGTTAAATATAATGTGCTGGGTCCAGAGTCAGGAACATTAAAGTTCAAATCCAATGTCAGACAACTGCCAACTCTGTGATCTTGGCTGGGCAATTCATTTAACTTCTGTCTCAGTTTACACATTTGTAAAATGAAGGTGATAATAAAAGTTTCTCACTCTCAAGGCTACAATCATGATTAAATAATTTGTAAATTATTTTGTAAACTTTAAAGTGCTTATCATTATCATTAAAGTACCCAAAGCATTTTGAACATGTAGTCAGTAGGGAAATGGACATAACCAAAAGATAAATCTACATTTGGTAAAGAGCTTTACAATGTTTTCCTTATAATAACCCTGCAAGGCAAGTAGTGCAAGCATTATTATAAGGAACTCAATGTTTATATTAGTGCTCTTTTTGGAGAATGTGAGCTTTCTATGAGGTTGGAAGGGGATGGGAAGGTGTTGAGAAGGACAATATTAATATTTTTAGCAACTGCTACATAATGGAGATAGCACCTGTGTTAAGTGAGTAAGCTGTAAAATAGAAGAATAGAAGCTCCACAAAATCTGCTGTAAGGAGAAAAATCAGTGTGCATGTGTGGAAAATGGGATTTCTAACAAATTGTATTTTTAAACTGAAGTTATCAGGACTTCTAGATTCAAAGATTTTGAAAGTACAGTTCTCTAGTTAATGTTTCTAAAATGTATGTGGGAAATTCCAATAATTAATGTAAAGATTCCTTTATGCAAGATTAAATTGGAGGAGTGGCGAGAGATCATACCAAATATAAAGGAATTTGTTATAGAGAGGGGAGAGGAGAAGGAGGCATAATTCTGAGAATAAGTAAATTATTTATCCCCTAGCAGTGGTCATGTGAATTGAAAAAAATCTGCATAGTGAACAAAAAGTCCTTTGCTAGGAAATATACAAGAAGATCTCTAAGAATTCCAGCACAAAATATAACTATCTTTCCAATTTCTCTTTAAAACTAACACAAAAACTTTAAAAAAATCACAAATTTGATAAAAAACAACAAAGTCCTCTTTGTCCCCCCCCATTCCCCTAAAGGGAAAAAATAATAATTTTACTTTATCCATCTCCAATATTTTGCAAGTAAATCAAACTCCTCATGGAGTTTACTTATTTGATACACTATGACTTTTCAAAATATTTACATTATCTCATAAAATTACAATACATTCAACAAACTATCAAGTTCATGGTCTTGGAAACTTCCAAGTAAGTATACCTTGCTTTCAGCCTGTTCTACCAATTATCAAAAATATTACTAAAATTCCCAACACCTCCCCCTCTCTTTCCTAAGAGAAGTTCATACTATCATCATCATAAACCTAAGGATATAACAGACTTCAAAGGTCTTTTAGTCTAATTCCTACATCTTATTGATGAGAAAAACTGAGGCCCAGAACTAGAAAAAGAAAATTTTAATATCCAACTGAATTATTTAAATGTAAAACAGTAATAATAATAATAATGATAACAGCTAACAATTATATGGTGCTTTAACATTTACAAAGTCCTTACACAACTTTAGATAGGAGGCACTATTAATTATCAACATTTTATAGAAGGAAACAAGCAGAGGTAGGTTATGATCTGCTCATAGTCACATAATTAGTGTCTGAGGAAGGAATTGAACTCAGCCTCCCAGTTTCCAGGTCTAGTATGCTCTTTATCTACTATACCAAGTAGCAGTAAAAGATTTAAGTAAATTTCTTTATCTTGCCACCTGTTTCCCTAGTTCTACACACTCATGGCTAACAGGAGGGAAATTTGTATGCTTACACACACACAATTTAAATGTTTATTTGCTAATTAAAATCCCTACTTCACCACTTTATAGTAAAAGTTCATTCCTTTGTTGTAGAGGGCAAGAACTCTGAAAATCAAGGCAGCAGGGTATTTATAGTTAAGTAGCTACTCAATGTGAGATATTGGTTCTCTAAGCACATACTTAATGTAAAGATGTAATCAATCTAGTTGGCATATATTTAGGGTAATATGGTGATGCAGTGTTTTACAATTGTGCATGCTCAGTGTGAGACAGTGACTTAATCGTACTGGAGTATTTAAAGGGAGTCTCAAACTCAGAAAGCTCTCTCAGCCACAGACACAAAAGAAGAAGACAGATTCCAGACTCCATCTTTGACCAGCCTCAGTGGCTGTCCTGCCTACTTCATTCCTCCACTAAGATTAAGAACTCAGGCTAATCCCGAGGTCCTCCAGAGAGCTACTTCGAACATTACCTTTGTCATGGCAAAACTAGTGTTTACCAATTACCTTGTTGCAAGACAAATGATGTAACAATACTTTCTCCCAAGTTATACCTTTTAGCAGGTAGTATATAGAATGAGGTCATAATCCTTAAAAATTATTCCCCCCAAAATCAGTAACTATTTCCTGAATCTAGTCAATACCACAAACTAATCATTGAATAATTCTTTTAAATTTCCACAAATGCTTCCCCATCATGATTTAACTACTTTCTTTTTGTACCTTCAAATTACTTCACAACCATATTACAAGCAAAAGTAACATCTGAATAAAGGAATATCAAAAAACAATGCCAGCTATTATTCAAAGACAGAAGTAACTTACTGGTACATATTCTTTCAAAATAAGAGTCATATATTCTATCAATAACTATCTCTATTCAATCGAACTAAATGGAAATAATAAAAATAAAGAAAAAAACAAAGAACTAGGTCCCAGTAGCAGGACTGCTTGCTCTTACTTAGAAGGATTAGTTGTCAAGGACATAGTGAATAACACAACCCTGAAGATATATACACAAAGGAGCCATTCTTTACCAAGGTTCTTGTAAAGTTATTTTATTTTTTTTTTAATTTTTTATTTTATTTTATAATTATAACATTTTTGACAGTACATATGCATGGGTAATTTTTTACAACATTATCCCTTGCACTTACTTCTATTCAGATTTTTTCCCTTCCTCCCCCAACCCCCTCCCCCAGATGGCAAGCAGTCTTATATATGTTAAATATATTACAGTATAATTTAGAGACAATATATGTGTGCAGAACCAAATTTTTTGTTGCACAGGAAGAATTGGATTCAGAAGGTAAAAATAACAGTTTACATTCATTTCCCAGTGTTCCTTTTCTGGGTGTAGCTGGTTCTGTCCATCATTAATCAATTGGAATTGGATTAGCTATTCTCTATGTTGAAGAAATCCACTTCCATCAGCATACATCCTCGTACAGTATCATTGTTGAAGTGTATAATGATCTTCTGGTTCTGCTCGTTTCACTCAGCATCAGTTGATGTAAGTCTCTCCAAGCCTCTCTGTATTTCTCCTGTTGGTCATTTCTTATAGAACAATAATATTCCATAACATTCATATACCATAGTTTACCCAACCATTCTCCAATTGATGGACATCCATTCATCTTCCAGCTTCTAGCCACTATGAAAAGGGCTGCCACAAACATTTTGGCACATACAGGACCCTTTCCGTTCTCTAGTAGTTCCTTGGGGTATAAGCCCCATGGCTGGGTCAAAGGGTATGCACATTTTGATAACTTTTTGGGCATAATTCCAGATTGCTCTCCAGAATGGTTGGATTCTTTCACAACTCCACCAACAATGCATCAGTGTCCCAGTTTTCCCACAGCCCCTCCAACATTCATCGTTATTTGTTCCTGTCATCTTAGCCAATCTGACAGGTGTGTAATGATACCTCAGAGTTGTCTTAATTTGCATTTCTCTGATCAATAGTGATTTGGAACACTCTTTCATATGAGTGGAAATAGTTTTAATTTCATCATCTGAAAATTGTCTGTTCATATCCTTTGACCATTTATCAATTGGAGAATGGCTTGATCTCTTATAAATTAAAGTCAATTCTCTGTATATTTTGGAGATGAGGCCTTTATCAGAACCTTTAACTGTAAAAATTTTTTCCCAATTTGTTACTTCCCTTCTAATCTTGTTTGCATTAGTTTTGTTTGTGCAGAAACTTTTTAATTTGGTGTAATCAAAATGTTCTATTTTGTGATCAATAATTGTCTCTAGTTCTCCCTTGGACACAAACTCCTTCCTCCTCCACAAGTCTGAGAGGTAAACCATCCCATGTTCCTCCAATTTATTTATGATTTCGTTCTTTATGCCTAAATCTTGGACCCATTTTGATCTAATCTTAGTATGTGGTGTTAAATGTGGGTCCATGCCTAGTTTCTGCCATACTAATTTCCAGTTTTCCCAGCAGTTTTTGTCAAATAATGAATTCTTATCCCAAAATTTGGGATCTTTGGGTTTGTCAAAGATTAGATTGCTATTTTTATTCACTATCTTGTCCTGTGAACCTAACCTATGCCACTGATCAACTAGTCTATTTCTTAGCCAATACCAAATGGTTTTGGTGACTGTTGCTTTATAATATAGCTTTAAATCAGGTACACTTAGACCACCTTCCTCTGACTTTTTTTTTCATTAGTTCCCTTGCAATTCTCGACCTTTTATTCTTCCATATGAATTTTGTTGTTATTTTTTCTAGGTCATTAAAATAGTTTCTTGGAAGTCTGATTGGTATAGCACTAAATAAATAGATTAGTTTGGGGAGTATTGTCATCTTTATTATATTCGCTCGGCCTATCCAAGAACATTGAATGTCTTTCCAATTATTTAAATCTGACTTTATTTTTGTGGCAAGTGTTTTGTAATTTTGCTCATATAATTCCTGACTCTCCTTTGGTAGATATATTCCCAATTATTTGATACTATCGACTGTTATTTTGAATGGAATTTCTCTTTGTATCTCTTGCTGTTGGATTGTGTTGGTAATGTATAAAAATCCTGAGGATTTATGTGGATTTATTTTGTATCCTGCGACTTTGCTAAAATTCTGAATTATTTCTAATGTAAAGTTATTTTAACACTTGCCACAAAATTAGACTCCTTTACATTGATGTAACTTCTACCTCTTGGCAGATACTCCAGTATCTCCACCAAGAAAACCCCAAATAGGGTCACCAAGAGTTGGACACAATTGAAACAATTATACAACAAAAAGTTCTACCTCACACTTATCAGACTTGTAAAACTGACAAAATACGGAAAATGTCAAATGATGGAGAGATATGTTGAGGTAAAATAAAACACTGCTGGTGGAGCTGTGTGAACTTTTCCATTGAAAAGTGATCTGTAATCACATCTAAAAAGTTACAAAGAGTACATATGTACATATGCTTTGATCTACATATACCAAAGCTAGGCCTATATATACAAATATATAAATACACACACACACATATACATATATACATACACACAAATATATTCCACCAATTTGGGACATGGTTATACAATTGAATATATAGAGAGCTTGGTGAGGTAGTGGATTAAGCACTGGATGTGATAAGGAAAACCTGAGTTCAAATCCAGCCTCAGACAACTACTAGGTAGTTATGTAACTCTGACCAAGTCACTTAACCTCTCTCAAACCCAGTTTCCTCATATGTGAATCAGAGTTGATAGAAGTATCTATTTCCTAGGTCTCTTGAGGATCAAATTTTAAAACACTAAGCCACATTGAAAATTTTAAGGCATCATATAAATGCTAATTATTATCAATTATCATTATTATTATTATTATTGAAAGACTTTAAAATTCTCATTAAAACTAGAATCAATTATGTCTCCAGAAGGCTAATAAAAAAGAATGCAACCTATCTGCCCAACAAAAGATGATGCAACTAAATATACAGAGACACATTTTTTCACAAAGGAATGTTTTACGTGGTGATGAACATTTGTTCCACAGGTTTTCCTTTCCTTTTCTTTTCTTTTTTAAAGAGAGAAGGAAGGAGGGAGAAAGGAATAAGTAAAGGAAAGGGGGGAAAAAAAAATCAGTATTTATATAAAACACTTAACTACATATCAGTGCCTATGCACCAAAGACTGCACTAAGAACTTTTATAAATATCTAATTTGATCCTCACAAGAAGCCTAGGAGGTATGTGCTGTTATATACCATTTTACAACTGAGGAAACTGAGAACAGAGCTCAAGTGATTTGACCAGTATGTCATATAGCTAGTGTCTGATATTGACTGAACTCCAGATTCAGCACTCTATCCACAGCATCAATAGTTGCCTATAGAACACAAGAGTGTTCATTGAAAAGAATAAAACATATCCACACAAACATATATTTATATTTTGTCAGTCAAGCAACAGAATACCTTTTTCATTAATAAAATGTAGTTAAGGTGGACCAGTAACAATTTATAAACTGGCTTTCCGGAAACAACCTTAGATTTCTATCTATTTCCACCTCTGGAAGTATCTTCTTCTAGAGACACATAGTATCTTCTTATTTCCCCAATAAACAATTGTATTAAATGTCCACTCCAGAAGGAGCTTTAACAGGAAGATGCAGAGAAATTCCCATTCCTATTGCTTGCTTAAAGAGTAAATGGAAGAGAAATGTCCTAGTATCTAGAGTTAAAACTCTGAATAACTTCTCATAAATTTAAATGCTGGGCTATAATTTTCAATTCAAAGATGCTATGTAATGTGAGAAATACTGAAAAGTTGGGTTTCCACAGATTGTTGCAAGCTTCTAGGTAGTGTAGGACAGTGGGTACCACTGACCAGGAGGATTTCAGAATGTAAAGTTAAGGAAGGTTAAGATTCCACAGAACAATTGAGTGATCATTAGAAGCTTTGAGCATACAAGGGGTTGGGGGGGGTAGGAAGGCAAAGGTGGATTCAGCCAATCAGAAAGTTGTGTAGTTTTGAGAAAACCACAAACTTAATAGCCAGATCCAGCCCAAACTAATTGGGGTCAATAACCTGACTTAACCAAATCACTACTGCACCTGCTTAATAGGCTAACTGAATATTAAACAGCATACACAATAGGGATTTTCCACCATTTTTGACATGGGATGTATGAGAGAGGGGGAACATGTTTATACATATTTAGGGGAAAGAGTGGGCGTATCAGAAAGACTGTAACGCTGGCAAGTGTAAAGCTTCTCCCACTTCCCAAAGAGGAGTGGAGCCCACTTCTGGCCATAAATGTTCAGATGACTCCTTAAGATTCTTCTTTTATAAATTTTCCTCAATATCTGATTTTCAATGTCAAGAATATATTTCTAACACACAGGTTAAATAAATGGCCCAGCAAAGGAACCTAACAACTATAAACAACAAAAAGGTTTATATGATTTCATTTTACACATAATCTATTTACAAATAAAATGTTTATGAACACAATCCAAATACAAATTGCAGATTGCCTTGATGAGATTGGTCCCCATTCAGTTATTACTGTCAGGCAACATATTCACACATATATACACACGTGGGCTATTTGTAATCAGTCTTTTTTTTTTTTTTTTGTTCATTTTGCGTTAGTTTTTGTTTTTAAGTAAAACCACAGATATATGCAATAAGCGGATATCCCTGACTCCAAGGAATCTGCCCAAGATAGACATTCAACAACACAACACTATTATTTATGTTCAACCTCACCAAAGGCAAATTTCTGAAACTTTTTTTTCAAAACAAAGTGTTGCATTAAAATTGGGGAAGAAGGCTATATTATTCATGTAAATTTTTCAAATATGTCTCTGCATCTGACTTTGTGGAGAAAACCCAACTCCCTCCTCTTGTCCTATTCATCTTTTCCCAACTATTCTCTTTCATGCAATAAATTCAATAATTCCACTTGGAATAAATAAAATTTCCAAGGTGGCCTTTCTGGCCATGTTATTCAAGAACTATTTGCTGTAATAAATGTACAATAATCAGTTTCTAAAATAGCATAGAATCATCAGTCTTTATAGTTAGGACTCTATAGATCTTGTGATTCAACCCTCTCATTTTACAAACAATGTTTCTTCAAATGATACTGATTCTCATAAATGTTCACTTCCTGTAAAAGCAACCACACAATTATCAATGAGGCTAAAGAAGAAATAAGATTTGCAACAGAAACAAAACAATTCAACTCAATAATCACTGATTGCGTCTACTATGTGACTCACAACATTGTCTCTACTTCTCCTGGGTCCTAGAATTTATTGTCACATTTCCCCCTGCCATTATGCATTTTTTAATCTCGATATCACTAAGACAATTACAGTTAGGAGAGGACAAGGTCTGATTACCTCTTTATGGTGGCAGAGAGACATATGATTTTGATGATGATGTGGAATGGGCTAACAAAAATTTTGGATCTATTTTTTAAAAATTCATTCATTCACCTAAACACCCAAACATTTAAGTAATACTTTTTTTGTGCAAGAGCCTGATAAGGAAATAGAAATGACTAAAATACAGCCCCTTCTTTCAAAGAATTAACAATTACATTGGTGAATGAGATATGCATACAAATAACTACAATACAAATAAAAGGCATGTGATAATGTCACATGAGGACAAAGTGGTATATAAGATTCATGTGAATGGCAATTTGGGGCACAAGATCCGAACTTGTCAATTGTGGTAATTAGTCAAAAGGTTGGGCTTAATGTGATATAAAACAGAAACAAGGAAGTAGGTACATATGTTACAGGGAGTGGCATTACCCCCTGAGCCAAGTAAGAAGCAATCCCTGGAATGGTAGGAAGGTAGGTAGGTAAACAGGTAGATACTAAGACACTGATGCTGCTTGGTGCCTTTGGGCTGAGGGGGAAAAAAAAACTGTGACATAGTTCACATTCATTAAAAAACATGCCATTATATTATAATACAAAATGGGAATTTCCTTTTGACTTGAGAAAATTATAAACTTAGAAAAATATATGTATGCATGTGTGTTATTAATAAGTATGAATCCCACAGTTTCACTTGGAGGACTATGTTTTCAACAAGCTTTTCGGGCATTACACGGACATCATGATTTTTTTTTTAATGCAATTTTTTAAAAAGTGCAAACAATTTTAATTCGTTCTCATATATGGAATACGTTCCATTCTGTAGTGTTTCAAACTCACCCTAGCAGCAGCCAATAAGTAAATGTATACTAGTCTTACTGTCTAGACTGGAGAAGGTGAATTATAACTGAATGAGATGAGGTGAGATCTTTCAAGACAGTTGTGAAAATCGAGTAAGGCTTCATCTACTTCAGAGTTCGAGTAGGCCCGAAGGACTCTGAAGTTCGAGCAAAGGGCATTGCCTTCCCCTCCTATGATATCATCTCCCTATTTCATCCAAATATGGGCAACTATGTACTTATTGGTCAAGTTCAATTTCATGGGTAGATCTCCTGTTTAGAATGTAAGACTCTCAGCCAATGAGGATGAGGGTCAGTGGTGGGAGGGGGCGTTTTGCGTTAGGGATTAAAGGTGCTGTCCTGCCCACAGGAGGTGCTTCCTCTCTTCCATAGTCTAAGCTAAGAGTGGGACTCTTTTCTCACAAGAATGTACAATAAACTTTGCTTTTCTCTAGAGCTCTCTCCAGCTTTTTTTATTAAATGGTGACCCCTCACCATTTCTGTACCACACATAACCTTACTCAAAAAGTGGGTCTTTGGAATACAGGCCAACTCTCACAGCAACTTATGTTGCTTAACCACAAAAGCAAGGGAGTTATATTTTCTATTACCATCAAGGAAGCAGAAGATAATCGTGTGTGTGTGTGTGTGTGTGTGTGTGTGTGTGTGTGTGTGTGTGTGTGTGAGAGAGAGAGAGAGAGAGAGATTGAGAAAAGGGGAAAGAATAGGGCACTGGGAAGGAGAGGAAAGAGGGGGAAGGAAAGAGTGAGGTGTCAAAAAGGCATTCTAATTATTGTTAAAATATTTATCGAGTATATTCTATATAATACTCCATTTGTACAATAAGAAGGGAAAGTGGACTTAAGTGGTATAGTTGTATGATGAAGGAATTTCCAGTCAAGAAAACTGCCCCATTTGCTAATTATCTTATTATTTGAACAATCATACTCATAATAAAGTCTCATGCTAAGGCACATTTTTTTCTCAGAAATAGAACACCTGCCCTCCCTACCTCATAGAAGACCATTTTATAAATTAAAATGTCAGTTATTATTATAAATCGTCAATGATTACCAAAAAAAGTAAGTGATTAAAAATATATTTTGGAGAGAATGGAAATAAAGGTTATTATTTTATTTTCTTCACCAAAATGAAAGATTTACATTATAGAGGTTTGTCAAGCAGGAAAAGTTTTCTCATCATTTAAAGGAAAAAAAAAATCAGAATTTAAAAATGAATCAAATAAATTATTCTAAATGAAAATCTATTGAAAGTCCCAAGGAATTAATTTTTTAAAGTATTTGGGAGGGAGAGGGCACTTCATATTTAATTAGCAAAGAAATGCCTGAAATCTGGCCCTAATCAACTCTTAGAAAAATAAGAAGTCACTTAACTTTTCTGAGCTCCAATTTCCATATTTGTAAAATGGAGATATCACCTCTAAAGGATTATATTTTAAAGGGCTACAAATATGAGAGCTATAATTATTATTAAAATTGAGCCTTCCTGGAATAGTGAGTACAAAGTTGGCTTCTAAGTCATGAGTCAAGTCAACAAGTATTTGTTATGTGTACTTATAATTCGCACAAAGAAAGGTAAAAATAGTCTTTGCTTCCAAGGAGCTCACTCTTGGTAAGAATCAAAATGTAAACAAAACAAGATAAAATGGAAATAAATCTCAGAAGGAAAGCAAAGGTGGATTCAAATTCTGCCTCAAAAACTGACAAATCATTTAATCTTTTAGTGCCCAAGGCAATTTCCTAATACTCAAAGTCACAGAGAAGGTTAGAGGACAGACAAAGGAAAATCATTACCCTGCAACAATAAAATCATAGTCTGGGGAAAAAAAATAAAAAAAAAAAAATATATATATATACAATCAGCCTTTTTTTTTCCAGTTTTTTTTTTTTTTTTAACTCCCAAAGCAACTTCACCAATCCTTTGGAAAGAAAATGCAAAATGAGATAGCTAGTTTTAGAAGTGGTTTCCAGATTTTCTGTTTCAAATGAGTTGTTTTAATTTGCAGTCACTCAGGATGCAGATAAACTGTTCTCTCCAATTAAAGTGGAAATCTTCCATTCATTAAGGAAGTCTTTAGTTACTCCACACTCTCCTAGCTTCAGTGACCAGTTGTGGGGGAAGAAGGGAAAGGAGAAGGGGAAGAGGAAGGAGATAAAAAGGGGAGAGAAGGGATCCCACTCCCATCCCACCAACTGTGTCAAGATCCAGAAGTAAACACTTCTGTTGGCACATACCACATTTCTAGAAAATCAAAAACACCCCCCATAAACTTTTAATCATTCTCTCCTGCCCAGATACAGGACACTAATCACAACAGCAAAATAAAGGGACAAAGGCAGCAAAGAATTTTCATTTGGGAGGCCTGAAACTAAAATCACATTTCTGTCCCTTAATTTGGGAGGGAGAGAGGTGACAGTGTCTGTAAACCTAATAAAACCTCATTTATAAAATGAGGTTAAACTAAATGGACTTTTAAAATCTCTTCCAGATTTAAGTCTATAATTAATATAATTTGTTCTCCACACCTGGATACATTCTTGCCTATCAAATTATTTTGGACAGCTGAAGGTGACAATGGCTCATCGGCTTAACTGCAAATGATCGACTTCAAAATGATCTATTATGGATGAGGAAAATACAATAGGATGTAGAAGTGCAAAAAATTACCTTTTAATAAATTAGGATTTCTCAGCATACAAAGTAGAAAAACAGTGCCCCAGCCCAGTGAATCAATACAGGTAGCCATTTTAACAGTAAAGTAGTTAATTGCTCTTAACTGTGTGTGTGTGTGTGTGTGTGTGTGTGTGTGTGTGTGTGTGTGTGTGTGTGTGTGTGACAGTGAGAGAGAGAGAGAGAGAGAGAGAAAGAGAGAGAGAGAGAGAGAGAGAGAGAGAGAGAGAGAGAGAGAGAGAGAGAGAGAGAGAGAAAGAAAGACTTAGCACAATGCTTCCCCTATATATAGATACTCAAAATGTTCTAAAAGATTAAAACTAGTGGAGAGAAGAAAGAAAAGAGGAAGGAAAGAAGGAACAGAAGGGAAGAGGGAAGAGAAGAGGGAGAACAAAAACGAAGAATAGAAGGAAGGAGGAAGGGTGGGAAAGGAAGGAGAGAAAGGCAGGGACATTTAGCCAAAGCTACTTTCAAACACATCCAATAACTAAGGGAAAAAATAGGAATCTATTAATTTCTCCTAACAGATTGAATTCAAGGACACACAGGAATAAAATTTAAAATGAAGTAAAAAGTTCAAATAATTATAGACCTGAATATACTGCAGGTCAACTAAGACTGGCATATGACAACCAGACATAAAGAGATCATTCTGATACAGGTTTCCATTTCAATATTCGTCCAGTGCTACAAAGACCAATGATTGTAGGCAATTTTTTTCTGGATGTATGTGTTGGAACATGACAGCTTTTCCAATCAACTTTCTCTCTTGAAAAGTCCTAGAACCAGTTTCCATAAGGTACACACACACACACACACACACACACACAAATTGAACAAAACTTACTTTTAACTACCACAGTGACCAACAATGTGCCATCTCACTTTCAAAGCTCCTCTGTGGGAAAATTGTTTTGCATAGCTATTTATTGCCTTGACAACTTTTTAGCTCTCTTCAAAACCCCTTTTTAAGAACCACATTTTTCCTTCCTCACAAATCTTGAGTAACACAGCTTTTCTTTTGGTCAATTTCTCTCTTTCTTCAACAGCAAGGTGTCTTTACACAATACACTTTCAATTTGACATGCCACAAATACCTTTTCAAAAATGCCAGTAAAGCCCAGTTTTCTGCATTCACTTATTTAAGGAAAATTCCCTATCACTTAGGTATCAAATGCCCCTTAGTAATTGTAGCCCTAAACTAAAGAACAGTGTTTTTGATGTGTAAAAATGTAGAGTCTCATATAAATTTACATTAAAGGTATTTAATAAATGTTTACTGAAGTTACAGGTTAGTCTTTTCCACTACCCCAAGTCAATACTGGGTAATATACACAGTTGTGATCCCCTAATATAAAAAGATGTAAATATAAAATAGGGAGTTCCAGTCAATTTCATAAAAGTCACTTTTTAAAAAATTTTGTCTATGTTATTTCCTTTAATTAATTTATTAATTTATTTAATTTTTACAAAAATTTTATGCATAGGTAATTTTTCAGCATTGACAATTGCAAAACCTTTTGTTTCAACTTTTCCCTTCCTTCCCCCAACCCTTCCCCCAGATGGCAGGAGTTGACCAATACATGTTAAATATGTTAAAGTATAAGTTAAAACAATACACATACACACACACATATATACACACACATGTCCAAAACAGTTATTTTGCTGTACAAAAAGAATCGGATTTGAAACAGTGTACAATTAGCCTGTAAAGGAATCCAAAAATGTAGGCAGACAAAAATATAGGGATTGGGAATTCTATGTAGTGGTTCATAGTCAACTCCCAGAGTTCTTTCAGTGGGTGTAGCTGGTTCAGTTCATTATTGCTCTATTAGAACTGATTTGATTCATCTCATTGTTGGAGATGGCCTCGTCCATCAGAATTGATCATCATATAGTATTGTTGTTGAAGTAGACAATGATTTCCTGGTCCTGCTCATTTCACTCAGCATCAGTTCATGTAAGTCTCTCCAGGCCTTTCTGAAATCATCCTGTTGATCATTTCTTACAGAACAATAATATTCTATAATATTCATATACCACAATTTATTCAGCCATTCTCCAATTGATGGGCATCCACTCAGTTTCCAGTTTCTGGCCACTACAAAGAGGGCTACCACAAACATTCTTGTACATACGGGTCCCTTTCCCTTCCATAAAAGACATTTTCAATAGGACTATATACCAAAGTGATCTTCCAAAGCCATAGGCTCCCTACTACAGGAAATACTTTAAAAAAAAAGAAAAAAAGAAAAAGAAATGGCAAACCACTACAGTTATTGTTGCCAAGAAAAGTATGGTCCACAGGGTCAGTGTTGGACAAGACTGAATAACAATTCTAAAAAATATTCAGTTTGCATATATAAAATTTTATTCAATTGTAATAACAATGGAGAAGGAACACATTCTAGAAAACTTAATGAGACAGGAAAAGGATAATGATGTACAGGAGTTAGAGTATGGGTCAGGAAGTCCTGAATTCAAATACAATCTCAAACACTACTAACTGGGTCACCCTTCCTGGACAAGTTACTTAATTTCTTTTTGCTTCAGTTTCCTCAAGTGACCTCCCAGGATCAAATAAGGTAATATTTGTAGAAAGTATTCAGCAAAGTGCCTGGTTCGTAGTAAACACTATCTAAGAGCTTGTTTTCTTCGAATATCCACTTTTTCCCCCATCATTCACCCCCTAATTTCACTCCAAAGTTAAAAGTTTTTATAATAAACTAGGAGAAACTATACTGCTGACAGATGGACAGCAGTGAGTTTCTCAGAAAAGTCTTGAAAACTATTGTCAAGGGAACCTTAAAGTTAAGGAGGTGCAGCCAATTCTTAATTCTCATTAATAAAGAGATACAGATTTTCCGATGCAAAAATAAACTCCCTGCCCAGGTTTAAGACTAAAGTGTAAAAAAAACCCTGAAAGTTAACTGAACATCTTATTATAAGAAAAATTACACTCATACCTGGTTACACAGTTTAACTGTTCTTCACATAACATTGCTAATATATTATCACCAACTCCCCATTGTAAGACTGGCTTAATTTTTCATTGTAAAATGTACAATGCTGTTCCCTTGAAACTAAAAGTTCCTATAACATTGGTCCACATAATGGAGCATAATGCTATTCTAGAAGAAATGGAAGTAGTGTACAGCTTAATCCTACCAAATACACTAACTTTGGAGTGGCTAAAAAGGGGGCAAATAAAAACAGACTTTAAATTCCACCATCAATGTTTCTTAAGAATTCTGGGTTTTTTGATTTTTGGTTTTTTTCAAATCACTCTTTTAATTTACAACCCATTAATTTCTGTAAAGGGCAACTATTTACCAGATTGCTTATTAGGAGTCTATCTATCAGTAAACCTGATGCTACTACTTCTCCTGGTTGATAAGTCACACATACACCTCCTTCAGCAGCCAAGAGACAGTCTAAAACAAAAGAAAGTGGGAGATGTAATAGGCAATCTGGTGATAGTTGCTCATTACAAATCTCTTTCTTTTTCAAATCTTAAATCTCCTTTCTGAAATGTGAGGTGAAATCCCAATGAAGATGCAATCTATGAAGTATCCCAAAAATCACACAAAGATGTTTAGGACAACCTGTAGTGGAGCAGAACAAAGATGGCAGAGAAAAGCTGGGACATTGCCTGAGCTCTCCCCAGCTTCTCTCACTGGATCAAGCTTCTGAACAGATTTTGGAGTGACAGAATTCAAAGGTTCAGAGAGTAATAATTTTCCAGCTTAAGATATCTTAGAAGGACTTCAGGAAAGGACTTGGGCAGGGGAAAATTCATCTCCTTAGAAGCTAGTGGGAGGCTCTTAGCCTAAGTATAGCAGCATTGCCTATTCTGTTCTGGTTCAGAAGGTCAGGATCAGCAAGTCTGTACTAAGACCTCTAATGCAACTACAGAAGGAAAACTATGTGTTCCTGGTAAGACTTGGGACAGGCCAATCTAGTGCCATGAGAAAGTCCATAAGAGGCTCCTGTTCCCCTGCAAAAGAAGCTTGGGACAATCTCCCCCGTGCCCAATCTATAAAAATAAGCAAAAATGTTCCAACCATACAAAGCTTTACACAAATCCAAAAGAGGACAGCAATGGCAGGTGAAGAAGCCTTGAAGAAGGATGTAAACTGGACTCAAACTCAAAAAGCTCTCTTTGAAGCACCAAAAAAAGGATCATAAAAAAGAGATAGAAGGAAAATGAGAAAAAGTAATGATAACTATGCATGAGAATTATTAAAGTTGGGGTGGGGAAGGGGAGCCAACAACTTGGAACAAAAAGCAGAGAAACTGATTGAAGAAAACGCCTTAAAATAAATTTGGCAAAATAGGAAAAAAAAAAACAACTCATTTAAAAAAACAGACTTGGTGAAGTGGAAAAAGAAAACAACTTCTTAAAAAATAAATTTGGTAAAATGGAAAAATATATATATACTGAAGAAATTAATTCCTTTAAAAGTACAATCAGCCAAATGCAAAAGGTTTTAAAAAACTAACCAAAGAAATTAACTAATTAAAAATTAGGACAAATAGAAGTAAAGGACTCAATGAGACATCAAGAATCAAACAAAATTTTTAAAATGTAAAAAATTGAATACAATATAAAATACCTCATTAGAAAAACAGCCAACCTGGAAAATAGATCCGGAAAAGAAAATCTAAGAATTATTGAACTACCTAAAACCCATGATCAAAAAATGAGCCTGTACAACATATTTTAAGAAATCAAGGAAAAGTGCCCTGATATGTCAGAACCAGAGGGGGCAAATAGTCATTGAAACAATCCACCAATCACCTCCTTTCAGGAGATCCCAAAATGAAAACTTTAAGAAGTATTGTAGTTAATTCCAGAATTATAAGATCAAGGGAAAAAAATGACAATTGAGGAGGCACAATTAGGAATACCAAATGTAATGCCAGAGAAACTCAGCAAGATAGGGATTAGAGAGTATTCAATACAGAATTTATTAAATGGGAGTTTTACTGGGTTGGTCCCAGGGCTGAAGGAGACTATAGTTTCAAAGAATCCAGCCCTGAATGTCCCATAACAAGATTATTTTATAGGGTAACAAGAACAATGACATAATGGGGGCGGTAACTGGAAAGGGATGACCTAATGGGGGAAGGAACCTAGGATAAGAATTATGTAATGGAGGCAGGCATAATGGAGGGAGGTACTAGAGAGCCTCCGGATATTTTAATGATATATAAAATGGATAAAGACCTTTATCCCATCAAACTTTAAGAGGGAATGACTATAGCCTAAGGTCTAAGATATAAGGTCTTTATCCTAACATTAAGAAGGAATGGTTATAACCTGAGGCAGATTAATTGAATAGAACAATTAAGGAAACTGGGTCAGGACTTTAAAAGAGAACTGTGGCATAACACCAGGACCTAGCAGCTTCCACATTAAAGGTTCAAAATGACATTCCAGAAGACAAAGATGGTTGGGCTACAATCAAGAATCAATAACCCAGCAAAACTGAGCATTATCTTTCAGGGGGAAAGATGGACATTCAATGAAATAGGGAATTTTTAATTATTTCTGATGAAAAGACCAGAACTAAACAGAAAACTTGATCTTCAAATACAAGATTCAAGAGAAAAATAAAAAAGGAAATAGGGGAGAAAAAAAAACTTTTTAAAAGGTTAAAATGTTTACATTACTACATGGGAAGATGATACTTGTAACTTTTGAGAACTTTAGATAGACAAGAGTTGACTTTAATGTGATGATATAAAAAAAACTATGAGGGGGGAAAGGATTATACTGAGAGAAAAGGAAAGGGGTGGTAAACTGGAGTAAAACCAAATGAAGAGATACAAAAGAACTACTACCATAGAGGGAAAGAAGAAAGGGGGATGCTTATTGTTTGAACTCTAATCTCATTCATTCCACTAAAAGAAGGAATAATATACATATTAAATTTGGTATAGAAATTGTGTCACCCAATAGGGAAGTAGAAGGGGAAAAGGAAAAGGAAAGGGGAATGGTGGCTGATAAAAGGAAAAGTAGATTGAGGAAGATAGTGGTTAAAAAGCAAAATATTGGTAGGGAGGAGAAGGGTAAAAGCAGAGGGAAAAGTCTAAATGGGGGAAAAAAAATAGGATGGCGGGAAATAAAGTGATCTTAACTGTGAACGTGAATGGGAACATAAAACAGAAGCAGATAGCAGAGAGTGGATTATAAGCCAGTATCCTACACTATGTTGTTTACAAGAAACACATGTGAAGCAGAGAGATGCATACAGAATAAAGGTTTAAATGTTTACATGCCTACATGGGAAGATGATATTTATTACTCTTGAGAACTGTAACTTTGTCAGGGAAGTTAGGAGGAGTATACCTAAACAGATGGTATGAGTATAAGTTGACTTTAATGTGATGATATAAAAAAGAAACTATGGGGTAAAAAATGGCAGGTGGCCTAGCCACACTAGACTTAAAAACTATATAATAAAAGATTATCAAAACCATTTGGTACTGGCTAAAAGAATAATGAATCAATATCAATACCTGAAAAAATTGCTGGGAAAATTGGAAAACAATATGGTAGAAACGGCACTGACCAACACCTAAAACTCTATACATACTAAATAGTCATGGGTTCGTGATTTTTATAAATCATATTATATTAGTACTAATATATTATATTAGTAGAACAAGATGTAATCTACCTGTCAAATCTGTGAAGGGAAAAATTTATGGCAAAAGAAGAACTAGAGAACATTATGAAATGTAAAATGAATAATTCTGATAACATTAAATTAAAAAATATTTGCACAAAGCCAATGCAGCCAAGATTAGAAAGGAAGCAGAAAGCTGAAAAAAACAAAAACAAAAACCTCATAACCAGTGTTTCTGATGAAGGCCATTTTTCTAAAACATATAGAGAACTGATTCAAATTTATAATACAAGTCATTCCCCAATTGGTCAAAGGCTAGGAATAGACAATATTCAGAAGAATACAGTCATATGAAAAAAATGCTCTAAATCCACTATTAATCAGGGAAATGCAAATTAAAACAATTCTAAGGTTCCACCTCACATCTCAGATTGACTAAAATGACAGGAAAAGATAATGATAGGAGTAACAGGGTGGTATAGTAGATAGAGCACCAGCTCTAAAGTCAAGAGGACCTAAATTCAAATCTGATCTCAGAAACTTAACACTTCCTAGCTGTGTGACCCTGGACAAGTCATTTAACTGGGGTTACCTCAGAGGAAAAAAAAAATAATGATAAATGTTAGAGGGAATATAGGAAAACTAGAACACTAATTCACTGTTAGTGGAACTGTGAAACAATCCAACCATTCTGGAGAGCAATTTGGAACTATGCCCACAGGGCTATAAAACTGTATACCCTTTGATCCATCAGTGCCACCACTAGGCTTGTATCCCAAAGAGGTCATAAAAAAGATAAAACAACTCATGTGTATAAAAATATTTGTAGCAGTTTTTTTTTGTAGCAGCAAGGAACTGGAAATTAAATGGATCCCTTTCAGTTGAGGAATGGCTAAATAAATTATAATATATGAAGCTAATAGATTTTTTAAGAAATGAAGAGCAGACTGATTTCAAAAAACCTAGAAGAATTGATGCCAACTGAAGTGAGCAGAACTAGAACACTATACATAGTAACAATTAGATTATGTGACAACTAACTTTCTTGGCTCTTCTCAACAATGCAGTGATTCAAGCCAATGCCAACATACTTGGGATGAAAAACGTCAATCACATCCAGGGAATACGGAGACTGAATATGGATCAAAGCACAGTATGTTTATTGTTTTTGTTTGTTTCAGCCACTTGCTACCTATATGTCTTTGGGCAAGTTAAATTCTTTGAGTCTTGGTTTATTCTATGTAAAATTATCCAAACAATTTTGAAAAATGGCAATTATAAGCTCAGGAACACATTCAAGGATATACATTTATTTACCCTATATAATACTGGGGTTCAAAAAGAGTACTGCTGAAATTTGTTATCTTAGCTGTGGAGATCAGCTAATATGTTGTGCCCGCCTAAATCACTCTTTATGATATTCAAGGGAAAAGTCTTCTACTTCAATCATTATGCTCACTGAAAAGGTAAAATTTCTATTGTATGGCATACACTTTTAAAAAGGGAGCATCTCCATTTCAAGATGAGACCTAGCATTAAAAATAGATATAGATAAAAGGTAATCAACAAATCATGGTGCTGCAGGGAAGAAGGAAAGATTTGGATTTTTTTCTGAATATCTGAATAGTCTGAATAACTTCAGACTATCTGAACCGCTTTGTTTTCCTTTTCTCTTCACAAGCAAAGAAAGGGTGCATCTATGATTTCTTAGCTAAAAATAAGACCTTTAACCAATCAGCACCTCTATAGATTTGGGGTAGAAATAAGCCAAACCTCACAATAAGAGGGTTATCTAAATCCTTTATATGGATAAACTCATGACTAAATCCCAGCCCTCAAATCAAGTCAGAGCTTCAGAAGTCAAGTACCCAGCAAATCTCTGCAGCAACTTAACAGCCAAATAAACATGGTGGGGAAGAGGGGAAGAGACAGAGGGAATCAAATATTATGCATATATTCCTTTTGTCTTCCATTTCCTTGTGTCACATTGTAGGGTGTCTCTCTCTAGGAGATATGCCTCTGTTCCAGTAAATAGTTGAGAAATTGGAATGAGTTTGCCTAGTAAGAATTTTTTGAATGTATAAGATGAAGAGAGAAAGGAATTGAATAATAGCTTTTTACTAGCAAAACAAAAAACATACTATCCTGTTAAGATGGACGAGAAAAAGACATTTAATTCATAGGATCATTGGTTTTACAGAACTAATCACTCAATTTCCTGGATATTTCCTGGATGAATAATCAAATCTATATTTGCTGAGAGCCATTCTCAGCATCCTCAAACAAACTGAACAGAGAATTCTCTTATAACAGTATCTGTCACTGTAAAGGAATTTTATTTGTATACCTATAAGTGTCTGTTCATATGGTGATATAACACTCAATTGGAAAGAGTAAATCCTGTGATGGAACAGGAAGTATGTTCAATGCTGAGGAGAAAAACCAGAAGAAAATAATTTCTGCCTGAAGGAATTTAAATTCTAATCAGGAGATATAGTAAGCACAAATATTAGGCATGCATAAAGCAAATACTAGATAATCTTGGAGAAGAAGGCATCAGCAATGAAGAGAGAAAGGGAAGGGAGGAAAAGTAGTAAGGAGATGGGGAAAGACATCAAAATTTAATATTTTTAAATACTATTAAACAAGTTATCACTGAAAAGGAACCCAACAAAAAATTCAGTACTCACACATATAACCAAACATCCTGGTGCTAAGCTAGCTAGAAATTACTTCCATAATGCCCACTCAGTTTAGTAGTAACAAATCCTTACTGACTATATTTATAAAAGAGATAGACTAATTTAAATAGGTGAGGTGTAGAAGGCCACAGACAGTGGGGAAATTCTTGGTGAGGTATAAGACCCTTCAGCCAAGAGGAAACCTGCTAACAATGTCTGGTTTGATCTCATCTCCCCGTGGGGGTTTCTCAACCTTCCTGAGAAGCCCCCCCTTTTTTTTTGGAGGGGGGGAAAGAGGCACATGACCACCTGTGTTCTAGTTGAAGCAGCAGTAAAGAGGTATCTATATATATAATAATAGCAAGGTGCTTATAGTTAGTACAATGGCAGTGTACTATAGTGATATGGCTAGCGCATCCTCAGTGTTCTGTAGTGATATTGTAATGCCACAGAAACTGAAGCAAGATAGAGATTAGAGTTTTTAATATTTTATTTGAAAGGGAGAGATTTACTGGAGGCTTCCTAGGTTCTGGGAGGCCTGCCTTCTCTGGACTCTGAATCCAAAGATTTGTATTTCAGCCTCCAGCCAGCACAAAAGTGGAAGATGGAATGAATCAGTCTCTGAGAGCTTTGAGTGAGCTTGTGCTTTCTGGCCTTGAGAGCTCCTCCTTATATGTTCCATATTGAGTATGTACCAATCATTATATCACTAGGAAACCATTATTTGTGGTAAGATTAAATCAATGTTAAATTAGATTTAATCAATGTCTCTTCAATTCCACTTACTTAGCACCTTGTTTCAAGTTCTGGCCTATAATAACAACAAGAATAAAGACATAATGGGGGGAGGCACCTGATATTCAATTAATTGGGATGGGGAAAGGCACCTGATGTCTAAAATATAAGATCTTTATCCTATCAAACATTCTGATGATTAAGAAGGAAAGGTGGTGTTGCAGGACTGGGCATACAATTAGGAACTGAGACAGAACAATTTAGGGAAACTAAATCAGGACAATAAAAGGCAACTGTGGCACAACAATATAATATAATTATTATTTAAGACTGAGAGAAATAAAGATACTCTATATTTAACCATCCACATGGGTCCCTTGCCTCTTCACTCCTCTTCTAAGATCAAGGACTGCAGCTGGTACTGAGATCCTCCAGAGAGCTAGTCCGGATGGTACATTTGGTGCCCAATGTAGTATTCTAGAAAGCACAGCATATTTTGGCACCCCAATTTTAGAAAGCACACTACAGTCTGGGTTTTTTTTTTTTTAAATAAAGGCTTAACTCACTGA
This sequence comes from Sminthopsis crassicaudata, assembly GCF_048593235.1. Classification (NCBI taxonomy): domain Eukaryota; kingdom Metazoa; phylum Chordata; class Mammalia; order Dasyuromorphia; family Dasyuridae; genus Sminthopsis; species Sminthopsis crassicaudata. Next base: position 186,467,990 of record NC_133619.1, read on the forward strand.
TTTTGGTCATAGTCCTATAATGAAACTTAAATGTAAGATTTAATAACACTGATATGTAAGAGTGTGTTTGTATCACTATATTTACAGTATCCTCATATTTAAAGCGTTAACTAGTATTTCTAAATCTTGCAGTTAGGAATTTCTAATGTCTAAGTCAAGCCTCACTCTTTTTTGCCCAAGAATGTACTTAACTTTGTGTCTTCTCCCCACCCCAGTTGAATATAATTATTCATTAACCAAATTTTCCTACTAACAAACAAGAGATTCCTGCCCTCTAGGAACAAAAGGCACTAAGTAGCACTCCCATCTTTAGACTTTAGCATAACACCTTCCACAAAAAGAGACAACAGGGTAAGTGGCTAAAAAAGTAATTACAGAAAAAAGTAAGATCTACACAGAGATAAGTAAAGAAACTTGCAGAGAACCAAAATTATAACTGATTTATCATGCCTTAAATACTACAGGAGTAAACTCATCTGCACTGAAAGCTTTGAATTTCAATTTGTGGGGAAAAAAAAGATTCCCCTGATTTTATTATAAATAAATAAATAAACTTAATAAATGTACTAGAAATATCTACCCTTTCCTAAATGAGAGGGGGGAAACTGAGAGTAAGAGAGGGAGGGAGGAAAAACTAGAATAAAAAAAAGTATTGGGAAATTATAATAGCAATTCAGGTCAAAGAGATCAATGAGAAAAATAACCTCCTCAATGGCCAATAAGCGTTTGGATCACATTAACACTGGCCCCAAGTTATAGTTTCAATAGTTCTTCTAAACTTCAGTCAGAACTGGTCAGTACTTGCTTGGGAAAATTTCAAAAACAACAAAAAACAACAACAACAAAAAAAAACACTCCAGGTGTAAAAGAAGTATGTGGGCTGTGAATCACTCCTTCAGAGTAAAGATGGAACTCAAAAGAAAACACAATTGTTTGGAATTAGGACGCATACCTACCAGTGACAGTATCCCAAAATGGTTTCAGATCAGGTTTGGACTAAACAGCTCTACTATTCTGTTTTTGTTTTCTCTGCTCTTCTGCAAATGGAAAAATAATCCCCAAATATGATGACACTCAGATTACCAAGGTGCTATACTAACTACACGTGGTAAGTGATCTCCCAAGAATCACAGGATCATATAAATGGCTTAAGAGATCATCTAATCTCATGTCTTATTTTAGATTTAAAGGAACTGAGTCCCAAAGAACTTCACTTGCACAAAGCCACCCAGCTATAATTTGAAATCAGACCCTCAGATTCTGGGACATAGTAGACTATTAAATGGCTGGGAGACATAGGGATCACACAAGGGAAAAACTAAAGAATACAGTAAGGAATAAAAAAGAGGATTGGGGGGAAAGAAACTAGAAAGGATTATACAACCTAATTCTACAGAAAACCATCTAAAAAGGGGGTCATTTTGAGGATACATCTTTTAAGTATTGTGAAAAAGAATGTCCCTCAACAACAACCAAGCTGATTTTTGATAGTGCCAAATTATGCAGACTAAAACCCTGTTTTCAAATATATATTATCACATTATGAATACTAACATTCCTCTACAGACTTCACATCGAGTCTGGGATATATAAGAAGGGCATACAACAAGGAAGCAATATATGGCTAGCCTGATACCATAAAAGTGGCTTTTATTTCAGATTCAAGATAATACAATGAATTAATTAAGAAAATGGTATCTGTAGTAAGGAAAAGGGAAAGAAGAACAATTAAAACAGGTTTTAAATTACAATGGGCAACAAAGTTTGTTTATTTGAATAAACACTGAAATTGATGAGAAGATGCAATTTCATAGAATGGGTCAAGTATTTATCTGTTCTAATCATTAAAGGTTTATTTTCACGGAACCTATAATTTGTTCAGTCATCAACACGAACTCTTCCTCTCCCTTAAAAAAATGTACTTAATAAAAAAAAAAAAATTTCAGGACTTTCCAGTGGCACACACACATATACACACAACCCAAAACAAAATCACCTGATATATATAGGTTTAAAGAAAGTATGACAACAGTAAAAGTCCATATGAAATTTCAAAGCATCATAACATACTTCACTTATATGTCCTTTTTTTCACAACACTATTAAGGTAAATAGTTTAATTTAAATTCGTCAGTGAAGACAGAGAAAAATAGTTAATTTTATTAGTTTAATTTGAGAACAATTCTTTTTTGTTGTTTTAATATTGAACAGGCTACAATTCAACATTGTACCATAAAAGAAGCAAGCAAAACAAGATTGTCTTCATTTAGGGCACATGTAGTATGAAAAAACTAATATCATTATAACAAGCCACAATTCAAGTCACAAAGGGTTTCCTTTATTATGGGTTTATGAGGTTTCATTGGCAATTCCAAAGAATACTCAATTTCAACATATGTCATATTCATTCACATTCAATTAAAAATACATCATATACTCAACAGTTTACAAATTCAACTTTTGCCTGAAATTTTGAGGTTAAAGTATCAGATAAATATCATAAACAAAAGTTTTCTAATCAATAGCTTCGCTGCCTGGCAGCTACAAAGTAATGCAGAGCCCAAATACTCCTATTATGAAGAAAAAGTCTTATTCACTCATATTTTTTTCTTCCTTGCCACTTCTTTCACAAATACCTGAAGGAAAATATTCTGATGGAAGTGGATATCTTTAACATAAAGAAGATCCAACTTACTTCCAGTTGATCAATGATGGACAGAAACCAACTACACCCAGAGAAGGAACATTGGGAATTGAAGCACTACTGTCTTTCTACCCAGGTTACCTATACCTTCGGAACACAATTCTTAACGTGCAACAAGAAAATTGGAGTTACACACATATATTGTATCTAGGTTATACTATAATACATGTAAAATGTATAGGATTGCCTGTCATCTAGGGGAGGGAGTAAAGGGGAAAATTTGGAAAAGTGAATACAAGGGATGATGTTATAAAAAAAAAAAAAAATTACTCATACATATGTACTGTCAAAAAATTTTTTTATAATTATAAAATTAATAAAAAAAATTGTCAAAAAAAAAAAATGGTCCCATGAACTGTATCAGAATTGCAATTAAGTAATACTTTCAGTACTGCAAGTCTTATATTGGCTACTTTTCTTTCTGACATGAATTAATAACTTCCTTCAATATTTCTCACCGATGTCTCATCTAATCAGCATCAATTTAATCATTCATTCTGGTTAGTCATTTTTTGCAATGCCAAAAAATAGAGATCACTGAATTGAAGAAAGCTTCAACTAACTGCCATCTTCCTTTCCTCTTCATTCTATTTATCATTTGTCACTGTATTACCAAAAATATCAGCTGTCCAATATCAGAAACTTAGGCCCCATATAATTAATGGGCAATTCAGGACAAAACAATTCTATTATTGGTCAACAATACTTGCGGAAGGTCTGGGCTAGCTCTTCTGAAGGGCTCAGAATAAGTCCTGGCCCCACGTTGGGCGCCAAAATGTAAAGGTCCTGTCGTCTCTGGGAGGAGGTTTCTTTTCTGTACAATCTTTTCCTCTGTGAGCAGGTTTCTTAGGAAGCTTCTGGAGCTTCCATTCAGACTCTCTCCTTCCAGACAGCCGTCCCAACTCTGTCCCAGACTTGACTCCTCTCCAGATCCAATGCTGCCCTCTTTTATCCTCGCAGAGATTGTAGTGATAACTCAACGGGGCCTGTGAGAACTCCTACAGCCAATGAACTTGCTCCTTTTAAAGGGCATGTGAGAACTCAGGGGCTTGTGGGAAAATATTTCAACAATGAACTTGCTCCTCTTAAAGGTTGTGTAAACTCCTTTTCAGAATTCCAAAGGTGTAAACTCCCTTCAAAGGCCCGAAACAAAGGTGCGAATTCTGAGCTGGAGAATTGTTTAGATTACCTGAGTTCTCACTTTGTAATCCTAAAACTTTTTTTTTTAATTGTAACTTTTTATTTACAAGATATATACATGGGTAATTTTACAATATTGACAATTGTCAAGCCTTTTGTTCCGAATTTTCCCTTCCTTTCCCCCATCCCCTGCCCCAGATGGCAGGTTGAACAATACATGTTAAATATGTTAAAGTATAAATTAAATACAATATATGTATACATGTCCAAACAGTTATTTTGCTGTACAAAAAGAATTGGACTTAGAAATAGTGTACAATTAGCCTGTGAAGGAAATAAAAAATGCAGGCGGACAAAAATAAAGGGATTGGGAATTCTATGTAGGAGTTCATAGTTATCTCCCAGAATTCTTTCACTGGGTGTAGCTGGTTCAATTCCAACAATACCTTTTCAATGCTATGAAGATACATAATTTGAAAGTGGTCATTAAATCATCAACTGTAGAGCACAGTTCTATCCAAACAATCACCTTGATGGACACTGAATTCCTAATTATTAACAGTTCTAGGAACAAATGATGGCCATGGAAGGTCAGAACTATTATTTTTCAAGCAATACTACTACTCAATGAAATATTAGAAATGTTAAGTTGACAATGATACACCAAACACATACTACAAATAAGACTGCAGGTGGGAGTGGGGAGTGGCTGAGTTACCAGAGACAAGAAAACAATCTCCCTTTTCCAAAGATTCAATGAACTTGATTTTAAAGCTCAGTTTTGCAGTGCAACAATTATATTAAAGGAGAAGAAACGGTTCCTAACTATCTAAGGCAAACTGACAACCCAATAAGGGGCATCAAACAGGATATCATTGGTAATTAATACCACTGAAAAGACAAAGAATATAAGAATAAATTATCAGAAACTGCCAGTTTTCCCCCTTTTAAATACTTTCCTTCATCTGAGTCACCTGTCCCAGACACAAAGTACAGGATCATAGCCTTGAGCAATCCAAAAGGAGTGGATGGGAAAAAATAGAAGTGAATAGAAAATATGAGTATATTAGGATTTTTTTTTAACATGAATGTTAATCTTCATCATGTTTATAAAGCAGAGTCACCTCACCTACAGCTTGTTTCCAGGCCTTTTCCAGATACTGCTATCAAACATTTCTCAACATTACACTTTGATCCATCAAATGAAATAGCAATTAGTAACAATCTGAAAAGAAATCCCAAATTAAATAAATCCTATGGTTAAAGTAATATGGAGCAATAATTCTCCAAGTACCAGAATTAAGTCAGAGATCCTTTAAAATTAAATTGGTTACATGGTAGCAATAAAAAAATATAAAAGGGCACAGCTTCTAGAGTAAGAGTTAAACTAATGAAACCGTCAAGTACTGCTTAATGCTAAAGTAACTAGTGGTACCCATTAGTTCACCATTCCCTCCCTCATTTTTTAAAACAAGGAGAATCAAAGTACTTAATATTAGAAATGCAAATCACCTAACTGACAAATCATTTTGCAATAACAAATTTTATTAGTTACTTTATCATTTGCATTTTACACATTCGAAAGCATTTTGTCACAATGATTAATTTTTCATCAACAAAATCGTAAATTTCCCAATGATCCCGAGTTCTCACTTTGGGCTTCCTCAGACAACACTCATTTAAAACATAGAATAGATAGGACTTAAAGCCCTAGTTATATGAAACTGGAGTTGTGAGTCCTTCTACTAAGTTAAATTTCTCCTATAAACAAGGATTAATACTTTTTGTTCACTGATAAGGAAAAAAGGTCTTAAATGAGCCACAAACTTCCTTGCCTTCTTAAACATAAATGTCAGCTTCCTTTGACTTGCCAGCATGAAAACATTGTTTTGAATGTCTGGGTTACTAATACAGAAGGTTGCCTATAAACACCATCTTCTTCGTATTCACTTACTTTTCTAATTTATTCAAGTTTTGTTTTTTGGGTGTGTTTGTTTCTTAATTCATGAAATGAACAGACCTCCCTATGTGTACATCTTGACTGTTGAAGGCCTTACTCCAAAAATTCTGCATCCTGAGAAACCAAATCCCCAAATGGCCATAGAGTTTTTCCTAAAGTGTATGTGTACACTCAACAAATTATACTTAGTCTGGAAGAGATAATGTGACATATAGTAAGAAAAACACTGGATTGTGAATACCTTTACAAAAATAAATCTTACTTATTATCCAAGCACAGATGAAGGGTCTATGTAGAAAAAACTATGAAGTCCAAAAAAAAAAAAAAAAGCACATATTCCCATCTAAAGTATCCCCACTCCATGTTTGAAGGGCAAATGCAAAAAGTATCTGACTCAATCAACAGAGCAAGGAAAAACCACAAATTCCCTGAGATTCAGTTTGCTCATCCATAAAATAAAGAAAACAATTCACAATGCCCTTTTAAAGAAAAACCAGTGGTTTCTAACACAAACATATGTTTTTAAACTTTAAAGAACTGTGTAAAAATGAATTAGTATTAAGAGGAATAAATGCAAACCAAATTACAAATTTTATTAAAAAAAAAAAAAAAAATCTATGGGGGTTGTAGGTGGCGGAGTAGATAGAACACCAGCCCTGAAGTCAGGAGGACCTGAGTTCAAATCCGCCCTAAGACACTTCCTAGCTGTGTGACCCGGAGCAAGTCCCTTAACCCCAACTGCTTCAAAAAAAAAAAAAAAAAAAAAAAAAAAAAACTATTAATAATTTGCAATGTTTTAATCAACAGTCAAGTGTTTCTTAAGTGCCAGGCACTCTGCTATGCACTGAGAATTCAAAGAAAGGCAAAAATATTCAGTGTCCTCAAGGAACTCACATAATCTAATGTTTTAAATACAACACTACTTAATATAAGATGCCTTTTTGAGATCTAGAAGACTTTAATATTTTAGTTGGAATTTATAAAGGATAGATGGGTAACAGAGCATTGTAATTACTGAATCAATTGCTTTTCAAAAAACCTGTTTTTGCTTAATTGTTATAAGAAAACTTCATGGGGACATTATGTTAGAAAACAGCTGTGACTTTTTTTTTTTTTTAATATAAATTTTCTTTTAATGGATCAACAGAATAGTTAAATCACGGACAATCTGGCCTTTAGGAACTTCATTTTTAAAAGGTTCAGCTATTTATTTAGTAGCAGAGTCAGAATTTGAACTCAAGTCCAATGATATCAAATCCAATGTTATCTCTACTATACAAGAAAGTATTTTAGAGTTTCAAATGCCAAACAAAGAAGTCTGAACTTGACTCAGAAGTCAACAGAAAAACATGGAAGGGTTGTGAATTGAGAAAATGATCATAAAGATTATAAAAGTGATTGGAAAGGGAAGACTAGGGGCAGCTAGGTGGCACAGACAATTGAATTCAGGAGGACCCAAGTAAAAATCTAGTCTCAGACACTTAACACTTCCTAGCTGTGTCACCCTGGACAAGTCACTTAATGCCAGCCTGGGGGGGGGGGGGGGGAGAAGGAAAGGGAAGACTATTATGATACTCCATGAATAAACAGGTTATGAAAGTCTGTTGTAGACTGGCAAGAAGAGGAAAAAGAAGGAAGATGAGAGAGGAAGAGAAAGATGGAAAAGAAAAAGAGGAAGCATAGTAGTAGTAGTAAGAAAAGGAGGAGAAGCAGTAATAGTAATAGAAGGAATTTATATAGTATTTTAATTCCAATGAATCCAATGATTCCTGAAACAGTCTCATCATGAAACAGTCATAAAACAGAATCATCAATGATTCCTGCAGATTTTGAAGTCCTGCAATAGTCTCGAACAAATGCTTCACATCTATCTCAGATCATTTCATTTCATATAAAATACATAAAGAAGAGCATATTCTGAAGTTATAGCTGACAAATCTTAGTAAACCAATAGGAGAGTTTAAAAAAAGGAGAGTAAGAGTTATATTTTAAAAATTCCTAAATGATGGATTAAACTCTTATGAAATCTCTCATGTAATAGTATTTCATATTCTAGGATACCACAAATGACTTAAGTTAACATTAGCAGAGAAACAGAAATAATCCTAAACATTAAACTCACTTCATCCAAGTGAGTGCCACAATGATCATGAAAAAGTTTGTAATTAGTATATTTTGGCACGATATTCTGTGTTGTCCTTAGATGCTACTGACAGCAAGTCATTTTATCCTGGTCAAGTCACTTAATCTCTCTAAGCCTCAGCTTTCTCATAAGCAAAATAGGGATACATTTTTAGAGTATATTTTCACAACATATCCATGACCCAATGACACAAAAAGTTCAAATCATTATATCAATAGTTAGTAGTAGTAAAACTAGATTGCCATGATCCTTTTTCTCCTCTTAATACTGTACAGCCTTCTCTCACTTCAGGCCAGGACTATTGCAATAGTTTTCTGGTTGATGAAAGAAGACAAAGTATTTGTATCCCCATTTTGCACTATGCTAATGGGTGGGATTGAAGTAGAGAGAAAAGTACTGCTAATATTACAAGATAGAGCAAAGAAAAGATAGATAAACTTCCCTAGAAAAATTCAAGAAATTAGAAAATAGTTTCAATTATGAAGTTCATGGGAAAGGTTCACAAAAGAGGCAGTCTGTTAATTTCTCTCAGAGATACAGTGTAAAAGGTACTGGACCTGGAACCCAAAGACCTGAATTCAAATCCCAGCTCTCTCACTTACTAACTAACCCATCCATCCCATGACCTTGGACAAGTCAGTTGAGTCAGTTTCTTTATGTGTAAAATAATGATAGGATTTGATGACTTGTAAGGTCTGTTCCAACTTCTTAATTTAAAATACTATAATTTGTAAAGTTCAAATAATAACACTTGTAGCACCTATCTTACAAGACTGTTGTGAAAATCAAATCAAATGCAATAATTCATATAAAGTGCTTTGGGAACTCTGAAATGTTTTATAAATGTCAAGTTATTAATATCACTATTATAAGAGTGGTGGAATGAAATAATACGATGTAAAATACTTTATAAAGTATTATATAAATGTCAAGTTATCATCATTATTATTTTATTTTTAAAATGTGGTCATGTTAAGGACAAGGAGGAAAAGCAGAAGAAAAATACCATCACTACCACCATTACTCTTCTAATTTAAAATATTGTTTTCCTATAACTTACATATCTAACATTACTCACCTCATACACAGTAAGCTTTCTTGAATATGCTTACCAATCATCCTTCCTTCTACCACACCCCATATGACCTCTACTTGGTTACACACCTGCAGGGTACTGGTTCCCAAATGGAGACAAAAAAAAATAGCATTCTCGGATGGGGGGAGAGGAGGTGCGGCACAAACTCTGTGAAAGTTTTATGAAAGAAGGGTGTGTGTTAAGTTCCTACAGCTTCAGGGTAAGTATAAATTACACACTGGCTAGTTATGTGGGCTTTACATGCCCATTTAATCTCCCACTGAGTTAAAAAAAAAAAAAAAAAAAAAGCTTACTCCCTCCATGCCCTGCTGAGGCTGCATATTACCCTAAGGACAAAAAAAGCACATATAGCAGTCTCCTTTCTCCCCATTCTAGTTAATCCTACCCATTCCTGCTTTAGGATGTTATAATAATGTAACAAAAATTTCAAAGAGGAGTATATTAAAAAACAATAGAGACAAACTAGTTAGAAAAGAGACCATGATTAAAAAGGATTTTGTTGTATAATTGGAAGTAACAATTATATATGGCATATCTGCAATTTCATATGCATCTTTTTTATTTTATTGCGTTATGAAAATGCTTATTTTGTTCCATAAACTGAAAGTAAAATAAATTTTAAAAAAAAAAAAAAAAGTGGGGGGAGGAATTTTCTTAACTTCCCAAATTTTTTACTATAGAAAAAGGAAGCTCCAACTCTTGATAAAGTCAATACTGAATTCTATTTAAAAAAAAAAAAAAAAAAAAAAAAAAAAAAAAAAGGAAACCCAATAGAAAACTAGAGTTTTCTCTCTAGGTACTAAAGAGAATGTCTCCAAATTTCCACCAATTCTTCCTTTCCAGCACCTTCTGAGAAAAAGGGTTACTTGATTTTTTTTCAAATTCACAGCACACAATTTCCTCCTCCAATTTGTAACCACTAAAAATGTGTTTTTCCACATAAACTTTTAAATTAAAATGAATTAAAACTAGTTTTGTTTTGAGAATTTCATCATACCCTCTAAAAAACTATTAATGCCTACTTCACACTCCCATCTGTACTTAAACAAATTAAGGAGCAATTATATAATGACAAAGAAATGGTAATGTCCCTTCCCCAATATAATCTCTAGATGCTGTTTTTCTCTCCCCCTAACTCTCTCTCTTTCCTCTCCTCACTCCTCCTCCTCCTCCTCCTCCACCTCTCTCCTCCTCCTTCCTCCACCTACCTCCTCTCTCTCCTCCCTCTCTTCCTTCTGAACCACAGCAAAACTAAAGAGTCAACTCTCAATTATCTAAGATAAAAAGGGTTCATAAAGGACAACTACATTTCCAGCCTCTAAAACAAGCAATTCTGGGTCTCCTGAGAAAGACATTATTGTTAAAACCTACTATATTTAAGGTAGCATGGTCCATTGGAAATAACAATTGCCTTTAGACCAAGAAGATCTTGAACACTCAAATATCTGTGTACTAATGAGAAAACTTATTTTAACCGTGAGCTTGAGTTTCTTCATCTGGGAAATTGAGGCAGTGGATTCTTTAATATTGTGAGACTTCAAGCAAGAAAGTCTTAAATTGTAAAAAGACTAAGAAAATCAATGTCCAGACAGGACTTAAAGTCAATAAACACAAATAACTCATCCATCCTAACCCCCCCAAAAGTGAATTTTTAAGTATTTTGAAGACATCACATTGAGAAATAAGAATTCTCTGAATACCAAACTATTTAAGAATTAATAGATGTCTTACAATATGCCCATTTAGCTTTAATGATGTTTCAAATTTTGTGTTATAATTTTTCCTTAAAAAGAACTACCATTTCTCAGTTATATTTCTTAGAGCTATTTAATTTTTTTAAACCACATATATAAATAAAGGAAAATATATATTATAGTAATCAGATTCATAAAGAAGAAAGGAGACTTTTCCCCCACTCTCTCCTACTTCTACCTCCACTCCCAAACACAGTCCCTTCAATTTCTTGAATTGGACAGTAGTCTAGACCTGCTGTTTGATTTCACATACCCAATTTACTTCACAGACTCACAATGTACTACAAACAACTAAAGGAACTTTAAAGAAAGCAGTTAAGAAAAATAACCCCCCAACCTGTCAATATCACCATTTTCATGCAGAAAGTCATCTACCCAAGGAAAGTTTTTTCCTACAAAATCTTATGCAACTTGTTTTACTACCTACTTATAAGTAAGGAAGGTCTCCACCTAGTTATATGCTCTACCACTGAGCATGAAAGAATCAAGACCCAGTATCACCAACATGGAGACTATAAATCAGGTTTAGAAATCACTTTCTCTACTCTAGAAGCAAATCCATCTAAATTGACCTGTATATCCCTCATTATTATAGGATTTGCTGGAACTACATGACTAAAAACACTAAAGAGTTTTATTTCCCTTTCTTCCATACAACATTGGAGAAATACTGAGGAGTTTCAATATGTGTGAAGAACCCCAGGTCCTCAGAAACCATTCAAGTAACAAAACTTTTCTAGAATCAAAACTATGCAATAACCCTCCTTTTCCTTCTCAATACATAATAAAAAGAATGAAGTAATACAAATTAAAGTTACAAGATAAACCTGTGTCTTTCCTTTTTGCCTGTGGCTGTATCCAAAAATAAGTTTTCCATTCCCTTAATACAACTCCTTCTCTTCCAGTGGTGAAAACACTGAAGAAGACATTATCCTTCCTTCAACCACTTTTTTTTTTCCCCCCTGAGGCTGGGGGGATAAGTGACTTGCCCAGGGTCACACAGCTAGGAAGTATTAAGTATCTGAGACCAAATTTGAACTCTGGTCCTCCTGAATTCAGGGCTGGTGCTCTATCCACTAAGCCACCTACCTGCCCCCTTTCAACCACTTTCAAAGCCCTAGGGGAAGAGCCGGAAAAAAGAGCAAGACTAGATTCCAATTACTTAGCAGGTATTCTATTTTGTGAAGCACCTAGTAAATGGCTATACTAAGTTGTCCTATGAAGGAGATATTTAAGCCTAAAGTGGTCCCTGGCCTCTAGGAGCTAAAAACAAGAGGGAAGAAGGAGATGGGCATCCTAGGTTTACAAGATTAACCTACATTCAATTAACTGGAGACTGCAGTCCATAATTAAGTATCAGATACAGTGTAGTTAAGTACAAAAGGAGTTTGGAAGAAAGGAAAAATCATTAGAACCATAGTAATGAGGAAAACTTCCGGAATGGATCATAAAAGCATTGTCAATGGAGAGATAGGTAGTCAAAATTGGACAAAAACCTTCCCTTGAACAAAAAAAATCTTTCACTATAGAGTTTAAAATTCTAACTAGGGAAAAATGATTTGAAGATACAATCACATAATTCTAGATGACCAATGGAAAGAGAGCCCACTGAAAGAGGCCAACATAAATAAATAATCAATATTAATATAACTCTAATATATACATAATATATAACAAAATCTTGAGTGGATTCCTGACAACCAATATGGGTTCTTCAAAAACATAATGGAGAGGAAAAATATAAAGGAAAAATCATGCCAGAATAAACACATTTCCCTCTTTTCTTTAGACAGGGTTACAAGACTGGTTATCATCAGAAATTCTATCAGCACAAATAATTCAATAAGGAATTGGGCAGAATTTTTAGTGATGCTTTTGTGTCCAAGATTAAGAATTAACTGGGTTCAATGTCAATTACCCCCAGGGGCAGCTAGGTAGCGCAGTGGATAGAGCACCAGCCTTGAATTCAGGAGGACCCGAGTTCAAATCTGGTCTCAGACACTTAACACTTCCTAACTGTGTGACCCTGGGCAAGTCACTTAACCCCAGCCTCAAAAAATAAATAAATAAATAAAAATTATAAAAAAAAAAAAAAAAAAAAAAAAAAAATAAATAAATAAATAAACCCAAAAGTGGCGATAGATCAATATTAACTTGAAGGCAGATTTCTATGGTGGAACTTAAAAAGATCTGTTTTTTGACTCATCATCTAGGCAACCTTTATTAATGACAAGATAGGACTTCATGGATTTTAGAATCAAATTCGTCAGTTCTTGATACTTACTATTTGTATAAACATGACGCCTCAGTTTTCTAATATGAAAAATGAAGGGGTTGAACTATATCAATCAATCAACACTATTTTAAGCACCTATTATGTATACTTTGTACACTATGGCTAGGTGCTCCCAAAAAGACAGAAAGGAAAGTCTCTATAAAAATAGTCAGATATAAAGTAGTCAGTGAAGCAGGACACACTGGAGATATTATAAAAGGTAATCTTGTATAAAAGTAAAAAAAGGTAAATCTTGAAATCTAGATGATCCCTGTTCTAATTCTCATAAAGTGAATTTATTGTGAGCAGCCCTCATAAAAAAGGTTTAATGGGACAAGGGTGTAAACATCTTAGTGAAAAACAAGATTTTTGTATAATCTGTACAAATTCCATTTACCCATACTGTCCTTTGTCCAATCCTCCACATGGATAATTAATTAATATTAGCTATATATACTGCTAAATATTATAACCTCTCCATGTGATAATCCTAAAGAGATATATTCCAGAAAATGATGGAAAACAGGAGTCATCAGGAGGTGAGTCACCTAAGAAACTACCTATCTGCATTCCTTGCAGCCTAACTATGGAGACAAACTGAATCACCCAGTAGAAAAAAGAGGGGGGAGGAGGAGGAGAGAAAGGGTTTCTCCCCAAAGCTTTAATCAGTGTGAAGTTTTAATCAGTAACCTTAAACATATTGAATAGACTCCATACCAAAAAGACTTCGGTCAATCTTTCATGAATATCTGAACTAGTATTTCTTTCAGTGAAGAATCAGGGATTAAATGAGTAAGTAAATGATTAAATGAAGATTATTTATGTTGGGTGCACCAAGAAAATCAGCCAATGTAGTTTCCTTTAAATAAGAGTATCCCACAATGGATACTCTTTTAAGTACTTTCCAGTTCTAGTATATGCTAGTGTTAACGTTAGCACAAAGACATAATTAAACAAATATGGTCTATTTTATGAATATTATAGTAACCATGCATGTTTTAGATAAGCAAAATTTATTTATAAATTTTTATTTATCTGAAATACCATTACTTCCAACATTTTATCCTTTGAGAACCATTGCATCTTATTGTATTCAGCCTGTGTACAGTTATTAATTATAAAGAAAATTAATAATATTTTAGTTTTACATTAAAGTTTCCATTACATAATTTTAATAAGTCATTTGGGGGAAATAATATACAAACACCCTATATTTTAACATTAAAAAAAATCATACTGTATAAGGTTTCTTTTACTTGGAAGAAACACAGTATTAGTTTGGTGAAGTTAATTTTAGACATGCCAAAACTTGAAATGTTTAAAATGTTGTAAAATTGGAGGGAAAAAATTTGCGTTAAGAATTTAGGGACATATTCTTGAAAATTAATAGGAAAAAGATTTTTAGCCCTTATTTTTTCTAGATTTCTCTTTTTAACCAAACTTGAACCTTCTTAAATACAAAAAGCCTGATGACCAAACCAAGTTAAAGGTAACACAATTTTTTTTTAAAAAATCTGTAAATAGTCCAAAACGACACTAAATATGTAGAGGGCATATAAATGATTTCTTTTATTCAAACATTCTATATTTGTCCTTAAGAAGAAAAAAAAAAAAAAACAACTTCATAAAGCACTATCTCATTCTTTAAGAAAACAGCTCAGATCCAAGCCAGGGACAGAACTGATAAAAGTATTTATAGTATGATTTCATACACAGGGATATTTGTGTTTATTTGTAACTTTATCTAGAGCGGCATGGACAGAAAGAAAGGGGGGAAAAAAACAACGCATTGCAGAAATCAAAAATAAACTTAGAAAAAGAAAACAGGTCAGCTTACAATGAGATTTTTTTTTTGTTATGTAGTTGTTTTTAAATAAACAATCTGAAATGGAAATTCATTATTTTAAATAAAATTCTCCCTTTAATTGTGTACAAAGAAATATTCCTTTATTTTTTTCTTTTGTATTTAAATTCAAAATGAATTTATAAAATGAATTTTAAATTACCATTGCCCCTACAATTTATAATGCCAATTTACAACTGATTGCACTGTGAAGAATTGAAAATAAAAATCCGACCAAATTTTAAAATAAAAACAAATTACCACATAAATAAAATGAAAGGAAAAAAAAAAAAAAAAGATGACAGCTCAGACATCATCTAAAAGAAATCTCTAAATCTCCAAAATGCTAGTTTTGGACAATTAAGGACTCTTGAACAGTGCCTTGTATTTAATGACACCAATACACACACACACAAAAGCTTTATATTTATGCTACATATGCTGAAAAATATTCTTGTTCCTCCCATTAGAATACAAGCACATTTTAAATAGGGACCACTTCATTCTTGTATCTTCAGCATCTAGGACAGGTGAACTAAACTAGTCAAATACTAGCAGATACTTAATAAATTTTTACTTGCTTACTGGTTCATACCAAATTAGTACCAGGCCCTGACTACACTCAAAGTACACATATTATATCCGTGGGGTACAAAAAAAAAAGTTCATGCAAATAAAAAGGTCACTCTGGTCTTATGGAGGTAAAAAGAAAATTTTCTAAAATTCTAAACCCTCTGAAACATTCTCATCACTCTAAAACCCTACAGAAAACATTCTATAATCCTACTGACTGAAAAAAGATAACTAAAATGTTCAAACATCTACCCATTTGTACTACTATTCTAAAAACTAAATGCTCTTAGTCAAGTTTTATACTTGGATCATAGAATATGAAAACATTAACTAAACTTGGCCATGTGCCAGGGCTGGGTAATCTGAATGCAATTTAAATTATAATAGTCAATAATAATAAAGTGAGAGAAACTCCTTTGCTAAACAATTAGCTTCCAACTGAAATGTAACAGAATGATATATATTCTCTAATTATTCTTCTATGCTATTAATAGTAAGGCTATCTTTAATGAACAGACTCCAAAAAAGTCATATAAACTAAGAGGGCCTCACTGGTTTTAAAACTCACTCATTTTATACATGGAAAAACTGTGATTCAGAAAATTAGAAACTAAACATTATGAGGGAATGAATACTTACTAGTGAAGATATTGGCTATAAGATTTGCTTCTTTCTGAGTAAATGGAAGCCAGAGAGTGAGGATATGGAGAGAAGAAGATGGTTTAGAAGAAGAGGAATTGTAACAGTTCAGTTTTTGTTAGCCTACAAAGCACTTTCAGGTTTCCCCTATACTTTAAAAAAGGAAAAAAAAAACTTTCCTCAAACTACTATTGTCCTCTCCTCTCCTTCTTAGCCAAAATTCTATAAAGATGAGATAACACTAACTATTTATTCATTCCTCAATTCACATGAAATTTGTCTTTCTATTTTGTCTATTGAAATTGTTCTAGGTACTAATGACATTCTTATTGTTTAAATCCAATGGCTTTTGCTCTATTTCCATCTCTGACATCTCTGTAGTATCTGACCCAATAAAATAACCCTATCTTTCCTACACTCTCCTCCAGCTTCATGCTAGAATTTGGCAAGTTCATCTAATTTTAGCTTATTAGCATTAATTTTTTCAAATAGTTTATCAAGTACTGCAAAAATGTTTCATAAAGGGGCAGCTAGGTGGCGCAGTGGATAGAGCACCAGCCTTGAATTCAGGAGGACCGGAGTTCAAATTTGATCTCAGACACTTACCACTTCCTAGCTGTGTAACCCTGGGCAAGTCACTTAGCCCCAGCCTCAGAAAGAAAAAAAAAAAAAAAAAAAAAAGTTTCATAAAATGCATCTGTAAAGCCATCTGATCCTAAGGATTTTTTCTTAGGAAACTCCTTTGTGCCTTTTTCAAATTCTTTTTTGAAGGTAGGATTACCTGACATACATGTTCCTTTTGCCATATTTTTTGTTATAACTTTAATACATATTATACACTTTCATATAATACATGTACGTGTACACATATAAAATACATAGATCTCCCAATATCACCTCGAACTAGACACATCAAAATCTCAACATGCCTTTCCCCTCTACCTCACCTTTTATGTCTGCTGATATAGTCACATTCACCCTGGCTCACAAATTTCAGTCATCTTCACCCTCATTTACTCCCAACATCTAATCAGTTTCCAAAGTCTATATGTCTACTCCCTCTCCTTTTTTTTCTGGCAAAGCAATCAGGTTTCTGCTCAGGGTTACACAGCTAGTGTCAAAGGCTAGATTTGAAGTCAGGTCTTTCTGACTCCAAGGCTGAGAGAATTAGTTTTCTGGACTAAAAAAGTGAGGTGAGAGTTTTGCTCTGGTTGGATCAAATTGGAAAACTGTGTTAAGTTTCAGGCATTATAGTTGAGAATGTACAATGCAAATAACATATGAGGAATAGCTGAAGAAACTGACGCTCTGTTCAACTATCTGAAGGGTTGTCATGTTAAAGTGAGACTTGATTTTGTTCTATTTCGCCTTGAGGACTAAGCTAGAAGTAGGAGACAGACAGAGATAAATACAAGGAAAGCCTTCAAAAACTACAACGGGATGTCTTTGAAGAAAGAGAGTGCCTTCTTCCTAAAGATTTTCAAACCAAGGCTGGATGACCAACATAAGGTATATAATGATGATCACTTTTGTTCTGATATAGGTTGAATAAGATGGCATACAAAATTGTTTCCAAAACCGATTCTATGATTCTCATCTATAGTATCATAAGTGTTTCCTAACTAATCTTCCTGACTCTAACAAAATATGTGCTCATCCACAAAATTTTCCTAAGTCATCCCTCTAAGATCTTTGATATGCTGCTCAAATCATTTCATTCCTCTGCACAAAAACCTCCAGGAGCTCCCTAGAATCTACCAAATCAAGGATCATCTCCTGTCAATAGTATGCAAGAATCTCCATTATCTACCCTCCAATTTACATTCTTCCTCCTTATTTTCTTCATTTTAATTCAACAAATATTCAATGAAGTACTGTCTCTGAATGATATCCAAAATTTAGAGAACACTGGATTTTTGCATAACACACAAAAATACAAAAACAACTCAATATTACATTGAGTAGACTTGACACACAGTAAATACCCAATAAATACTTACCAGATGCTTAAAAATGCTTGTTGTAGGAGTTAGATGGCAAATGAAGTAGGAGGACCTGAACTCAAATCCAGTCTCATACCTCTTCCTTACTGTGTGATCCTGACTAGTCACTTAATTACATTTCCCTCAGGGAAAAAAAAAAAATTGTTGTCACTGACTATATCAAATAGTCACAAAACAAATGTGGTCAAAGTGGTCAAAGGAAATCCCAATAGATAGAATCAGGAAAGGTTTCAAAGGTAATAGCTGAATCAGGCTTTCAAAATAGGGGAAAATGTAACAGGTATAAAGGATGCCCCTTCTGGACAGAAGTTACAGCTTGAGAAAAGTCTGAAGAGTAGAACACATAGTTTATTTCAAAGAAAATGAATAGTTCCCTCAGTCAAGTATTTTCCCCTAATCCTTCCGGTCTTATCTCCCAATCTTGTCCCCAAGCAAAAAGGATCTTGTAATTGCTGTTTAGTGGTTTCAGTCCTACCCAACTCTCTATAATCCCATTTAGTGTATTTTACAGATAAAGAAACTGAAGCAAACAGATTAAGTGATTTGTACAGGGTCATAGAGCTACTAACTGTATGAGTTTAAATTTGAATTTAGGTCTTCCTGACTAGGTCCCAAACTCTAAATTCCTCATAATACTTTGCCTGAACTCTCAACCTTCCCAAACATATACTTTGTCCTATTTCACCACTCCCATCACTATACACACAATAAATTAGAGGACAAAATAGAAAGGAAGATCCAAAGGAAGATCCCATATATACAAAAATAGATTTTAAGCTCTTTCTGTAGTAGAAAAAAAACTAGAAATAGATACCTGATCAAACTCTTATCTGAATATAATAAAAATAATGAATATAAAGAATACTGATAAAGTCTGGAAGACTCATATGAACTGATGCAGAAAGATATAAAAAGTCGGAAGAACAATTTGCTCAATGACCACAATAAATGCAAACAAAAACAATACTCAAAGACTTAAGAATCTTATCAAAGTAGTGAGTGACCAATCACAATTTCATTCCTATGTAGAACAATGCATGCATTTGTAGACAATGTGTAACTCTGATCTGCAGACCTTATAACCTGTTTGTTACAAGCAAAGGTCCAATGGTTGAATGTAAAAATCAGTGGGAGGTGACATAAAAGAAAAAGGCGCATCATAAAAACAGAGCATGGCCTAGCATATCTTTGTATCCCCAACACTTAATGTTTGTTATGCTATTTTACCTCCCTAGTAGTATCTATACATGTAAATTATATAAATATATAAATGGTTAAAAATATATGCTCTAAACTGGGGCCAGAGGCAATTTATGCAACAGCAAGGAATCTCAAGAAGCTCCACAAGAGGGAGAAATAAGTCAAGAACAGAGGTGGTCCAACAATCATTCTATATGCAGCCTTATCAAAAAATCTACAATGCATTAGGTTTTCAGGTTGAACTAAAAGGTTTCCTGGAATAAGCAAAAACATCAGGTCTGGACTTGCTTCCCAGGACCAAGTTAAAATTAAATAAATAAAAGATAATTGGCTATTCCAAAGGGTTAGGAGAGATAGGATCCGCATTATTAATCATCTTGCAACACCAGAATGCCAAAAGCCATGTAACTTTGCCACATGATCACAATACCACATTCATAGGTGCAAAGCCTCCTCCCCAAATTGTTAAACACAGCTAATACTCAACAAGTTTTCAAGTTTACTGGGATGCTGATATTTGTGGAGAAGCTCAATGAGAACATCTCTCTTCGTGTTATCTGGCAGAAAATAAGCCAATTGTACAACCTGGTTTTAAGTTATGACTACTGTAAACATACTCAATGGCTACTATTATTATGTATTGGATGGTTAGAATAAGCATCTTTACTTTCAGTTCTTACACAGGTACCTGACACCTAAGGCAGAAGGATGAGATTCATGATTTCATTAATATGGTATTCTCAGATGAAATAGGTGATCCCTCTACCAATGCAGAGCAATACATTATCTGCAACTTATAAAGTTAGTATGTAGTAGGGCAAGGAGTAAGAAGAAAGAAGGCTGGAAGGATCAAAGAAGGTTAGTTTATAAAGAGCTGTCAACACAGAGTCTTTTTTATTTAATTCTGGAAGTAGAAATGACAAAGAACAAGAATCAAATCAAACTGAAGTAAAATCACTTAGACAGAATAGAGTAGAATGAGGAAACAGACAGTGTGTGGGTTTTAAGATACCTTTAAATGTATGAATTTAACAAGCAATCAGCAAGTATTAGCAAAAACATTTAAATTATTCAGATAGGAAGGTGGCCTAGCTGTACAACTTAAAACTATTACAAAGCAACAGTCATCATAACAAGTTGATACTGTGTAAAAAATAAGAGTACTGGAGCAATGGAATACATTAGATGTACAAGACACGATAATCAATAACTATAGTAATCTACTCTTTGATAAACACAAAGTCTCTAGTATCTGGGATATGAATTCACTATTTGACAAAAATTTCTGGAAAAATTGGATAAGTGTGGCAAATACTAGCATGAACTGACATCTCATACCCTATACCAAGATAAGATCAAAATGGGTTTATAATTAGGCATAAAGGGTGATATTATAAGCAAATTAGGAGAACAAAGGATAGTTTACCTGTCAAGGAATTCATAGCCAAAAAAAGGACTACAAAACATTATGAAATGCAAAACAAATAATTTTGATTACATTACAAGGATTTTACACAAACAAAACCATCCTAGACCAGATTAGAAAGAAAACAGAAAACTGGGGGAACAATTTTCACAGCCAGGATTTCTGTTAAAGGCATCATTTCCAAAGTATTTGGGAAATGAGTCAAATTAATAAGAATATAAGTCATTCCCCAATTGATAAACCATCAAAAGGATATGAATAATTTTCTGATGAAGAAATTAAATCCATTTATAGTCATATAAAAAAATACTGTAAATCACTATTGATTAGGGAAATACAAATTAAAACAACTGAGGAAATGCAAATTAAACCAAATTCGCACCTATCAGATTAGCTGAAATGATAGCAAATGATAATATAGTAGGGGCATGGGAATACTGGGACACCAACTGATCCAATTATTCTATAAAACTGTGCATACAGTAGTATGCCTGGATTTATATCCCAAAGAAGTTATAAAAAAAGGGAAAAGGACCCACATGTGCAAAAAAGGCTTATTTGCCGCTGTTTTTGAAGTGACAAGGAATTGGAAAATGAGTGGATGGCCATCAGTTGGAGAATGTCTGAATAAGTTATAGAATATTAATGGAATATTATTGTTTTATAAGAAATGATGGGAAAGCTGATTTCAGAAATGCCTGGAAAGACTTTCATAAACTGACGCTGAGTAAAGTAAGCAGAACCAGAAGAATATTGTACATAATAACAGCAAAATTATGTGATGATCAACTATGATAGACTTAGTTCTCAATCAATGCAGTGATTCAAGACAATTCCAATCGACTTGGGATGAAAAATGCCATCTGCATCCAAAGAGAGAACTTTGGAGACTGAATGTGGATAACAGTATAGTATTTTCACCTTCTGAATGTTTATTTTTTCTTTCTCATGTTTTTCCTCTTTTGATCTGATTTTTCTTGCATAAGTGACAAATATGAAAATAAGTTCAAAAGTATTATATGTATATAATCTATATCACATAAGGGAGAGGGAGAAAAAATTGGAACATAAAATCTTACAAAAAAGACAACAAAAGACAATGGGATAGAAAGATTGTTCTTTGTAGTTCCAGAGGGACCAGGAAAAATGATTTGAAGTTGTCTAGAAGCAGAGTCAAACCCAATAAAGGAAAAACTCAACAAATAGAATTATCCTGTAGTAGAAGAGATTATCCTGGAAGGTAGTGAATTTTCCAATGCTGTTAGTCTTCAGTCTTAATGGTTATAATTGGACATGCTCTGTTAAGATATGGTTAAATATTCT
The DNA here is from genome assembly GCF_048593235.1 of Sminthopsis crassicaudata. Taxonomy (NCBI): domain Eukaryota; kingdom Metazoa; phylum Chordata; class Mammalia; order Dasyuromorphia; family Dasyuridae; genus Sminthopsis; species Sminthopsis crassicaudata. Next base: position 186,490,069 of record NC_133619.1, read on the forward strand.
CCAAATTTCCTTCAGATTACATGACACTACATCATTTCCACCAATTTTGGGAAAAGTTAAGAATTATGAAAATCTAATGGCTAGATGGTAACGGAAAAGTGTTACAGTCTAAAAAGGGATTATTGTTATTATTTAAAATTTTAGGCAATCAGATTTAATTGGCTTGCCCAGAATCTCACAACTGGTGGGTGTTGGGTGGCCGAGGCCAGATTTGAAGTTGGGTCCTCATGCCTCCAGGGCTAGTGCTCTGTCCACTGCACTATCTGGCTGTCTCATATTATTCTTTCTGAATTATAAATTTGCAGTTTCTGGCAAGAATTATTAACTTGGCAACATCTATTATTCAGTGTGGAATTAACTTTAAAAAATTGTTTAAAGCTGTGTTATTTGTAATAATGAAAAAACTGGAAATGATGAAAATGTTCAACTGTTGAGAAATGAATGGATTGGGGTGAAGGTCAAGGAAAACATATTAGGCAATTATTATTTATTGACTACTGAATTTTTGACCAACTAAAAAGCCAAAGAAAAGAAGCATAGTCTAAGTCAGAATGAATGCATCCATCACAAAACAGTAATGGCACAACCTACAAATTCAAGCCAGCCTTCTAACTTTAAAGCTTACTTTTAATTCAAGATAATTTTCCTTTCAATTATGAGATTATTAAAAATAGTATATAACCTCTATGAGTTAGTTTTTTTTTTTTTTAATTTGCCTTCTGTTTCTAAATAGTGCAAGCTTTTTCTCAATAGTTTGCAAGCAAGTTTGAAAAAAGAATGGAGTATAACAAGGGGGGAAAGGAAGATTCTAAAGGATTCTAAAAGACCTCTAAAGAGACCAATGTCCATCAGTTGAAAGAAATAAAAACAACTAAAACAGAGAGATTGCGCCAATGGCTAAAGCAGGGTGACTCTCCATTTCCATCTCCACCTCTCCCAGCAGTATTTTAAGGGCAAAACAAATGTTCCCTCCCCCATAGGGTTAGAAGAGGAGAGGATAAAAACTAATGTTTGAAACAATTTTAAAAAGTCTTTATTCAAAACTTCTCAGAAACACGGATTCATATGACCTAAAAGACAGACACCTACTAACTTCGACTCCTAAATTATCAGCTAAAAACTCTAGTCCACTCATTTCCTGTCAGAAAGGTGCAGAATGTGACATGTATTTTTTAGTTTTGGCCAACAGGGAATCTGGTTTTACTTGACTATGCAATAAAGATCAAATACAAAAAGATGTACAAACATAAAAATATTTTCATCTAGCCTCTGCTTATCCAAAAATTTACTTACTCTTCCCTCTAGCTACATAAAACTGCATAACTGCTTATTTGACCCTCTCCTCTGGCTATTTATAATAATAATACAAACATGGATTTGTACAGGGAGCAAAAGGATTTTGGAGAGGTTGCAGCTGTCCCAGCTTACTGAACAACTTTTCTTTGTGTATATAAAAACATGAAATCCAGATATAAGAGATTCTATTATACAGGCTGGTGTTTCTGTACATATAACTGTGTATATACAAACTAGTTTAACCACCTGTGAACCAAAGGGAAAAGGGACATGGCAAAAATAACAAATTTAGAATTCCCCTCCCCCCAAAAAAATTATTCAAGATAATATCAAACCCATCATACTTTCTTTATCTATTTGGTGACTACTGGTGTTCCCCTCAAGAACTGTCTTTACTTACAGCATTGGACATAGAATTAGGAAGATCTGAATTCAAATAAAGCCTCAGAAACTAGCTATCTGACTGGAAAATTCACTTAAACCTCTCTGTCTCAGTTTCCTTAGCTAACAGTTCCACCTATTTCCCAGGTGTTGTGAGAATAAAATAATATTTATAAAATGCTTTGCAAAATTTAAAGTGATATATAAAATCCTAGTTATTATTACCATTATTGTTGTTATTTTTCATTTTATATTTATGTATACATAATAAGCCATTTCATTTTTGTCTCTGTATCCCCCACCCAAAGCCTGGCCCAAACAAGAAAAATTCATGACTAGTCTTCCAAATCCAATCAATACAGATAATTCATGGTTTAACAAGTAGATACCTTCCAGCAGAACTGTGAATAAATATGCCTCAATCATAAAACAATTTTACCAATGATTTTTATAACTAAAACAAAGCCATGTCACACACACACACACACACACACACACACACACACACACACACACACACACACACACACACACACCCCAAACCCACAAACAAACCTGAGCAGAACTCAGAAGTTTTCAATGAGGGGGAGTTTAAAGGATGATCAATAGATCCCATGACTTTCTAGGGACCCAGAACCACCAAAGAGTAAAGAAAAAATAAAAGATTCAAATGACCTACAATCTTTCACAACTGCTTGAGAGAAATGCACCAGATCTTTTCTGAGGAAAGAATCTTTTTCTTTCCTCAAAAAAACAGGTTACAACCATAGGTGAAAAGGCCCAAATGGCCTAGGAAAGAGATAAAAGAAAAATTAAAGGAAAACTGACTATACTTACACTTAATTTTAGTACAATTTAACATTAAGTTGTTTCATATGGATCACAGCAACCTAGCTGGCCAAGTATAGACAAATGACAGCATAGGGAAGGACACTTAACAACTCTTCTTTCTACTTTAGGCTTTTTCCTCCAACTAAAAAGAAAATTCTAATGGACTTGAAAACAAGAGCAGTATTCCTTGCTAATATTCCAAGATGTCCTTGCTATCTTATTTTATAAGAAGAAAACTTCAAAGACTACATAATAAAATAAATTTTTTAAAAAAATGGTAAAAATCTCAAGAGCCCTAAAATACTAGCAGGTTCTAATGCAGCACTGGAAAACCACCATAATAGCCATGGAATAATAATAATGGTCAGAAATACATAATTTTTAAGGCCCAGAGAGCACTTTAAATAATTTCAGATAGCTCGTAGCAAAAACCAGTAATAGTCAAAACAAACTAGTTTTTCAGCCAAATCACAAACCATTCCTTAGGATTACTGAGTAGAGTGATCTAAAGCAAATCATCTCAGATGTGTTGCATAATAAAACCTTACCAACATCAGGGGAAATAGGTGTTTTTAAACTAAATTTTAAAATGGATCAAGATTTATGACAGGTTCAAAATAACCAGAAATATCCAAGGAAATGCCATTTCAAACAAACAAAAAAATACTATAAAATGAATATGAGAATCAGAGAACCTATGTGTTCATATACTGACTCAGCTATATTTCATCCCGAAGCCTGAACAATTTTATTTTCAATAGAAGTGAAAGGGACTCTCTAAAAAGACCACTTGATACAAATCCCTCATTTAGCATGTACAAAAATTGAGGCTAAGAAAAACAGTTACCTACACAAGATTACAAAAATGATAAGTAGTCAAACTAGCAGTTGAAGCCAGACTTTGTGGGCTCCAAATGTAGAGCTCTTTCCACTACCCTACCCTGTCAAATCAGATTCACTAAACCCAACCCTACACATCACACTCTTGACAACCTCTCCTCCAACTGTCCAGCTAGTGTAATACTCCAGAATTTCACATTAACTTTAAATATCAGCCTGAATAAAAGAAAATTAAAGAAGGCCAATATATAAATATATAAATAAATAAAGTTAATAAGGTTTAATTTAATAAATTTAAATAAATAAATGAATTTAGTTAAAGAATTAAATAAAAGAAAATTAAGAAGGCCAATCAGATAGGAACATTCAATAAAATCACAATAAAAGTGAGTTAGCTTGTTAAACACCTACCATGTCCAAAGGCATTATTTTTGCTATTGGAGATACAATATCTAAATCAAAACAATCCCACTTCTTAAAAAACCTTTAAAAAGGTATTAGCTTAAAAAAGCTTCTGGGGTCCCACAAAGCTTTTAACACAGATCTACAGAGAAAAATGTTAAATTCTGTGCCTCTATCTCAAATACATATCATCTGTCAAAGGAGGATAATAAACCCTGCAGGATATAAGAAGTATTGAATTCATGTTGACCAAAGGAACTTCAGCCACTAGGCCATGCTTTCAGAGGACACTGTTTAAAAATATCTTTGATTCATAGGAAAACTGAATACTGAGAATATTATCCCCTTAAGATCAGTCCAATGCAATAAACTGAAATTTCAAAACCATTTATGACCTCAGTTCTATCAGAGAAGACATTTATATGAATTTATCAAGTTTTTCTTTGTATTATTCAAATTTTTAAAAAAGGTTAATATCAGATAGCTCTAGTAATTACTTCCATATAACTAAGAAAAAATCACCTGTACTAGCAACCAACCATTCTCCTAACTAGTCTTTCCATCTCAAGTCAAGTGTTTCCTACACATCCTTTACATAGCTCTGATCACTCAACACCTCTCTCATTCTGACTCTTCAAAACTTCCAATGGCTGCCTGATATTTCCTGACTAGAGTACAAATTTCTTAACTTGGCATTAATATCTTCCATGAATGGTTTCTAATCAACAGTTTTATCTACATCGCCTTTACATATTACAAATACAGACATATTACATATTTGTCTCTCCAATTCCCTAAGTACCTAGAGTCTCTGCTCTGACCTTTGAACAACCTATCACTCCAGCTGTAGAGGCAGGAATCCTAGAGCCTCCATTTTATGAAAGGGTTAGGTTGACCTGCATTCATTTCCCTCTAAGTTGTTTGGTCTTAAAAATCAAGAGAACATCATATTTACCACAAAGCTTCTTAATCATGGCTCACAATCCCATATGGGGTTGAAAAACTCAAAATGAGGGTCATGAAATTATTATCAACAAATGTTTGATTTATATACCTTTTTTCCATACCTATATACCCGGGTTATGTAAAATTCTTGGGCAAAAGAGAGTCAAGAGTGGAAAAAGTTTAAAGAAGCCCTGACACACAATAACACCAATATTATTTTAAGAATGACTAAAATAGAAGCAGCTAGATGGCACAGCGGATAGAACACCAGTCTAGAATTCAAATATGGCCTCAGACACTTATGCAACTCTGAGGAAGTCACTTAATTCCAATTGCCTCAGAGAAAAAAAAAAAAAAAAAAGACTAAAATAAAGTCTTAATTTGACTTTACAAACCTCCAAATTAACTATAAGGGACATATGAAGAAGATGTTATCTGCATCCAGACAAAGTACTGATAAATAGATGTATAAAATAATTTTACTTATAAATATACTCCTGGGGGACTACCCAGTATCTAAGAGGGAGAGGAAGGGAAAAAAAAGAACTTTATATGATAACTTTATTATATATTAAAAGAGAATAGTAAGTTGTATATAATAGATTTGTAGTTTTATATTTAACCATATTTTTTATTATGTTATGGAAATGCTTCCATAAATTAAAAACAATTTTTAAAAATTGTTTTAAATCATGTCCCCACACTTAAAATTCCTTTTGTGTGCTGTCTTCCTCCAAAGAATTGTAAACTCCTTGCTATGTCCTAAATAGATCAAATAAACAAAAAAAACCATATATACAAAAATATTTATAGCCATTCTATTAAGGGTAGCAAGGAATTAGAAACTGAAAAGGTGTGCATCAACTTGGGGAATGGTTGGATTCAAGATATATGAAAGGGTTGGAATACTGTTGTGCCCAAACTGGGAAGACTTATATGTACTGATGCAAAGTGAAATGAGCAGAACCAGAGCAATTTTGCAATAACAATATCATAAAGATAAACAATTTTCAAAAAACTTACAAACTCTGAATACTGCAATGACCAACCCCATTTCCAGAAGGATTATGATAAAACAAGCTATATATCTCCAGATAACATTTTTTTTTTTGACATAGATATTGTGGGAATTTAATTTGCCTAACTATAAATAATTGCAACAGTTTTGTTTTTTTCTCTCTCAGCATGTAGGGGAGAACATGGGAGGCTAATTTAAAATTTAAAAAAATAAAATAAAATTTAATTCTTAAAAATATAAATTTCTTGATAGCAGGAACTTTCTTTTTTCTTTATATTTGTATCCTCTGTACTTAGCACAGAGCCTGACACAAACCAAACCCTTAACAAAGGTTTGCTGTTTATCTTCTTTCCTATCTCAACATGTAGCCAGCCTTGCTTCAGGTTACCTGCACCACTTATACCCTTCCTCCTGCAAGGAATAGCAATGTATGATTGAAGGAACACTGGCTCTGAGGACTTGAGTTTAAACCCCATATCTGATACAACTAAGTTAACATTCCTGAAAATCAATTGCATTATCTGTAAAATTGCAGGCCTGGATTAGATTGCCTAGGAGGATTCTTCAAATTCTGAGATCTTTGATTGTTATCACATTATCTTCTTACTCCCATCTCCAAGCCCTAATTCTCAAAATCCAATCCATTCTTCAAGGCACAGCTCAAGTGACAACCATTTCATTTAGACATAAATATGATCATACTCTCTTCCAAAGGTTCAGAATACTCTATTATATTCTTAATATAATAAGCATATGAAACATATTCTCATTTTCTCACTGCCTGGACTCGCCATATATTTGTGTGTACAAATATGTGTACATATACATACATACACATAAATGTGTGTGCTTTTATTTGCCTTTCTAGACCTGAAGATCCTTGAGGGGAATGAGAAAGAAATAACTTAAGATTGAATTCAGATAATTAATTTAACAGGCTAGCCTATTTTACTCATTTATATATCCCACACTGTTATCTAAAAACACTGAATTATAAACTTTTGTGGGGAAAATATCTCTAAAAATAGTTGCACAAACCCCCCCTCCCCCCTCGAAGCTTGGGACTCGCTCCACCCTGGAAGCAAAACCTTACCTTAACAAAGAAATAAAAGTCAAATATTAGGCAAACAACAGAAAAAAAAATCTGACTGTAGAAATTACTATGGTGACAAGAAAGATCAAAGCACACATTCAGAAGATAATAAAGTCAAAGTTTCTACAGTCAAAGCCTCCAAGAAAAATATCTTAGGCCCTGGAAGAGCTCAAAAATGATTCTGAAGGGGCAGCTAGGTGGCGCAGTGGATAGAGTACCAGCCTTGAATTCAGAAGGACCCGAGTTCAAATCTGGTCTCAGACACTTAAAACTTCCTAGCTGTGTGACCCTGAGCAAGTCACTTAACCCCAGCCTCAGGGGGTGAAAAAAATGATTCTGAAAATCAAGTAAGAGAGGTGGAGAAAACATCTTTAAAGGTGGAGAAATACATCTTTAAAAACAGCTAGCCTTAACAAGCAGATATTGGCCAAATTGGAGAGGGAGGGGGGAAAGATGAGGGAAAGATACCACTGAAGAAAACTTCTTTAAAAGTAGAATTGGACAATGAGAAAGGAGGTGCAAAAGTTCCTCGAAGAAAGTAATTCCTTAAAAATCAGAATTGAGCAAATGGAAGTTAGTGAGAGAAATCAAAGGACAATATGAGAAATCAAGAAACAATAAAACAAAATCAAAAGAATGAAAAAATAAAAGACAATGTGAAATATCTCACTGGAAAAATAGCTGACTTGGAAGACAGATTTAGGAGTGACAATTTACAAATTACTGACTACCTGAAAACTATGATCAAAAAATAGAAATTAACCGTCACTTTTCAAGAAACTTCAAGGAAAACTGCCCTGATATATTCTAGAACCAGAGGATAAAATAGAAATTAAAAGAATCTACCAACTAATTCCTGAAAGAGATCCCAAAATGAAAACTCCCAAGAATATTACAGCCAAATTCCAGAGATGCAAAATCAAGGATAAAACATTGCAAGCAGCCAGAAAGAAAAGTCAAGATAAGATTTGGCAGCTTCATTCCAGAAGACAAAGAAGCTAGGATTACAACCAAGAATCACCTACACAGCAAAACTGAGTATAATTCTTCAGGGGGGAAAATGGTCATTCAATGAAATGAAAGACTTTCAAACATTCTTGATGAGAAAACCAGAGCTGAATAGAAAATTCGACTTTCAAATACAAAACTCTAGAGAAGATTAAAAAAGGTAAACAGAAAAGGGAAATCATAAGGAATTGTTTACATTCTTTCTTATAATATTTGTAACTCCTAAGAACTTTCCTAGAACTTTCTCATTATTAGGACAGAAGGAATATAGATAGACAAAGAGGTAAAATGGGATAGATTATCACATATAAAAAAGGTAATTAAAAAAAAGCTTGTTCACTGGATGGGCAGAGAAGGGAGATAAGGGGGAATGAGTGAACATTACTCTTATCAGAACTGGTTCAAAGAGTGAATAAAGTACACACTCAATTAAGTATAGAAATCTTATTTTATCATATAACATAACAGGAGAGAGGAGGAATAGGGTGGGTGGTAGAAGGGAAGGCAGATCAAGAGAGGCCAGAAGCAAAACATTCTTAAGGAAGGAAGGACAAAAGGGAGAGAAAAAAAGAGAATAAATAGGGAAGTACAGTGGGGGGAAAAAAAAAAAACAAAAAAAAACCCTGAACTAAATTACTCTGATAATGGCCTTATTTCTCAGACATGTAGAGAAGAATTGAATCAAATTTATAAAAATGGAAGCCATTCCCCAACTGATAAAAGATCAAAAGATAGTAAAGTTTTTAAGTGAAGTAATCATAACTAAGTATAGCTGAGTGAAAAAAATATTCTAACTCACTGTTGAGTGGAGAAATGCAAATTAAAACAATTCTAATGTACTACTACATGCCTGTTAGAAGGGCTAATAGGACAGAAAAGGAAAATGTTTGTAGGGGATTGAGAAAAATGAGACATTAATGCATTGTTGATGAAGTTGTGAATTGATTCAATCAATCTATGCCCAGAGGGCTATAAAACTAAATATATTCTTCAACTGATCTGTATCCTAAGAGATTTTTTAAAAAAGAAAAAAGGAAAAGGACTTATGTATACAAAAAATATTTATAGAGGTTCTTTTCTAGGGACAAAAAATGGGAAATTATGGGAATGTCCATCAAGTGGGAAATGGCTGAATAAATTGTGATATGTAAGTACAATGGAATACTATTGTGCTATAAGAAATGATGCGCAAAATGTTCTCGAAAAAACCTGGAAGAACCATGAGCTCATGTAGAGTAAATGTACTGTATACAAAGTAAGAACAATACTGTAAGATAATCAGCTATGAATGGCACAACTATTCTCAGTAATAGAATGATCTAAGACAACTCATTTATGATGAGAAATGATAGATGTCTGAATGCAGTTTGAAGCATCCTTTTTTTTAAAAAAAATTTGAGAGTTTTATTGAAGGGGGTCTATGTTTTCTTTTACAACATGACTACTATGTAAATGTTTTATATAATTACACATGTAAAATCTATATTGAATTGTTTGTATTCTCAATGGGGGGAACCAGGAGGAAGGGAAAAAATCTGAAATTCAAAGTTTTAAAAATGAATATTAAAAATTATTTTTATATTAAATGGAGAAAAATAAAATACTAAATAATTTTTTTAAAAAAAGACAACATAAAGGAGAGACATTATGGCTATCCACGTGTTTATTTAAAGGGCTTTCGTGTACAACAGGGATCAGGCTTGTTTTGTTAAATTTCCACTGAAATTAAGGCTGAACTTGAACCTGAGTCTTCTGGACTCAAGTCACTTTCATCCACTATGCCATAGAGCACAAATATGAACAATGGAATACCCCCACACACACACCAAAAAAAGTATATAACATTTGACTTCAAACCAATAAATTTACTTACATATCCCATTGACTAAATGGTTCAGATTCACATCCATAGAAAAAGCATTGAGAATGATTTCCAACCACTAACATTACAATTAAGGCATGGCAAAGCTATTATTAAATTTAAGTGATTCAGATGTGGTTTTTCAACATAGTAAAATAGGATAAAACCCCCAAATTCACAATTTATCCCATGTCTCTGGTGTCAATATTTCACTAATTTTAGAGAGCCAATCTTGAAACCATTATGGAAAGCTTGAGTCACTTACTTAACTGCTCAGGGATATAGACAACTAATACTTAGTTTTAAGTCTTAGTTTATTTTATTTATTTATTAAGTACCTACTATATATCAGGCACTGTGCTAAGCACTGAGGAACACAAAAATAAATAAATAAATGATCAGATAAATAAATAAATAAATGGCCAAAAAAGAGAATCCCTGTCCCTTAGAATGCTCACAATATAATGAAGACAACAGAGTATATAAAAAGAATACATATATGTATATATATGTATAAAGAATAAACAGACAATAATTACAAGAGGGAAAGCACTAAAATTAAGCAGCATAGAAAAGGCATCCTGTAGATATACAGGAATTAGATGTAATTTTAGTTAAAAGAAACCTAGGGAAGCCAATAGTTAAGAGATGAGAAGAGAGAATAATCTAGGTATGGGGAACAGTCAGAAAATTTCTGCAACTGAGATGGACTTCGAGTAGAAGGTACCATTATAAATACTGAATAGTAGAAAAAGTTTATATATCCAGAAGTTCCAATATATCCAGAAGAACCAATGAAACTGGTTCACTACAATCCCTATTCCCTACATATTTATTACCTTCTTAGATTTTAAAAAGTACAAATTAAGAATTTAAATTAAATTAAGAAGTACTTAATTTTCCCAGACATATTAAAGAAAAGAAAGGGACTTGTATGTGCAAGAATGTCTGTGGTAGCCCTTTTTGTACTAGCAAGAAACTAGAAACTGAATGGATGCCCATCAATTGAAGAATTTAGTAAATTGTGGTATATGAATGTTATGGAATATTATTGTTCTTTAAGAAATAACCAACAGGATGATTTCAGAAAGGCCCAGAGACTTACATGAACTAATGCTGAGTGAAATGAGGAGGACCAGGAGATCTTTATATACTTCAACAACAATACTATATGATGATCAATTTTGATAGATGTGGCCCTCTTCAACAATGAGATGAACCAAATCAGTTCCAATAGAGCAGTAATGAATTGAACCAGCTACACCCAGTGAAAGAAATCTGGGAGACGACTATGAACCACTACATAGAATTCCCAATCCCTCTATTTTTGTCTGCCTGCATTTTTTATTTCCTTCCCAGGCTAATTGTACACTATTTCGAAGGCCGATTCTTTTTGTACAGCAAAACAACTGTATGGACATGTATACATATATTGTATTTAATTTATATTCTAACATATTTAACATGTATTGGTCAACCTGCCATCTGGGGGAGGGAGGAAGGGGAAGGAGGGGAAAAGTTGGAACAAAAGGTTTTGCAAGGGTCAATGCTGAAAAATTACCCATGCATATATCTTGTAAATAAAAAGCTATAATAAAAAAATAAAAATTAAAAAAAAAAAAAGAAGTATTTAATTTTAAGTTTCCATTACCAGCCACTTCATCCAGCTTCTTCTCCTTCAGGCTAAAGAATGGGGCCAACCTCTGAAAACTTTGGGTATTCTTAACTATGCTCAAATCAATTTCTTGTTGGTATAGAAATGACTCCCCCTCCCTCAAAAAAAGTTCTGAACCACTCTGTGCAGATGCTATTTGTAGCTATTCAGACATTCCCGTGAGTATCATATCTCCTAATACCTAAAAAAATTATCTTATGTAAAGACAATGCCAACAGTCACCTTCTTTCAAAAAATAAAGAATTTTCAACAATGATTTGATTCAGAGCAGTTCTAATGATCTTGTGATGAAGAGAGCTATCCACATCCAGAGAATGGCCTGTGGGAAATGAATGTGGTTACAACACAGCATTTTTAATCTTTTTGTTGTTGTATACTTGCACCTTATTTTTTCTCATTTTCTCCTGTTTGATTTGATTTTTTCTTGTTCAGCAAGATAATTGTTTAACTACATATGCATATATTGGATTTAACATTTCAACCATGTTAACATATATTGGATTGCTTTCCATCTAGGGGATGGGTTGGGGGAAGGGGGGGAAATTTGGACTACAACATTTTGCAAGGTCAATATTGAAAAATTATCCATGTACATGTTTTGAAAATAAAAAGTTTTAATTTAAAAAATAAAATAAATGTTTGGCAGAATTCATTTGTTAAAACAAAAAAAAAAAAAAGAATTTGTATTTTTAAACTATCAAATAAATAAGCCCAGCATTGAAGACTGGTTAATGTTAAAAACAAAAATAAGTTGCCTATTTGCCATTCATTAGCAAATTTTAAAATACTTAAGAAGTTAATCACAGAAATTTTTTATTTTCTTTTAGTTCATATGTTTTTTATTTTATTAATTTTATAATTTTTAACATTTTTTGACAGTATATATGCATAGATAATTTTTTTTTTTTACACATTATCCCTTGTACTCCCTTCTGTTCCGATTTTTTTCCCCTCCTTCCCTCCACCTCCTCCCCTAGATGGCAGGCATTCCCATACATATTAAATATCTTATAGTATATCTTAGGTACAATATATACCTGCAGAACCGAATTTTGTTGTTGTTGTTGTTGTTGTTGTTGCAAAGGAAGAATTGTATTCAGAAGGTAAAAATAATCTGGGAAGAAAAATTAAAAAAAAAAATAATAATAATAATGCTCACAGTTCACACTCACTTCCCAGTGTTCCTTTTCTGGATGTAGCTGATTCTGTCCATCATTGATCAATTGGAATTGGATTAGCTCTTCCCTATGTTGAAGATATTCATTTCCATCAGAATACATCCTCATAGAGTATCACTGTTGAAGTACATAATGTTCTCCTAGTACTGCTCATTTCACTCAGCATCAGTTGATGTAAGTCTCTCCAAGCCTCTCTGTATTCCTCCTGTTGGTCATTTCTTACAGAACAATAATATTCCATCACATTCATATACCATAATTTACCCAACCATTCTCCAATTGATGGACATCCATTCATTTTCCAATTTCTAGCCACTACAAAAAGAGCTGCCACAAACATTTTGGCACATACAGGTCCCTTTCCCTTCTTTTGTATTTCCTTGGGATATAAGCACTGCTGGATTAAAGGCTATGCATAGTTTGATAACTTTTTGGGCATAATTCCAGATTGCTTTCCAGAATAGTTGGATTCGTTCACAACTCCACCAACTATGCATCAGTGTCCCAGTTTTCCCACGGCCCCTCCAACATTCATCCTTATTTGTTCCTATGATCTTAGCCAATCTGACAGGTGTGTAGTGGTATCTCAGAGTTGTCTTAATTTGCATTTCTCTGATCAACAGTGATTTGGAACACTCTTTCATATGAGTAGAAATAGTTTTAATTTCATCATCTGAAAATTGTCTGTTCATATCCTTTGACCATTTATCAATTGGAGAATGGCTTGATTTCTTATAAATTAAAGTCAATTCTCTGTATATTTTGCAGATGAGGCCTTTATCAGAACTTTTAACTGTAAAAATGTTTTCCCAATTTGTTACTTCCCTTCTAATCTTGTTTGCATTAGTTTTGTTTGTGCAGAAACTTTTAAATTTGATGTAATCAAAATTTTCTATTTTGTGATCAATAATGATCTCTAGTTCTCCTTTGGACACAAATTCCTTCCTCCTCCACCAGTCTGAGAGGTAAACCATCCCATGTTCCTCTAATTTATTTATGACCTCGTTCTTTATGCCTAAATCTTGGACCCATTTTGCTCTTGTCTTAGTATGTGGTGTTAAATGTGGGTCCATAACTAGTTTCTGCCATACTAATTTCCAGTTTTCCCAGCAGTTGTTGTCAAATAATGAATTCTTATCCCAGAAGTTGGGATCTTTGGGTGTGTCAAACACTAGATTGCTATTTTTATTCACTATCTTGCCCTGTGAACCTAACCTATTCCACTGATCAACTAGTCTATTTCTTAGCCAATACCAAATGGTTTTGGTGACTGTTGCTTTATAATATAGTTCTAGATCAGATATAGCTAGACCACCTTCATTTAATTTTTTCATTACTTCCCTTGAAATTCTCGACCTTTTGTTGTTCCATATGAATTCTGTTGTTATTTTTTCTAGGTCATTAAGATAGTTTCTTGGGAATCTGATTGGGAGTATTGTCATCTTAATTATATTCGATGGGCTTATCCAAGAGCACTCAATGTCTTTCCAATTATTTCAATCTGACTTTATTTTTGTGGGAAGTGTTTTGTAATTTTGCTCATATAATTCCTGACTTTCCTTTGGTAGATATATTCCCAAATATTTTATACTATTGACTGTTATTTTGAATGGAATTTCTTTGTATCTCTTGCTCTTGGATTGTGTTGGTAATGTATAAAAATGCTGAGGATTTATGTGGATTTATTTTGTATCCTGCAACTCTGCTAAAGTTCTGAATTATTTCTAATAGCTTTTTAACAGAGTCTTTGGGGTTCTCTAAGTATACCATCATGTCATCTGCAAACAGTGATAGTTTGATTTCCTCATTTCCTACTCTAATTCCTTGAATCTCTTTCTCGGCTCTTATTGCCGAGGCTAGCATTTCTAGTACTATATTGAATAGTAATGGTGATAGTGGGCAACCTTGTTTCACTCCTGATCTTACAGGGAAAGGTTCCAGTTTATCGCCATTACATAGGATGTTTACTGACAGTTTTAAATATATGCTCCTTATTATTTTAAGGAATAGTCCATTTATTCCTATACTCTCAAGCATTTTTAGTAGAAATGGTGTTAGATTTTATCAAATGCTTTTTCTGCATCTATTGAGATGATCATATGGTTTTTATTATTTTGATTACTAATATGGTCAATTATACTAATAGTTTTCCTAATATTAAACCAGCCCTGCATTCCTGGTATAAATCCCACTTGGTCATAGTGTATTATCCTGGGGATGATCTTCTGAAGTCTTTTTTGCTAATATCTTATTTAAGATTTTATCATCAATATTCATTAGGGAGATTGGTCTATAGTTTTCTTTCTCAGTTTTCAATCTACCTGGTTTAGGTATCAGTACCATGTCTATGTCATAAAAGGAATTTGGTAGGACTCCTTCAATCCCTATTTTTTCAAATAGTTTATATAGCATTGAAGTTAGTTGTTCTTTAAATGTTTGGTAGAATTCACATGTCAATCCATCTGATCCTGGGGATTTTTTCTTAGGGAGTTGGTTAATACCTTGTTCTATTTCTTTTGCTGAAATGGGACTATTTAGACTACTTACTTCTTCCTCTGTTAATCTGGGCAAGCTATATTTTTGAAGGTATTCTTCCATTTCATTTAAGTTATCGAATTTATTGGCATAAAGTTGAGCAAAGTAGCTCCTAACTATTGTTCTAATTTCCTCTTCATTAGTGGTGAGTTCTCCCTTTTCATTTTCAAGACTAACAATTTGCTTTTTCTCTTTCCTTTTTTTAATCAGATTTACTAAGGGTTTGTCTATTTTGTTGGTTTTTTCATAGAACCAACTCTTAGTTTTATTAATTAATTCAATAGTTTTTTTACTTTCAATTTTATTAATCTCACCTTTTTATTTTTCGAATTTCAAGTTTCGTGTTTGTCTGGGGGTTTTTAATTTGTTCCTTTTCTAGCAATTTTAGTTGTAAGCCCAATTCGTTGAACCTCTCTTTCTCTATTTTATGCAAGTAGGCCTCTAGAGATATAAAACTTCCCCTTATACTGCTTTGGCTGTATCCCACACATTTTGGTATGATGTCTCATTATTGTCATTTTCTTGGATGAAGTTATTAATTATGTCTATGATTTGCTGTTTTACCCAATCATTCTTTAGTATAAGATCATTTAGTTTCTAATTATTTTTTGGTCTATTTTCCCCTGGCTTTTTATTAAATGTAATTCTGATTGCATTGTGGTCTGAAAAGGATTCATTTACTATTTCTGCCTTACTGCATTTGATTTTGAGGTTTTTATGCCCTAGTATATGATCAATTTTTGTATAGGTTCCATGAACTGCTGAGAAGAAAGTATACTCCTTTCTGTCTCCATTTCTTCCACACACTCACAGTTCTCTGGGAAACAGATAAGCTTCACTTAATGTTCCAAAACACTCAATGAGTATGTGGCAGAGTGAGGCCAGATGTGCATGCATGACTTCCTTCTGATTTATTCACTCTCTCACTTCCTGTTAAACTAAGAAAATCAGGTCTATACAGGCAACACATGAATCATCCCGTCATAAAATGTTTCTGCCTAGAGTGATCTTGGAGATCACCTAAGCTTGGTCCAACCTCCACAACTTTTCCTCCCAGCCCCATTTTACAGATGAGGCAGCAGATGTGTAAAAAAAAAATTTTAATTCCAAAACACATGCAAATTTCTCACTTTTTCGGAGCAATGATTAACCCTTCCATAATCAACATTTCCAAGTAAATACAACAAAGAGGCATAGGAAATAAATCTGCGAACTCAGAGCAATTAACACTGGTTAGAATCCTTAGTCTACTTACTTACTAATGGGATTGCATTAAGTCACCAACTAAATCCCTCCAAATCTGATTAAGACACCCAATAGTTAAATAAAATTTTAAATAAAATTAAATTTTGAATAGCAGCAATAATACAAAAATGAAGAAACAGAAAGCAATGTCAAACAGTGAACCCCAAGGTATTTCAGAAAGCATCCTTGCCTTATTCATCACCTCATAGAAAAAAAATAAAGCCTTAAGAAAAGGGAACTAAACTTTCTGTCCAAAAATGATCCTATCTAAATATTTTAGTCATTTACTACATGAATTCTAACCCCCCCCAAAAAAAACTTTAAACATATCGATTCCAAATTTTACTACAGTTCTAGAATTAAAAGCACATAAAAAAAACAAGTTTCTCAAGATTGATTAGATTCTAAAACTGACCAACTCAAGATAATTTTGTTCTGTTCCTTGAAATAATAAAAGCCTTAGAAAAGTTTTGATGAACACATTACACAATTTAAAATATTACTGCTGTTTAAAAAAAAAAACCTACCTATATAACATCAGAAAGATACTATATTGAATATATAATAAATACCATTTGCTACCACAACCAACCACTCTCTTCCTCTTACTTCTCCCCTCCCCTGTCAATCTCTTTCCCCAAGACAAATAAATAAACATAAAGGTGTTTAGTCTGATCAAAAACTCAATCACCTCATGATTTAAAATGAATATAGTGAATATAGTTTCTTAATGTCTCTGACACTAATAAGAATATTATCATTAAACTAATCACAGGATTTTCTCAAGGAAGAACCCATAAATCTCTCTGATCCAATAGATATGTCAGAATTCACTTCTATCATTCTCTTCCTAACTCTCAAAATACATTTTCATCCACTTCTTTCATTACTTATTCATGATTTCAAGTAACTGCAACTGTATGAACAAGAGAAATGACAGATTTTATGCATGCAATCCAGTATAGTACAAACTGACCATTTATTTGTCCTATAGAAAAATGGGAGATTTTTGAAAAACACTTTTTAATTTGCAATAAATTTACCACTAACAAATGTATTTCGTACATCAAAGAAACAGAAAGGAGCCATCTTGTATGAATAAATGTAATGGTGGAGACCAAGAATCTACTTGAAGATAAGGTCTTAACACCCTGTCCTTTCCAAAAAAAAAAAAAAAAAAAAAAGAAAAGAAAATGAACATGAACATGAGAAATGAATTCTGCAATTCATTTTTTTTTCCCCACAATGAAAAGCAGAACCAGAAGAACATTGTTTGTGGTAAAAACAAAATTATGTGATGATCAGCTGTGATGGACTTGGCTCTTTTCAACAGATGGTAATTCAAAGCAATTCCAATAGTTTTATGATGGAAAAAGACATACTCATGCAGAAAGAGAACTATGGAGATTGACTGTTTTTTTCAACTTTTTTGCTGTTGTTTGTTTGCTTGGATTTTTTTCTCATTTTTTCCCCTTTTGATCTAACTTTTCTTGTGCACCATGACAAATATGGAAATATATTTAGAACAATTGCACATATTTAACCTTTATCAGATTGCTTGCTGTCTAGGGGAAGAGAGGGAGAAAAATTTGGACACAAAGTTTTGTAAAAGTGAATGTTGAAAACTATCTTTGAATATATTTGGAAAAATATTTTAAAATGTTTCCAACATTTTGTTAAACATCAATTCAGTACTGATATAAATATTTAATATTAATATTATATTAAGATTAAGGATTCTTGTGAATGAGGCACTTATTTTATGTTTCTATTTGTAATCTCTTGCCTTGAAACAGAAACACATTTAAAAAGTGTCAGTAAAATTATGGATTTAAGAGAGGAGAGATAATTGGTTTCATTTTATAAGAAGCAAGATTATTAGGGTCTTCTTGGGACAGATTTTAAGAGATGGTGTTGGTTGATATGACTAGTTAAATATTACAGTAAATACATCTATGGTCCAACTCTTATAAAAGAGCTTATTAGGAGCTAAGACAGTCTCTCTAGTATTTCCATATGTCAACAAACTTACTTTTAAGTGCTTAGTTTGTGATAAAGAGAAATATAGACAAAAATGAAACTCCTATCAAAAGATTTTTTTTTTATTTCATGAATTCCAGGAACACATTAAAAAAACAACTAAGTAACAAATAAACAATTGCTATTATTAGACCCATCCCAATATAAGATCAAGAACAAGGAAAGAGAAAAAGAAAGAGAAGGTGGAATGAGTTGTATGTCTAACAAAAACAGGATGAAATAATTCTTCCAAAAGTATGAGCACTTGCTCACTCTACCAAGACATTTTTAAGTATTATCTGTAATGAGGCTACTCTAGATAGTAAATGGACTACTTTTTAATTAGTCTCCCCTCTTCACCCCCAAAAATGAGGAAGAAAATGCAAAACACTGAGAGAAAATGCCTCAAACAACAGCTAATATAACCACTCAGTTCTCTAATTTTCAATATTTTCTCCATCATACTTGGTTTAAAAAAAACTTTTTATATTTTATTAATAATATTAATAGCTATTAAAAATGGCTTTAGAAATATAATATAGAATTGTGTAGAATTGTCTCAAGACAAGTGGAATAGAACCCATTAAAAGAACAGAAGAAATTATCATAATTGAGGCAGGAATCCTCCTGCCTTTACTAAAAGGTCAGTTTATCACGATGAGAAAAATGAGCTAGAGATCAAGAGTTGAAAAATCTAAACTGAAGTCCATGAATCTTTTTAAAAAATTTTTGATAATCATACTTCAATACAATTGGTTTTGTCATCCTATGTAGTTTATTTTATGCATTTATAAAAGCATTATCCTGAGAAGGGATTCAAAAGCTTCACCAGAATTCCAAAAGTAAAGTCCGTGACACACAAAAACATCAATTACCATTGGGCTAGATAATTTAACTAAAAGTTGTCTGTACATTTGTTATCACCAATGTTTTCCCCATCTGTGCTGTCAATCTAAAAGCACTCTTAAGGCCCCTACAATATGTGCTAGACACTGGACTATAATAAAAGTGCCAATAAGGCAGTTACTGGCCTGGAAGGCAGCTAAGGATTATGAAAAAAGAGCCATTAAATTTACTTATTTAATTTCAAAATATCATCTGTTTATAGAACTGGACACGTCACTTCATTGCTCAAAAAAACTGAAGGCATCCCCTACTGTCTTCAGAATAGAAGCAAAACTCAAGGCCATACTACACAATCTACTGCCATCCCATCTTTCCAGATATATCTTATATAATTATTCAATATGTTGTTTACACTCTAGCCAAAAACTGACAACTACTCTATCATCCGAACATACACTATATTTTGCCTATGTGCAAACCTATTCTCTTTAATTAGAACTTTGTCCAAGTTAACTGCCATCTTAGCCTTGAAGTATCCCCTGACTGCCTGGTCTGTAATAAGTTAGTCAACTTGTTAGAAAATTTGTTTTATACCTCTTAAACTTACCATGTATTAGAATTAGAATGTATATATGATATTCCCCTCATCATTGAGAATGCAGATATAAAGCTGAAAAAGGTCTTAGTCACCAGCTAGATCATTCCTTCATTTTACAGATAAGGAAACTGAAGGACACAAAAAAGTAAGTGATTTGTCCCAAGTCTCATAAGCATCAAACTGGTAAAGTGTGGACATGAACCTAGGTTCTTAAACAAAAGAGATTTTTATGATTGTTGTGGGCAAGAAAAATAAAAGATCGGAAAAGAAAGTGGCCCAATAATAGGGCAATGATAATGGACCAAGGAATGAGAGAACCATTTGACTCAATTTTTTCTCTTGTAAAAATGTTCTTCTGATCAAGAAGTATGTAAGCTCCTTTTTCTATATGTGTTCCCAACATCAAGCAAAGCATACAACAAGAGGCACTTACTAAATGTTTGCCTATTAACTAATCTAGAACAAATATATCCTGGACATGGTGATGTACACCTGTAGGCCCAGGGATTCGAGGACTGGTTGATCCCTTGAGTACAGGAGTTCAGAACTATACAGCAGGGCTAAAGCTGATAAGGTATTCACATGAAGTCTGACCCAAGATGCATATGAGAAGGGGAAAAGGAAGGAAAGAAGGAAGAGAAATTTAAGAATATAAAATAACACCTTTTAATTTACATAACTAAATAACATGCTTTTAATTATCAAATGCAGAGAACCACATCTAAGAGTTCAGAAAGAATTCTTGAACAAGTATATTCACTTCTCAGGACCTTAGTTTTCTCACTTGTCAAAAAGGCTGAGGAAAGAACATGCTTCACTTTGTGGCAACATCAGTCCCTAGCACAATGAAGAGTAATTACAAATAATTGTTGAGTTGATTTTACTTAGGGAGGAAAAAAAGAATTTATCACCCAATGCCAATGTGTTTAATCACTTGAAACAAAATAAAATCAGTTGGTTGCATAGTTCCAAGTTCCAATGTCCAAATAAAAACTACCTTCTGAATAATGCTCAAAATATATTAGTCTTAAAAATACACACTACAGGTTTGCCAGACCTAGTAAAGACTAGAATGGAGGGTCCTTAAGGATGTAAAAACATTTCATCAAAGGCACATTAAGTAACTATGAATATTCAGTTATACAAGAAGAAATTCAATCTACCTATTATACAATGAAGTTTCAGACAGTATTATAGTTTACTAAAGAAATTTCTCAAAGCAAGAAATTTCAAATTTCAGCATAGCAATGGAGTGAACATATTAACTTTAGAGTCAAAACATTAAAAGCCTTTCCCTTACTTACTACCTATGTAACTTGGCTCAAGTCAAATTACCTCTCTGAGCATGTTTCCTCATCTATAAAAGGAGAAGGTTGTAGCTAATATCAACTCAAAATTTCCTTCAATTCTAAAACTATGATATTTAGCCCATCAGGCAATTCAACATTTAAATAACTATTTCGGTCATATGTTTTCTCTAAAAAAAAAAAAAAATCCCTTTGACTGTGGATCACAACATAGTATTTCCCCCTTTTTTGTTATTTGGCTTTTTTTTTAATTTCTCACTTTTTTTCTTTTTTGATCTGATCTTTCTTGTGCATCATGATAAATGTGAAAATATATTTAGAAGAATTGCACATGTTTAACCTATATTGGATTATTTGCTGTCTAGGGGAGGGAATGGGGGGTAGAGAGACAAAGTTTTGCAGGTGTGAAATGTTGAAAACTATCTTTGCATGTATTTTGAAAATAAAAAGCTATTACTTTAAAAAAAAAAACACTATAAAAATAATCCCTTATACATCAACAAGAATCCAAGTGAAAACTTGCAAGTAGAAGAGTTTTCAAAGTCCAAATTTTAAAAGAACTAACTTCTGTTAAACTGACAGAAGCATGGCAATCTCCCAATAAAAATGAAGTGGGGAGAGAAGAGGGAAGAAAATTCATAACCATTTTGGCATATGCTTTTCCCCTCAATTTCAATTCCACAAAAACTTTCTTAAAATGCCTACACCAAGCATGGGATCCTGCATCAAATATCAAGATAAGATATAAAGCTAAAATAGTCCATGTTTCTTATTCTTCTGAAGCTTCTAATCTAGATGCATATAGGATAAAAAACAAACAAAAAAATAGCTAATAAAAAACTTCTACAAGGCACAAAGTGTTATAAAGACCCAAATTAGAAAAGGGTGATGGGAAATAATTAGGGCAGATTTCATAAAGGAAGCATTATCTGAGTGGAAACTTGAATTCACAACAAGTAAAAAAAATGAAGAGAGTACATTCCTGATATCTGGAAAGCCAATAAAGGCAAGGAATCATAGGCTTTTTCCAGGAATAGTGAGCAGTCTAGTTTGTCAAGAATAGATTCTGGATATTAGGATTAATAAAATAAGGCTGACATCTACATCCAGAGAGAGGACTGTGGGAACTGAATGTAGATCACAACATAACATTTTCATTCTTTTGGTTGTTGTTCACTTGCATTTTGTTTTCTTTCCTTTTTGATATGATTTATATATGATATATATATGATTTATATGTTTATATATTTTGAATTTAACATATATTTTAACATGTATAACATATATTAGATTGCTTGCCATCTAGGGAGGAGGTGGGAAGGAAGGAGGGGAAAATCTGAAACAAGGCTATGCAAGGGTCAATGTTGAAAAATTATCTGTGCTAATGTTTTGAGAACAAAAAGCTTTAAAAATAAAAAATAAAATAAGGCTGGAAAACAGAATGATGCCAAACTATAGAAAGCTTTAGTGTTGGGCAAATTTGAACCTAATTCCATAAGCAATGGAGATTACAATCACTAATCTTAATTTTAGTTCCTCTTTTGAAATTAAAAATTAAACTTCACTTGAAATACATCCTGCCTCCAAAATTAGCTCTTTTAAAAAAACTGGTTATAAAATAGTGTCTAATTAGGATAAAGGAAAATACATTTTTCTGAATCACATGACAATTCTCTAGCTTCTATACAGTGGAATCCCCCTTAGAAAGGAAAGGAGACAAATTGACCCAGTTCCTGACACCAGTGATTTCATTGTTGGTGAACAAATTCTGTTTATAGTAATAAGAAAAAAACTGTATTTTTAAATAATATGAATCTATAAGGATGCCTATTTTCTAATGAGAGTAAGGAAATAAAGACTAAAGGAAGACAAGAAACTATCAAAATTTCATAGTCTCTCACTCATCTGGACTATCTATCCCAAAGAGATTAGGCTGGGGAACTGGGAGGAGGGATGGGGTAGGAAGGCAGTAAGGAAAAAAAAATTTTTTTGTTTTAATTAATAGAAGGTCAAGGAATTCTAAAAAAGACTATTTTATAAATCTCTTTGTATTTACCAAATCAAGCAAGCTTAATACCTTCAAGTATTCTTTCTTTACTCAAGAGATTTTACCAACACACCTACTATTAAAAGGTCAAAGGCATTCAAAAAAATCATTTTTCAAAAGCAGGTACACTCAACATAGTTTACACATTCATTTTTCCCACTTTCTATCCTGCCATGGCAAGGAATAACTTTCTACTGCTTTCACAATTTGTTACATCCCTCCCTTAAGTAATTCCCCTTCCTACTTGAAATAATACCCTCTACTCGACCAAAAGTTAAGCTTAACCTACTTAGCTTTTTAAGTCCATGCTGGAGCAATTACCCACTACATCTAAATGCCCAGAGTATTCTTTATAGGTATCCCCAGGGGACATCCTATACTTGCCCCCCATCCATTTTCACCTTTTACTCTAGTAATCAAAGTAATCTATACCGCCATAGCTTCTAAAAAAGGGTATGCAACAGACTGCCCTATGACTTCACTCATCACTATGACACAAATTCATTTCCTTGAGCACTCTCCACCTCCCTAACTCCCAATGAAATATGAAAAAGTAAGGCATAGCCTAGAAGAAAGAGCTATGACCCAGCATGACAGGGCAGCCAGGTAAAGTGGACAGAATGCTAGGCTTTGAGTAAGGAAAACTCATCTTCCTGAATTCAAACCTGACCTCAGATATTTACTAACTGGGGGACCCTGGGCAAGTCACTGAACCCTATTTGTCTCAGTTTCCTCATCTTTAAAATAAATTGAAGAGGGAAATGGTAAAACATGTTTGTATTTGCAAAGAAAATCCCAAATGGGGTCACAGAGTCAGAAATGACTAACAACAACTGAACAGTAACATTACCCACACACACACAATGCCTAGTCCTTAATATAAAGATTCATCACAGAATCAGTCTCTGACCTAATGGAATATACATCATCAACTTTTAGAGCACTGAACTGAATTATTACTAATAGGAGTAGTCATATCTCAATTCCTTTAGGCCTTTTCTCCACTTCCAAACCTGGCATGCTACTTAACCTTCCTTAGTCTGTTTCCTAAGAGAGAACTGGGCTAGATGAACCCTAGGTTCCTTAAAGCTCTAATTCTATGATTCTTTCTGGATTGTCTCCAATTTTCACTTTTTTCTCTCCTATTTTTGTTTCCTATTTCTCTTTTATCCCTTTTTCTTCCCAACTGCCAAAAGCCACCATGACAAATGTGGTCAACTTCTTCAGAAAATTTCACTCATTCTGTTCATCCTTACCCCTAACTATGCTACCTTTATTCCGGCTTCATAATTGTAGGTAAATGTCAGTTATCCATCATCTTCTTAACAAGGATAAATGAGTTTATTAGGCTAATAAAACCAAAACAAACACTTCAGAAAGAGATCTTAGTTTTGTTTTTTTCACTAAAGGAAGAGAAATAAAAATGTTTAACATATATTGAATTATTTTCCAGGGGTGGGGGAAGGAAGGGGAAAAATCTGGAACACAAGGTTTTATAAGGGTGAATGTTGAAAATTACTCATGCATATGTTTTGAAAATCAAAAGCTTTAATAAAAAAAAAATAATAAAATCTTAGGACATGTACAGATATAGTTCTGATGATTCCTTTATTAACAAATCAGTCCAGTGGTTGATCCATTTAACCTTACAAAAAACCTATACAGATAACTCTAGCATGGGTATATTTTATTTACTTCAACTGAACTGCCAGAGTAATTAGTTCAAAAGATGAAGTATTTATTTTGTTGTTGGTCACTCATTTCAGTATGTCTGACTCTTTGTAATTCTATTTAGAGTTTACTTGGCAAAGACATTGGAGTGCTTTGTCATTTCTTTCCCCAGCTCATTTTATAGAAGAAAAAACTGATTCAAATAGGGTGAAGTGACTTACTAGGGGTCACACAACTAGTAAGTGTCTGAGGCCAGATTTGAATTCAAGATTAGAGTTCCTATCTTCAGGCTATGATTCTTCACTGTGAGACCTAGCTGTCCCCTCCCCCAAAAAATAGCAAAACAATATGGTAGGAGAAGCTAATGCTAATATCAGCCATCCCACTTATGCCTCAAAGTTTTATGACATTAATTTATAATGTTACTATAGAGATGTCTTTTAGAATAATTTCACAATGACATCATTTTGAGGGGTCCAACTAGAGTAAAATTTGTAATTGGAACTAATACTGAGCATAAAGGAATTTAAATTGTTTAAAGTATGAATTAGAAAATAGTTTAAAAGATACTATCTTCAAATAATTATTTATTAACTAGTACCATGAGAAAAACTTCAAAATAGGAGTTAAGGATCTGCATTAATTGATAAAACTTGTTTATCATTAGCAGGATCCCTTGTAGCTTAAAATTCTTTCACATATTTGTTTTCAAAAAGATTAAACAATTTACCAGAAATCTTACCAGAAAGATGTAACACTATTTTATAATTAGACAAAGGTTACATTTTCTTTATAGATTTTGTATACCTTCTTTACATGTTCTTTCAGTCCAGCACACAATGTCAGTTCAACCCACCTTGAACCTTCACAGATCCTAGATGCATGATAGTATTTGATTTACTACATTGCTTTCTCAAGATTAGTGAGTCATTCAAAACATAACAATGTTTTAAAGTCTCACCAATAACAAGAAAAATATTAATTCTACATGTGTCTCCAATTTTCACTTTTTTTTCACCTATATTTGTTTCCTATTTCTCTTTTATCCCTTTTTCTTTTCTAAATTTCTAATTTCTAAAATTCCTGACTTCTTTTCCCACCCAGCTACACTTCTCTGGACCAATATCTGGCAAGATCAATCAACCCTGACACTCGTACCCTATCAATATCCTTTATTCTTAAAGCCCTTCCCTCATGATTGGATAGGACAGAGGATGAACATTCTGAGAGATCTTGCCAAATCCTCTATTTAAGAAGGATATCCAGGGCAGGCACCTGCTCATTTTTCATTATAACTGTTTTCCTATGGGATTCATCTTATCCCTTCCTCTCATTATTCTTCCCTGATCACCCCATCACACTATAGGCACTTAATAAATGTTTACTGAACACAGATTGACTCACACCTTTGGGGGATCATTTTGTCCCTAAATGAAAACATTAAAACCTCAGTTGAATATTTCATTTAGGGACAAAATTATTTTAGGGACAAAACATAAAAACCTCAGTTCAAAATTTAACTCTGCCATTTACTATCAGTGTAACATAAAAGTTGTTTAATCTTCTAAGCCTCAGTTACCTTTTTAGTGTATAAAATAAAAGGGCTAGACTAGGAAACATCCTAAGGTCTTTCTTATATTATAAGATATATAATTACTACACATGGTTTTTAAGAAAAAACCATCCTCAACAGATATATTAGGCAAACTAGGTAGTACAGTGGATAGAATACTAGAGTCAGACTGATTTCAAGTTCAATCTCAGATATTATCAGTGTAACGCTAGCTATATTGCTTAATCTCTATTTGCCTCAGTTTCCTCAATTGTAAAATGGAGATAATAGCTTCTCAAGGTGAAGGTGAGCATGAAATAAGATATTTCATACAGTGGATACTACACTAAATACTATTTGGTATACTAATATTATTCATACTATTATAATTAAATGATTCAATTAGGAAAAAATCCTAAGCATAATACCTAAAAAAAAAAAAAAAAAACCCAAAAAGAAAATAATTTTGCAAAGAAAATTCTAGGATCCTTAATCCCCCTCCAAAAAAAAAAAGCCCCATAAAAGTAACAGCTAAGCAAATTATGGCATATTAAAATCAATTAAATTAAATTAAACATATTGAAACAAAATAAAACATACTTCAGAACTATTTTTAAATAACATAAGAAATGTTGTTGGGGGATAGGGAGTGGCTGGGGCTAGAAGGCATAGGAAGTAGAGAGGAAACACAAAGATAGTTGTAAAGTATTTTTTAAAGTGTATGTATATTAACAAATACAGAGAAAATAGATTTAGAATGTAATTTTCTCTTTTTAAGTCTTCCAGTCTTTAAAAAAAAAAAAAAGAGCAAGTTTGGAGTAGCTGGAATGGATTTTTATACAACTGGAACCTAAATGATAATCATAACAGCTTACATTTACACAGGGCTTTACAGTCACATATAAAGTTTTCTGCAGCTCAAATGACCAAAGCAAATGAAGGGAACACATGTCTACTGGAGCTTCCTCCTTATACAACTATTCAGGATCTAAGAAGGAAACTCATGTTTAAGAACAAGTCTACACATGTCACTGGAACAAAGATCAGCTGATATAACCTGCTGAAGAAGCCTTCTACAATCATTCCCCTAATGAAAACACTTGGCTTTAGAGAACATTCTTATCTACTGTTATAAAAATAACAGAGAAAGAAAATTCAAACAACTAAAGTAAAAATACTCTAAGACACATAAAAGCTTAAAAAAAATTTCTCTTCCAACTCATTTGCAATAGACAAGTAATACCAGAATATGCCCTCTCAGAGAAGACATACCAAATCTCTAGGAATAAAAAAAAAACTTTCTTCAATGAAAAATCAAGTGGAAAAAAATAGTTTAAGCACAATCACTTATGCAAAGATAAACACTCAACAGACCATATTTTCAATGATACTATCACTGCAGCCTTCTCTGCAAATTATAATCCCAAGAAAGTTGTCCAAAACACTTAGAGATGACTTGCCTAAGATTGCATAGCCTGTATAGACAATACATTAAATAAAAGCTCTAAGTTACCCAATGCCCACTTACATTCTTACATGCCCACATAATTTTCTGCATGATCCCATCTGGATTTTTAGCAGTCACCAAGTATTAAAGCAGCAATAATCACTGTTACCAAATATAAGAGTAGTGGGTTTGGGAATCAGAAAGACCAGAGTTCAATATTAAGTTAGACACTTACTAGCTGGATACTAGCTGATACTGGACAATCAATTAGCTAGTCACTGGGCAAGTCAATGAACCTTTCTATGCTTCAGATTCCTCATCAATAAAATGGGGCTAATAATAGCACCTACACCCCAAATCTATGTCAAGGAAATATTGAACTGATCACTATAAAGCACTTAGAACAGTACCTGATACCTCATAAGCATTACCTAATACTACCTATTACACTTATATCAACAAATTGTCCAAAGAAATTTGGAGAAAATACGTTGAAAGTGTATCCAGAATTAAGTTTCAAAAATTGTTTTAAGAAAATGTAATGTTTTCTAAGATGGGAAATATTTTTCAGGCTGCACTGAGGAAATGATCTTCTACACAGGATCACTTATGATGCAACCAAACCTCTAAGTCAGTATCAGCAGCTTCTTTTGTATGCCAGTCACATGGTTACCTAGAATTACTTATATTTGCATGGTTAGCAATATCCCTTCAACCTGAATAAATCTGATAGTCATAAAGACTTGAAACAAAATAATCCAAATACTGCCCAAATATAAGATTCAATTTTTCTTTTATTTTAGCTGAGGCAATTGGGGTTAAGTGACTTACCCTGGGTCCCACAACTAGGAAGTATTAAGAGTCTTACGTCAAATTTGAACTCAGGACCTCCTGACTTCAGAACTGCTATTCTATCCACTTTGTCACCTAGCTGCCCCAAGATTCATTCAATTTGTTTCAAAAATCAAAAAAGGGAGTTAGGGGAAGAAAAGAGAGGGAGTCAGAAAAGGTTTAATAAAAATTAACAGTAAGGCCAGGACCAAACCTTTGTGCTTGTGGAACTGATTAAAGTCCATCTGAGCATTTTCAGTGCTATGCTTTGGTTAAGCTAATAAATAGGGAAAAAAAATTTTTTTACAAAAATTTAAATTTGTATACTATGTCAGTACTAATTTTTTTTGTACTTTTGAAAAACTTAAAAAGAAAAAATAAGGAATCCTGAGGGCAAAAAAAAAAATTCAAATAAATCTGTTTAAAATCTTTCTAGGGGTTCCAATAAAAAGCCCCTCCTCCATCCAGCTCATTTTAACAAGTATCTTACTTTTGCAGCCCTACATGCCCTATCTCTAGTTCACCTAAATGTATTCTTTCATCGAGTTATTTTAAAACCAGGCTGATGGTTTTAAAAAAGACCCTTTTTTCGCCTGAAATAAGCTTCCATAAAGATCCCACACTTCCCAACCCCACTCTCAAAACAAAACAAAATCCTTGAACGATATAAAGAGGTGAACTCACTTTAGCAAAATCATCTAGAAATGTCCATTAACAACTTAGATTAGACCTCAAGAAGTGGTTTAGGGTGAGCACTCACTCTATGGTTACTATTTTGCTGGTCTTAAAGGAATTCATTTAAACTAATTCATCTGGGCTTTCAGAAGCTACAACACACTGGGAAAGGATACATTTTCCCAAGACTTCTAAATTGAATTAGGCAAATTTGTTTCTAGATAGAAAGCAGATTACAGTAGTTAACAGTGCTCCCAACTCCCCTACCAAGGCCTAGATAAGTTAACACAATAAAAAAAAAAAAATGTTAATTCATTCATGAAACCATCCTCTAACATCCATTAATGTTTTAATTTCATAGGGTTCAGAATAAGTACTGGAGATGGATTGAAGAAAGTTCAGATGAAAAAATATTTTCATATATATATATATATATATATATATATATATATATATATATACACACACACACACACATATACACATATGTGTATATGTATGTATGAATGAATGAAAATAAATGATTAGTCCCTGGGAAATGAGGGGATTGGCCTAAAGAATTTCTAAGGCTCTAACATTCTAGGCTTTTAAGATTCTAAATATCCAATCTAGCTTTTAAATGAAAAAGTAAAAATACACCTGGTGATTCTAAATTTTTGGGTTTTTTTTTTTGTTTTTTGAGGCTGGGGTTAAGTGACTTGCCCAGGTTCCCACAGCTAGGAAGTGTTAAGTGTCTGAGACCACATTTGAACTCAGGTCCTCCTGAATTCAGGCTGGTGCTCTATCCACTGAGCCACCTAGCTGCCCCAAATTTTTGTATTCTTAAGTACAAAAGCTAAAGTTTCAATATTTGTATAACCAAAACTGCTCCTGTACCAGTCAAATTCATCTGTTAGCTAGAAAATAGTCATAGAATTTTTTTTTTTCACAAGAATGGACAAGAATATGAGTGATTAAAAAAAACATTACTGGAAAGGAGAGAGAACTGAACCTTTTAAAGTTTTCAAAATTGTGTTCATACTTCTCAAGCTGTATAGTTTAACAGTACTGGTCTCCATCCCTGCTCTGAGACTCAGTATGTGAGACTTAGACAAGCCCCTTGTTGAACTTTTTTGCTCGTCTACAAAATGAAGGGTATTGCACTGGATAACTTTTCAATTCTCTTCTGGCTCAGGTTCTATAATCCTATAACAATAAATGCATTACCTACCTAACAGAGCTGTATGGAAAGTACTTAGCAAATCCTTAATAAAAGGCTACATAAAATAAGCTGTTATTTATTCTCTATAGCTTCTTCTCTAAGATCACTTATTAATTAAACCATACTATGTATGATAACTGTTAGTCACCCAAAGTAGCTGCTACTCATTGTAAAGTCATTCGATCTCAAGATTGTTCATGGGGGGAGGGGGGAGAGAACAGACTAGAAATGAGTGTGATTTCTGTTTTAAATACGTACTGGTTAAACAGGTTGTTCCTGGAATTCTGATTTTATTCTTCCTACTTTTATTGCTTAAATCTTCTAGACTGGGGTCCCTTGTCCCCATCCCTGTACTTCCCACCCCCATACAAAGTATCCATCATTACATACACTGTATGATGAACACAAAGTACCAGGGAATACTAAACTGCACTCTGAGCACTTGGAAGAGGTTCAGACATGGAAACAAGAAGACAATTTCAAAAAGGCCAAGGCAGTGCTTTAATAAGAACAAAAGCACAGTCTGACTATTAAAACATTTCTGAATTTTAATTAACTTACACAAATGCAACTGGTTTTTTTTTTAATTACTTTATGAAAACATTTTTTTCTCTCCGTCCCGCCCTACCCTATTCTTATTCAAGTGTAGTACAAGCCAGAGAGAATAGTTTATTTTCCTATCAGAAAGGCAGGAAATGAGGTCCGTAAAGGCCAGTACGCCAGTCAATAGTATTTAGGGAGGTAAAAAAATAAATAAATAACGCAAAAAACTCCTAAACTTTACTGGATCGACTGGTGTAGCCAAATCGGTTCAGAACTCCTTCCGCCCTCCCCACAAATGTCAAGAGAAACAAAGAGGGCCTCAGACACCGACCTTATAGACTTGTCCGTAAGTGCCATTGCCAACTACTTCCACCAACTCAAAAATCCCAGCAGGATCCTGGAGAGGGAAGAAGGGAAGATCTGTTTGCTGTTGTTTTTTAAAAGGGGGAGGGGAGGTTAACAGAGGAGAGGCAGACAAAAGTAAATTAATTTTGCCTTTAAAGCTAAGGAACAAAAAAGTTGCTTTATTGTCAAACCGTATTGTAGAGATCTGGGAACTGGGGGGGAGGGGCAACATAAGGAGGGGGGGTTCTTGCCCCCCAAAAAAAAAAAACACCAAAGCATAACACAACGGTGTCTGGAGACTGGAGGATGTTGGGTGCAGCTGTTGCGCCCTAATTTTTCCACGCACATGCCAATACATGCAAACAAAGGAAAAGCACCAACCCAGCAGCCTCCAACTTTACCCCTCCCACCTCGCCCAAGCTTCACCACCCAGAGCGGGGCAGGAAGGGAGGCAGCGAGGCAGAGGCCGACAGAAGCAGCACCCCCACCCACCCATCCCCCTACCCCAGGCGCACACACGGCCGGACCCGCGAGGGCTGGGCCGGGAGGAGGGGGAGGAAGAGGAAGGAGGGAGGGCTGGGGGAAGGAGTCTCTAAACTGAGGGGAGTTGGGGGGGTAAGGCTCTCACCCGCAAAGAGGAAAGGTCTATGTCCACCAGACTTTTTGCAGGGGAGTCGTTCGCCATCTTCTCTTTTTGCAAAAAAAAAAAAATATATATATATATATATATGTATATATATATATATATGTGTGTGTGTGTCTATATTTTTAATTAAACTTGAATTTTTTAATAAGGGCGAACTGTCGATTGCAGCAGCTCTTCACGCCGAGACGACCCCCGCCGGCCGGGGACTGCTCTTCATTGGGAAGCGGCGCTGAGGCTGCCCCCGCCGGATTGCTCGCTTCCCGTGAAAGAGCTCCCCCCGCCCCCCGTCCGTGTGCGTCTGTCTGTCTGTCTGTCTGAGTATCAGTAGAAAAGAGAGGAAGAAGAAAGAGCCGGGAGCGCGGAGTGTCGGGAGCGGATTTACACCATGTTGAGGTGGCAGCGGCAGCGCTCCTCCACTCCCGGCTCAAGCCTCGGGCTCCTCCACGCCCAGCGGCCGTGCTCGCATTTGAAAGCCCCCTCCTCTCTCGGAGAAACGGGCGAGCAGGGCGGGAGGGGGTGGGGGGGAACGGCTGGGCCTCGCAGCTCCTCGCCTTCCTCCTGGCCAGGCGCCGCGGAGCTCACGGAGACTGCTCCTCTCTCTTAGTCCTCCAGAAGCAGCTGCTGCGGCTGGTACTGCTGCTGCTGCTGCTGCTCCTCCGCTCCTGCTGCTGCCGCTGTTGCATCGGAGGGCCCGCACACATCCACTCTGGCCAATGACTCAGGGCTGCGGCGCCGGGGAGAGTTCGGGGCCCGAGTCAGCCAGACAAAGATAACCCAGGAAGAGGAGGAGAAGAAAGAGGAGGAGGAGCAGAGAGAGGAGGAGGAGAAAAAAAGGACAAAAAATAGATTATGAGGAGAGAAAAAAACAGCTCCCCCTTTCCTTCTCCAACAGGAAAAACCAGCGGAAACGCGCACACGGACACACGCCCCAAAGCGCTTCTGGGTAAACCAAAGGGGAAAAATCCCACCAGTTCCTTTCTCCGGCGCGGTTTCGGAGTCGCGGCTCGAACGGATGCATCAATATTCAGCAGGGGTGTGGCCGAGAACAATAGATAAGTGACGCCCAGGCAGGCAGGGCTTTCCCGGCCTTCCCCGGCCGGCTGCGAACCAGTTCTGGGTTTTTTAAAACAAAAATGAAGCGGGCGGGAGAAAGGAGCCAAGCTGTGGAGACAATGCCGAAGACACGAGTGGGCTGCAGTGTCGTGGTTCGGGACAGTCATCCCCGAGGAAAAATCTGGAAAAAAGCTTTGTGATACTCAAAGAAAGGAAACGAACACTTTGTGGGCCATGTGTTCTGGATCATCGTGTTTGAGATTTTGGAATGCTAAAATTAAAAGGAAGCTACCACCGCCTCACGGAACAACCAAAAATACTTAACTATTAAAGGGAAAAAAATACCACTTTGGTTCTTAAGGAAAGAACGAGAAAATGACTAACCCCCCTCCCCCATCACCTTGGGCAGTGGGTGTGTCCCGCTGAGGTTGCCTGGGCCTACTGGTGTTCTCGGAGGATTGGAGAATCTTCTGGTAGCAGAATCCACCCTCCCTTCTTCCCACCTTCCCCTTATGGACACAGGATTCTGCTTCTTTCCAGACCTCCACTTAGGGTTTCCTAAATATTTTTTCTCTCCCAATTGTTTTCTTCAAGTTTATTACTCGGCAGGATTTTGTAATTCCGAGATTCCACTGCTAGTACCCATTGGTGCTCACGAAATATTTTTCTAACTTTTTTTTTTTTTTTTCTGATGCCATTCTGTATGCTTTCTGCCTACAGTAGGGAAGCTGCGCTTCTCGAAAAGTCTTCTAACTGGCTCTTAAGCAGCCTTCCCAACAAACCTGGAAGTTAGGCAATTCAGCCCAATTAAACAAGAATTTATTGGATGTTTGCTATATGCTTAGTACTCTCCTAGGCAAGTTTTCATGATATTCCTTTGCTCAAAAGCATTCCGTGTCTCCCTAATACCTACAATATAAACTCCTTAGTTTGACACTCCAAACCATCTATATCATGATACTTTTTCAACTTTATCTCCCACTGCTTTCCCACCAAGAATATTCCACACAAACCAAAGAATATATTTCATCTTCCTTTAACCATGACTTTTCATTTCCACAACTCTAGGCCGCCATACTCTTCCTTGCTGCCAGTGAAAAACTTCTCTGCTCCTCTCTGCTCATCAAGTTTCTATTCTGTCTTTAAATCCTACCTCCTAGAAGTCTTTTTTGACAACTTTGGACAATAATGGTCCTTGACAAAGCCTCATAGCAGTTGCAATGTATAGTGCTCGCTGGATTTGCCATTTACTACTTTTTTGTCTTTTCACAACTAATGGGCATATATATACTTTGTCAGTTTAATTGTAAATTCCTTATGAATGAATGAAAAATTAAGCACTTAATATGTGCCAAATATTGTGCTCATTGCTGTAGATGGAAATGAAAAATCAGCCATAAATCCCTGCTTGCCAAGAACTTACATTCTAGAAGAAGGAGCACTGTAATTAGAAAGTTTGCTGGGCCTGGAGTCAGGAAAGTCAGAAAGACTGGTCTTTGTGAGTTCAAGTCTGGCCTCAGACACTTATTAGCTGTGTGACCTCAGGCAAGTTACTTCACAATTTCCTCATCTGTAAAATGAGCTGGAGACAGAAATGGCGAACCATATTAATATCTTTGCCAAGAAAACCCCAAATAGGATCACAAAGAGTCAAACATGACTAAAAAACAACAGAATAACAACAGAGGGAGAAACACATTGAAAGAGGAAGATTATTTTGGAAAGGGATGGGTATAGTAAGCAATCACAGAGAAATTGCCTATCCAGGACAAATGGCAGGATTTAATTTGCCCATAGTTCAAGATTATACAACTGGGAAAGGAAAGGAAAGGGTACCTAATGATTAGCAAAAGCATGGCAGTAGTGGAGGAGGAGGCTAAAAAGGAGGAAATGAGATAAAGCATTTCAACCTTTCCTGAAATAGTAAAATAGTTACCAAAAAAACATATTGTCAAATGCATTGTAGCTAACCCTGGGATCCTTTTCCTGTAATTGGAAAGGAATAACTCATATTTCTGTAACTCCTAGTAATTAAAAAAATATTTCTTTATAATGTAGGAAGAGAGTTGCTAAGAGTTTATTGCATATTAAAAGTAAAGATCAGAGAGGTTAAATCAATTGCCTAAGATCACGCTGACCTGAGTAATAAGTGAGAGAGTAGAATTAAAACTCATATCTTCTAATTCTCATACTATTTTCACTGTACAAGATTTAAAATAATTAAGTGCCAGGTGGTTATTTTAGGCAAGGGAAATAGTATGAACAAAAGCTAGGTTGAGGACATGGATTGGGAGACAAGCTTTATTCCCCCTAGAGATCAAGGTTTATTGATAGAGATAATGTTAGATGCTCTTATTGTTCTAAATAAAGAAAAAAAGACACAGAAAGGTTGAGAGACCCACTCAGGCTCATACAGAGCTGAAAACAAAATCCAGAACTCCTAAGAACTAGTAAAGCTGAAAATAATTTGTGTTTAATAATCAAGAATCTGATGGTCCAAGAGATGGTTAATGAGTTTAGCAAGTAGTCAAATGTACGTTATGTCACAAAACAAAATAGGACATATAGGAAATAAGTTTTCACCCATCCAGAACAAAACATTGTAAAAACACAATAATATTAAATTAGACCGGCAGTTTACATCTACATACCTTTCATTACTTATTTCCTAATTTGTTTATTGTAGCAGAAATGGTAGAAGTTCTATAGTTATAATATAGGGGTTGAGGGATGTAGGAGAGATTTTTAAAACTTAGGGTCATTTGAAGATTTGGACCTTCTTGAAAGAGAATAGATGTCAAAAATATTTTGGAATTAATTGCAATGACAGATGAAATAGTCATCTGTTTTCATATTATATTTCCCCCACAAGTAAGCTCCTTAAAGCAAGACTTGAGTTTTTTATTTTTTATTTTTATCTTTTGATTTCCAATACTTTGCACACAGTAGGATGCTTAATAAAATTTTGTTGCATTGGATTGAATTAGATTGAATCAATATAAATTGAATTGGATTATAAAACTGAGGTGAAGGAGGAGAGAGGAAGAGTTAAATGTAAAGAAGAAATTAATCTCCTTACCTAGGAAAATGGAAAGAGAAATAGATCTGGAAGTCAGAAAACCTGATTCACTAACTGTTTACTGTTGACTTCATGTTCATATACATAATTAAAGTTAATATGATTGATGACATTTTTATAGTCTTTTTTAAAGTTTACCAATAGTAAGGTTCCACTCTTAATACTTCATAATGATGAAGAGGTTATCTTGGGTTCTCAGAGGCCATGACATGACATCAGAACACAAATCAAACAAGAATTGCTTTAAGTGTGAGCCAGTGACAGACTGGAGATCGGTCCATCTATCTTGGAAGGCCTAAACAACTTAAATCCAAAGAGGACCATCACCAAATTAGCAAGAGGTTGATTTTTGGAGAATGGCCGGAGGAGGACAGGAAGGATGGCATAGAGGATGGCAGGGAAGGTGAGTGAGATAGTCATTCTATCGCAACTTCTACTAAATCAAAGAGAGTCATTCAAAGGTGGTGCACCCACAGTAATTAAATAATCTAATATAAAATAACTAATCATTGAAAAGAAGTAAATTTATACTATACAAAACATTTTCCTCACAGTAAACCTAAGTAATGCAAAGTATATTTATCCCATTTTTTATAGTTATGAAAACTGAGGCTTAGTGATATCATATCCATTCTAATACTCTTTGCATGCTTCTCTTCCTTAACCTCAGCACAACCTCTTTGATACTCATTCTTTTCTTTAAATGGAAACAATAACCACCATGGCCATCTTATAGAATTGCAAGTGTTATATAAACATAAATGGTTATTGTAATTCTTGAGGGGGTCAAAAAACTGAGATTATAGTCCTGATCTCACCTCTGCTATTGCCCCAGTGAATGATACTGGAAAAATAGTTTAGATTACTTGTATCTCATGTTATTTATTAAGACATTTATTAAATACTTACTGTATGCCAATCATTGTGCTAGACAGCCAGAAAACAAAACAAAACAGTCCCTGTCTTCAAGGAGCTTATAGTACATGGCAGTGATATAACATATATACATCTAGGGATTGGATTTTGTTTTGAATCTAAAACATTTCCAAAGCAATTTTTTGGGAATAGTACTAATAATTGAGAAACAATTGGGGTGGGAATCATGTCAGGAAAAGCTTCATGAAGGAAGTTAGCCTTGAGTTGAGCCTTGAAAGAATCTATAGATTCCAATAGATGAGGAAGAATATTCTAGACATAGGAAATAATATAAAATCAGAAGATGGAGTTTTGCATTAAATTTTGGGATTGAATTAAAATAGTGGTCTCTCTACAAGCCATTCTCCAATTGATAAATAGTCAAAGGATATGAACAATTTTCAGATAAAGAAATTGAAACCATTTCTAGTTACATGAAAACATGCTCTAAATCACTATTGATTGGAGAAATGCAAATTAAGACAACTCTGAGGTGCTGCTATACACCTTCTCAGATTAGCTAAGATGATAGGAAAGTTAATGATAAATGTTGGAGGCCATGTGGGAAAACTGGGACACTAAGACATTTGTTGGAGTTGTCAACTGATCCAACCATTTTGAAGAACAATTTGAAACTATGCCCAAAGGGCTATCAAATAGTATATATCCTTTGATCCAGTAATGTCTCTACTGGGCCTTTATCCCAAAGAGATCATCAAAAATGGGAAAAGGACTCACATGTGCAAAAATGCTTGTTTAGTAGCCCTTTTTGTAGTGGCAAGAAATTGGAAACTGAGTGGATGCCCATTGTGGGAAATGCAGAGATAAAGTAAAGAACTTACAGGAATGTTTAAATTCTTTTTCTGCATTTTATTTTCATTATTTCTATTTCTCTGTGACCTGCATAAGTATGTTGTGTGTTAGCCAATATTTACGTAAACTTTAGATATATTTACTTGACTTGAAATGATGACATTTATCACTATTCAATATTATCAATATTTATACTATTTATTGAATGCTGTTAGCTTAGTAATCTAAATTTTGAAGGTCTGTTGGCATCCATGTCTAACATTCAATTAAGGGGAGAGGGCACCTATTTCTCAATGCTCCCCAACTTATGATGTAATCCTTTGTAACAGAAACTTTCCACTCCAATCTCTCCGGATAGCAACAACCAATTAGATGCCTCCCCCTCCTCTTCTCAATGCTCTCTTAATTGTGATATAAAAGCTATGTATCTTAACTACTTTTTTAGCCCTCCTACCACCAGCTTTCTCTTATCTCGAGATAGGACAGCTCATCCTCCAGAGGTTTTTCAATAAACAACTTTTCTGAGTGATCTCTGAGTAGTCATTTTGGGTAAGGGTCTTCTACATCCCTCACACCATCAGTTGGAGAATGGCTGATTAAGTTATGAAATACGAGTCCTGTGGAATATTGTTATATAAGAAATGATCAGCAAGATGATTTCAGAAATACCTGAAGAGACTTGTATGAACTGATGTTAAGTGAAGAAAATAGAACCAAGAGAACATTATACATAGTAACAAGAAAATTATGTGATGATCAACTGTGATGGACGTGGCTCTTTTCAACAATGAGGTGATTCAGGCCAATTCCAATAGACTTATGAAGGAGAGAGCCATCTGCATCCATAAAGATGTGGGAACTGAATGTGAAGCACAACATAGTATATTTTCACCTTTTTTGTTGTTTGCTTGCTTTTTGTTTGTCTTTTTTTTTCTTTTTGATCTGGTTTTCTTATGTATCATAACTGGAAATATACATAGAAAAATTGCATATTTTTAACATATATTGGTTACTTGATGCCTAGCAGTGAAGTGGGGGAAGGGAGGGAGATTGGAACACAAGGTTTTATAAGGATGATTTGAAAAAACTATTTTTGCATATATTTTGAAAATAAAAAATTATTATTTAAAAACTAAAATAGGGGCAGCTAGGTGGTACAGTGGATAGAGCACCAGCACTGAATTCAGGAAGACCCGAGTTCAAATCTGGTCTCAGACACTTAATCCTTCCTAGTGGTGTGACCCTGGGAAAGTCATTTAACCCCAGCCTCAGAAAAAAAATAAATAAATAAAATAATGGTTTCTCATCTGTGAGCTATGGACCCCTCCATGTGAAAGGTGAATATCCAGGCAAATGTTTTTCTCAGTTTTTGGACATAAGTCTGATAGTTATCATATGGAGAGCCAGAACATATATATATATATATATACTTTTTTTTTTAAAATCAGCAGATATAAGAAGACACACCTCCCATTTCTTTGCATATTTGGAGGACCTTATATAATCAGGATTGGTCTAGGCATGACAAGTTTGGGTAACATAGAAATCTATGGGTTTAGTTATGATACAAAACATATAACTACACATTATATGAAGCTTTTTGATATGTTGGTTAGTTTTGTGGAAGTCTTTTTTTTTTCTTTTAAAATAAATTTTTTACTTTAAGGAATGACTGCCATTCCTTAAGGAGAGGGAGAGTGGGAAATAATAGGTGATACAACAACAAAAGATATCAATAACATTTATTTTTTAAAAAGACTTTATATTCAGATATTTTGGAAACTTCTAGA
Source organism: Sminthopsis crassicaudata (assembly GCF_048593235.1). Classification (NCBI taxonomy): domain Eukaryota; kingdom Metazoa; phylum Chordata; class Mammalia; order Dasyuromorphia; family Dasyuridae; genus Sminthopsis; species Sminthopsis crassicaudata. The sequence continues at coordinate 186,529,755 of NC_133619.1, forward strand.
CTCAATGTGTCCCCCTGTAGTCCCTTCAAGCTCAGTGATTCTAAATTCTGTAAGCACCAGACCTAAATTCTATAGCTGCTTATTTCTCCTAGCTAGCTGCTTTAACCCCATAAAGCAGCAAAAGAATCTCTAAGATACAATTAGTAGCTGCTAATCAACAGATACTTTTTTCCAACTTCAATAGATACAATTTCATCTAGGTGGCACTTTTAATCACTAGCCTGTTCCTACTCAACAGGTCATTTCCATTCCCATGTTCATCTCTTGGTGTATGAAGGGTGGGGAGTGGAGAATGGATTATGTGGGGGTATACGAATACACACATAAACACACACACACACACACTCACATTCACAATCTCTCTCTCTCTCTCTCTCTCTCTCTCTCTCTCTCTCTCTCTCTCTCTCTCTCTCTCTCCCCCCCTCCCCCCGCCCCCCAAGCAGGCAGCAAATTATGATTTTCAGAGAAGGGTAGCTTCTATCCTTTGACCCCATCTCTCTCTGCAGGACACTTCTTTCTTTCTCTCTGAAAGGTCAAAAATCAAGTCTACAGACTTTATCTATAATAAACTCTGATTCCAGAATTTACTCTATCTTTTGGGTCTGAATTATATGACCATAACATATGGAATCAATTATTCACAGTGACAAAGGTAATTAACGGTAAGTGACCCAAGTTTCCAGCCAAGGCTTGGGAATATTGAATTACAATTTCCTAATAGTAGAGAAAATGCTGATTGATATTCCACAAGCATATATTAAAGTACCTACTTTTTCTCAGGTACTATATATTAAGCACTGGGCACACAAAGATAAAAACAAAATAGTCCTTGTTCTCAAGGACCTTTTAATCTTCTAGTAAGGAACAACTGTCAGTGTGAGGAGCAAAGTTGATTCCAGATCTTCTTCAAGGCAGAACTTGCAGAACAAACATGCATGGCACCAAATATTCGCTTAAACTGACTACAGCATATGTTTAGAAGAATTGCACATATTTAACTCTATATTGGGTCATTTGTCATTGAACCCATCACCTCTCCTGTGACACAGTGATCCTCAGATACAGAATTGCTGGGAGCCTAGGAGTTCCACGAAAGGAATATTTTGCTTTTTTTTTTTTTTTTAATTCATCACACCAACACCCCTGTGTCAAGAGTGAACACTACAGTACAGTTCCCACTCAATAAAGATTAATGTTCACTCATGCCTCCAGTAGAAAGTTGTTTTGTTGTTGCTGTAAAAACTGGTAATGGAATTTGTCACTCCTTTACTTAGATGGGGTCCTGGCCTCCAGGACAAGACAAGAAAGTCTAAGAACCAGTGATTTTCTCTATTTCAGACATCCTATCACCAGAAAGGGCATATAACCTCTTCCTGACAATGCTAGTACTTCAAAGCAGTGCAAGTGGGCTCCATGGTCAACTCCAGGAAAGAATAGTGGCAACATTATACCTTAGTATCTCAATAACCTTTACCATGATACCCCTGTGCTACAGATGTTTTCAGACATTTCCTGAGACAAACATCCTATCTCGTTTCACTTCTTTAGCCTTTCAATCCTAGAAAAATGGACAGTCAGAGCAACTAAGAAAGTAGAACTGATTTTATACAACAGATGTGTTCTAGGTGAAGATGGAAAAGATAACATTTAAGTGAACACAAGAGGAACTCATCTTTTTAAAAGATCTTATTAATAAAGTGGACTATTCTAAAAAAAGAATAATCCTTTTTTCTTTGCTAAATTCCCTTTAAATCTCCAGGTATACATATGCAATGGGGATAAACTAGAACCATTCCCAATAAGATCAGGGGTAAAGCAAGGTTGCCCACTATAACCATTACTATTCAATATTGTATTAGAAATGCTAGATTTAGCAATAAAAAAAGAAAAAGAGATTAAAAGAATTAGAATAGGTAATGAGGAAACCAAATTATCATTCTTTGCAGATGATATGATGGTATACTTAGAGAACCCTAGAGAATCAACTAAAAAGCTATTAGAAGCAATCCAGAACTTTAGCAAAGTTGCAAGATACAAAATAAATCCACAAAAATCATCAGCATTTTTATATATCACTTACAAAATCTAGCAGCGAGAGATACAAAGAGAAATTCCATTTGAAATAACTGTCAATAGTATAAAATATTGGGACTCCATCTGCCAAAGGAAAGTCAGGAACTATATGAGAAAAACTGCAAAACACTTTCCACAGAAATAAAGTCAGATCTAAATGACTAGAAAGATATCAAGTACTCTTGGATTGGTTGAATGAATATAATAAAGATGACAATACTCCCCAATCTAATCTATTTATTTAGTGTTATACTGATCAAACTCCCCAAAATTTTTTTAAAATAACAATAAAATTCATCTGGAAGAACAAAAGGTCAAGAATTTCGAGGGAATTAATGAAAAAATGCAAATGAAGGTGGCCTAGCTGTATCAGATCTAAAATTATATTATAAAGCAGCAGTCGTCAAAACTATTTAGTATTGGCTAAGAAATAGGACAGCTGATCAGTGAAATAGGTTAGGTTCACAGGACAAAATAGTCAATAACGATATCAATCTAGTATTTAACAAACCCAAAGACCCCAGCTTTTGGGATAAGAGTTCACTGTTTGACAAAAACTGCTGGGAAAATTGGACACTAATATGGCAGAAAGTAGGCATAGACCCACACCTAACACTGACATAAAGAATGATATTATAAACAAATTAGAAGAACATAGGATAGTTTACCTCTCACACCTGTGAAGGAGGAAGGAATTTGTGACCAAAGAAGAGCTAGAGATCATTGTTGATCACAAAATAGACAATTTTGATTATATTAAGTTAAAAAGGTTTTTGGTTTTTTTTTACAAACAAAACTAATGTAGACAAGATTAGAAGGGAAGCAATAAACTGGGAAAATATTTTTACATTCAAAAGTTCTGATAAAGGCTTCATTTCTAAAGTATACAGAGAAGGCAATTTTCAGATGGAGAAATTGAAACTATTTTTAGTCATATGAAAAGGTGCTCCAAATCACTATTGATCAGACAAATGTAAATTAAGACAACTTTGAGATACCATTACACACCTCTTAGATTGGCTAAGGTGACAGGAAAAGAGATAATGACAAATATTGGAGTGGATGTGGGAAACTGGGTCACTGATATATTGTTGGTGGAACTGTGAACAGATCCAACCATTGGAGAGCAATTTGGAACTATGCTCAAAAAGTTATCCAACTGTGGATCCCTTTGATCCAGCAGTATTTCTACTGGGCTTATATCCCAACGAGATCTTAAAAGAGGGAAAGGGACCCACATGTGCAAAAATGTTTGTGGCAGATCTCTTTGTAGTGGCAAGACACTGGAAACTGAATGGATCCTATCAATTGGAGAATGGTTGAATAAATTATGGTATGTGAATGTTATGGAATATTATTGTTCTATGAGAAACAACAAGTGGGAGGATTTCAGAGAGTCTTGGAGAGACTTACATGAAATGAGCAGAACCAGGAGATTGTTGTCCATGGCAACAACAAAATTATATGAAGATCAATTCTTATAGACATGGCTCTCTTCAACAATGAGATGATTCAAGCCAATTCTAATTGTTCAGTGATGAATAGATCCATCTACACCCAGACAGAGAATTGTGAGAACTGAGTGTGGTTCACAACACAGCATTTTCACTTTTTTTGTTGTTGTTTGCTTGCATTTTATTTTACTTCACTTTTTCTCTTATGTGGTGCAATTGTATAAATATGTATGCATATGTTAGATTTAACATATATTTCTACCATGTTTAATATATATTAGACTATTTGCCATCTAGGGGAAGGCATGGCAGAAAGGGGCGGGGGTGTGTGTTGGAATACAGGGTTTTTGTAAGGGCTAATGTTGAAGAATTGTCCAGGCATGTGTTTTGAGAAAAAAGAAAAAAAAAAGTCTAATAAATAAAGAAATAAATCCCCAGATATAAATAAAACCTCCCTCTTTTGAAGTCATTCCACTTCATTTGCCCTTCATTTATGCTTTTAACCTACCAAATTCTGAATTAGAGCTTTGGGTTTTTGTTTTTATCATATCTTCCTTTCTAGACTATAAGCTCCTGAAAGTCAAGTTTGTCCCTTTCATTTTTGAATTTCCCTCAGTGATACCAAGCACAGTGTTTTGGGCACCATAGGGGCTTAACAAATGCCTATAGCAATTGTTAAAGTAAACAGAATCTGTTGAATGCTTTGTATAATTCATATCCCCATATATCATTGCTTAAATTGAAGTACATCTGGAAAAGTTCTAAGATCTGATATGTCAAAACTACTGTTAACCCAGAAATGAGGTAGATGGTGGCACTTGAGACTGGAAAGGGAGGACAGGTCAGATTTACAGAAATCTTATGGAGGAAGGCCATGGAATTGTTAGGTATATCTGATTATGGTTAATGATGGTCAAATGCCAGGGCATCCTACCTGACTGGAAATGAGAATGAGTAGAGCTATTAATAAATAACTGATATATTACTTTAGGGTTTACTAAGTACTTTATATTAATCAACTCATTTAATCTTTGTAATGACATTTAGAGAAGTGAGATGGGTTTTTTCTTCATGTAAACCTATGATTTCCTTAATAAGAGGAACTGCTGATGCAAAAAATTCCTTAATTAATACAAACCAATTAATCAACCAAAAAACATTTATTGAAACGTTTACTATGTACCAGATTCTATGTAGTTCTGAAACTATAGGCAAAATAATAAAAATAACAATAACTAGATTTATATAGTGTTTTAAAGTTTGTAAAGCACCTTACAAATATTATCTCATTTTATCTTCATGACAACCCCAAGCAGTAGATGCTATTAAGCTAAGTTAATTATCTAAGGTTGGATATTGAACTCCCTACAAACATTATTTAATTTCATTCTCACAACAATATTGGGAAGTAGAAGCTGCAATAATGCCTGCATATAGATGAGAAAACTAAAACTAAAAGTTGCCCAGGTCATTCAGCTCAATGTTCTCTGAAGCTGATTTAAACTCCCTGCCTTCCTAATTCCAGGCCCAGTATTCTACTTCCTTCATCACTTAATTATCCTCAAAGAGCTAACATTTAATAGAAGGAGAAAACATATATATTTTAAGGTATATACAATGTTTGCTTAAAATTCTAGGGAGTAGGGAAAAGCCACTAGCAGCTGAGTATGGGAAAAGGTTTTTATCATGAAGAAACCATTTGGGGTAGCTAGGTGGCTCAGTGGATAGAGCACTACCCCTGAAGTCAGGAGGACCTGAGTTCAAATCTGGCCTCAGACATTTGACAATTCCTAGCTGTGTGATCCTGGGAAAGTCACTTAATCCCAATTGCCTCAACTGAGTCCTAAAGGAAACTATAGATCCTAAAAGATACAGATGAGGGGGAAGGCATTTGAAGTTGTATGTATTATATATATATATATATGTGTGTGTGTGTGTATATATATAATAAGTATGTGTATATATGTATATACACAGATATAACTTTCTTTAACAGATATACATGGATATAACTTTCTTTTTTGCTGAAGTAATTGGGGTTAAGTGACTTGCCCAGAGTCACACAGCTAGGAATTGTCAAATTCTGAGGCCAGATTTGAACTCGGATCCTCCTCATTTCAGGGCTTGTGCTCTATCCTCTGTGCCATCTGTCTCTGTTTACTAACTTTAGCGTCTTAGGATCTAGACAACTCTCTGACCATAAATTGTGGATAAGAAATTCATTTGTAACATATAGTCTTGAAGAGCTATCTGGAACACTGAAAGTTTAAGTTTAATTCAACTCAGTTCAATTCAATAATTATTTAATTTTAATAAGTGCCTAGTAAATGCCAGACACTATGCTAAGTAATCACTGGGGATACAAAAAGATGATAACATGGGGGGAATTTAATATATGGGAAAGACAACATGCAAACAAATATATACAAAGCAAGGTTTACATTGGGATAATAGGAAATGATTAAAAGAAGGAAAACACTGGAATTAAGAGGGGTTGGAGAAGGCTTCTTGTAGAAGATGGGGTTTTAGTTGGGACATAAAGGAAATCAAGGGCAGCTAGATGGAACTGTGGATTCCAGCTGGTCCTGGAATCAGAAAGACTTCGCTTGCTTAGTTCAAATCCAGCCTCAAATATTTGTGATCTTGGACAAATCATTTAACTCTATTTACCTCAGTTTCCTCATCTGTAAAATGAGTTGGAGAAGGAAATGGCAAACCCTTCAGCTTTGCAAAAACAAAAAAAACAAAAACAAAAAATTCCAAACCCAAATGGGGTCACAAAGAATTGAACATGAGTGAAAAATGACTGAACAACAAAAAGGAAGTCAATAGTTGGAGTACAGGAAAAGCATTCCAAGCATGGAATATAGCCAAAAGAAAAAAAATGCCCCAAATCAAGAGATAGAGTGTCTTGTTCATGGAACATCGAGGAGGTCAGTGTCATCGGATCAAAGAACAAATTTCAGTTGCTATGTTTCAGAAACAAATCTTAATCCAAAGCCAGAACTTTCTTCCCCAAAGTACATTGCTTCCCAAGTAAGTATTATTATCCTCATACTATCCTCAAATAGTTCTCTCTTATATTCAGATACTAAACATGCCACTATTACAATAGTATTATATTTGTGAATATGACACATCAAATTTTGGTCAATATCTTATCTAAAATTTCTGAAAACCATAATCACGTCATTAGTGATACAGTCTGGCCAATCCTAGCAATTTTTAACTTTCAATTAATTATGATTATCCTAGTTGTAAATCCTTCTAAAATATGATCTGTAACAAGAATTAGGGGGTGATATAATGACAGTATACTGAATTTAGGAATTGTAAAATTTGAGGTTGTTCCTAAAATCATTTTGTTGTTAAGTTAATTAGTTATGTCCAACTCTCTATGACTCCATTTAAGGTTTTCTTTGCAAAGATACTGCATTTCCTTCTCCAACTCATTTTACAGATGAGGAACTAAGACAAAATGAATTCAGTGCCTTGCCCAGGTTCACACAGCTAGTATATGGGGATGAATTTGAACTCATGAAGAAGCGAACTTCCTAATTTTAAGTCCAGTGCTGTCTCTACTACACCACCTAGCTTGCTCCCTAAAATATTGAACCAGGTATAAAAAGTACTCTGCAAACTTTTAAAAGCTATATAAATGCTAGTTAGCATTTTCACTCTTATGTCAAGATTCGTGACTATCTAGAGCTACCCACCTTTTGCTCTGTTCCTTAAGCACCAACAGGACTTTTGATCACAATGGAGGTTTGTCTTATAATTAATGATGATAATAGGGAAAAGAATGGTGATAGATCAGTGCAAATCTGTTCCTACTATTAGAAAAGTAACTCAGACAGGAGTGTCACTTTCAGCTATAAAGCTCCATCACTTTTCAGCTTTATGATCTTGAACAAATTATTTTTCCTTTCATTATCCTCATCTACAAAAGGAGAAACTGGACATACTCTTAAAAAATTGATAATCCTAAAGAATGTCATCACTGTTAACAATATTATATTTTATACAGTAGCATCTATTGTCATCCACTAATGTCCTATTTTGATGTGTCATCATGGGTGACAGTAATTGAGTTTTCAAAGTCAGTGTCAGTGGACTACAAGTTCTAGCAGATTCTGTCAAAGTGGGAAGGTCTTCAAGTATAGGACTGGTGGCAATCTAAATGTCTGTGGTCTAAAAACCAGCTAAATTCAAAAATACCCACTATCAGAAATTTGGCCCACAAACTAATTCTGTTGTTTTTGTTTTTTTTTTTTGGGGGGGGATGTAGTGATTTATGAAAGAGACAAAAACACAAAATGATCCTGTCATATATAGGTTACTTCTCTTTCTTTAAGCAAAGTATCTAAGATTGATATCTTGGTGAGTCTGTCTGAGTCATAAGAGAGCATGACAAGTACTTGTTTTTGTGACCAATCAAATATGTCAGCTCTAGCTGGTATTGTCATATAAGCCATCACTTAGGTGATATTGAGTTGGACAAATTTTCTGGCACTCCATACTTTGAAATCCTAATCTGTTATGGAGAGCTTCATTTTTGAATTCTCTAGTTTACCTACTCATCTCAATACTTTGGAGCTTAGCTCTCTTCAGACATCCTAGTTCTAATCAAGCCTGCCTTATGCAATTATATTTGCCTCTCTTTTTCTCCAAACTCTAAATTTGCCTCACCTGTCCAGATATTGATTACTCTTCCCTCTTCCCAAAGTCTTTCCTAATATCAGGTGCATGTCAGCCCTGCCCAGATAGAACATGAAGTAGAGTGCTAATATAATCACAGATCTTAAATCATCTACAAACATTCATGCAATCTGAGTAGTCTTAAAGATCATTGTTCACAACCAATAAATGTTGACTTAATTCTAGCTGAATCATATAGATAGATAGATAAATACATATATATTCAATTAATCAATCATCAAACATTTATTAAGAGTCTATCATGAGCAAGACACTTTGTCAGGGGCTATGGATAAAAATACCACCAAAAAAATAGTCCCTATTCCCAAGGAGTTTAAATTTGTGATGTTAATCTTACCATAAACAAAATCAGAAGACAGTTACAGCTATACAAGACTTGTGCATATTCATGGAACCAGGGTTAGGATCAGAAGGAACCTGAAAGATCATGAGGCCACCTAACTCAATGCCATATTTTTATAGATGAGCAATTAAAGCCTAAATGATTTATCTAAAATTAGAAAGTAATAATACTAATAAGAAACAATCATATAGTATGTTAAGGTTTGCAAAGTGCTTTACATGTGTTGAATCATTTTATCCTCATTACAATCCAAGGTGGTAAATACTATCATTTCCCTCATTTTACAAAGGAGGAAATTGAGGCAAAAATAAGTAACTTTTCCAGAGACACATAATTAGTAAGGAACTGAGACTGAATTAGAACTCAGTTGGATGGCCTAGTGAATAAATCAAAGGGTCTGGAATCAGGAAGACTCTTCTTCATGAGTTCAAATTCAGCATCAGATACTTCCTAGCTATGACCTGAATGAATCATTTAACCCCATTTGCTTCAGCTTTTCATCTGTAAAATGAAGTGGAAGAGGAAACGGCAAACCATTCCAGTATCTTTGCCAAGAAAATTCCAAAAAAGGTCACAGAGAGTCAAAAACAATTGAATAACAACTTTCTTACTCCAGGTCCAGTTTTCTATTTACTATTCCATCTTGTTGACTAATCAAGTAATAAACATCAGGGATGGGATCTAAATCCAGAGCTTGACTTCAGAGCTAGTAGAAAGAGGAATAAACGAGTGAGCAAAACTCATTGCAGTTTGCAACAAAAGATAAGAAGAAACAATGCTGTGAGGGACTTGGTCATTTTCTCTTTCTTGGTTCCTGATGAGTGCAAGCAAATGAGATACTATGAGCATACTTGTAGCACAATGCACAATATAGAGGATAGAGTAGACAACTTTTGTGAATAACATCACTGAATCTTCCAAGTTAAGTTCAATATAAATACCTTGATATTGCAATGTGAATGTGGGCTGACAGTGATATTTACATTCAAAAATATAGCCTAGTATCAAGAAATAAAAGAGACTAGAATTATAGACTACTCAAAAGATTAATGCAGATACCTGAGATTATTTTCTTTTTCAAAAAGCTAAAAGATATTTACCAAGATCAAGATCCAAACAATTCCATTAAAAAGTATAATTGGCAAAATCAAGACAGGAAATGAACAGTTATAGATAGAGCAGTAAAGCAAATATAAAAATCAATACTAAATTAGAAGAAAAAAGGAAAATAACAATTACAATAGTTCTACCTCCTATTTTAGACCACCTATTGAATCTAAAGAAAAAAAAGTTAGATATTGGGAAGGGGACAGGAAGAATCCAGATATGATCAAAGAGTTAATCAACAAGTTTTATTAAGTACAAGAATGAAACAAATGGAACAATCTTTATTCTTGTAATATACATTATTTACCCTAGAAACCTGAATCTAATATTTTTTTGAGTGATATACCCTGACCTGAGAACAACAGAATTTAATTTCTGTATCCCTAAGGGCCCAGAGCTAGGGACAGCTAGGTGGCACAGTGGATAGAGCACCAGTCCTGGAGTCCGAAGGACCTGAGTTCAAATATAGCTTCAGAGACTTAACATGCCCTAGCTGTGTGACCCTGGGCAAGTCACTTAGCCCCAATTGCTCCAGCAAATATATATATATATATGTGTGTGTGTGTGTGTATGTGTGTGTGTGTGTGTGTGTGTGTGTGTGTGTGTGTGTGTGTGTGTGTGGTGGCAAGAATTGGAAAATGAAGGAATACCTGTCAATTGGGGAATAGATAAACAAGCTGTGGCATATGATTGTAATATATTATAAAAAAGGATAAGTAGGATGGTTTCAGAAAAACTCTTAAAGACTTATATCAACTGATACAAAGTGAAGTGAATAGAACCAGGAGAACATTATACACAGTAACAGCAGTATTTGTTTGATGAAGAACTATGAATGACTTAGCTATTCTTAATAATACAATGATCAAAGATAATCCCAAAGGATTAATGATGAAATATACTATCCAACTACTGAGAAAAACTAATATTGTTTGAATACAGACTGAAGCATTTTATTTTTCACCTTCTTTTTTTCATTCTTTTTCTTTTATTCAACTCTTGTACAAAATGACTAAAATATGGTTGTACATATTTAAAAAAAAATTAAAGCTTAAAAAAATTACAACTTAGCTCAAATATGTGAACTCTATCATCAATACAGCAAGAATTTAATGATCCTCCCTATTGCTGCTCAAAGACCATGCTGGGAAAAAGGAACTTTCATTTATTGTCCAAGGTGTCATCAAGCAGAAGAGAAAAAGGCTTGTGTCTTCAAAGGGCCACATGCTAAGGAGGTAAAAATAGAAACTCTTTCCCATTTCTTGTTAGAGTTTACCTTGGTTTTTTTTGTTTTTGTTCTTGTTTTTGTTTTTTTTTTTCTGAGGCAATTGGGGTTAAGTAATTTATCTAGGGTCACACAGCTAGAAAGGAATAAGGTCTGAGGCCATATTTGAACTGAGGTCCTTCTGACTTGAGGGCTGATGCTCTATTCACTGTGCCATCTAGCTGTCCCTTAGGATTAACTCATAAGTTTAACTAAAATTTAACTAATATAGAGTAGTCACCACAACAAAAAGATTGAAAGAATCCTCCAAAATTGTCCCAGCCAGCAAATTCTTAATCTTTTTGCTACATATAAAGAAATAACAAACACAATTTTCCAGTTTAAAACATAAGCTATGATGGATGATAGCAAAGATACCTTACAAAACAGCAAAAAACAAAAACAAAAAATAATTCTGCAGAGGTCTTGTTGTGCCCCCCAGTTGAAATTAGAATATCTAGAGAAAATTTATAAATTTTAGAATCAGAACATCACAGAATCTCTAAGTTGAAAAAAAACCTCAGAAGTCATTAAGAATTCTCCTCTAGAATATAAATATTTATCTAGCCTTTCTTTGAAATTATCCAGTGAGGGGAAACCAACTACTTTCCTAACCTATGAAACTTATATAAAATTCAAATCATATTATGTCTAAATTTGCTTCTCTAAAACTACTTCTATTTCTGTCTTCTATGGACAAAAAATAACCTTCTTCCACTTAAAAGACCTTCAGATACTTAGAAAGAACCATCATGTCCCTAATTAGATCTCATTTTCTACAAGAGAAACATCCCTTCCAGTTTAGCCCATCTATATGTGAGTATCTGAGTATCTGTATGAGTACGCTTCTAGTCCCTTCGCCATCCTGTTTGGCCCTCTCTAAAAGCTTCCCATGTTATCAATGTTTCTTCTAAAATACAATGTTTCTCTTTTCTCTTTCCCTTTTAATCTAAAGACCCTTTGATTAAATATACAAAAAGTCAGAGGAAGGTAGTCTTATCAGCCCTTGTTTGCTTACTCTCCATCCTTGGACAGGAGCCTCTCCTTCCCATATTTTAAGCCACAATGAAGAAATCCAAATTCCCTTCTCAAATACTAGCTTCTTAATTTGCAGTCTTTCTCTTCTACATCCTTTGCTAACTAGCAGCAATGATGAACATACCACCTGGGTTTCTATGATAATCAGTTTTTTGCCTAATAATTCATAATCTCAGTGATGCTTTCTAAATTTCTTTTGTCAGAATCATTGATGTCAATGTGAATTATGAGAAGTGATTAGGAGTCAGTCAATTAGACAGATCTTTCCAGGTTCTTCATCATATCCTGGATATATGCCCTGGGAAGATAATAGACTTCTCTATTATCAAGACAACAAATATCTATATCCTTCATCAATGAGTAATCACTAGTCTTCTAAGAAATAAGACTATGATTTGTTGGGGTAACCCTTCTTTCTATTTTTCACAGCTGCCATCTTGGCACAGGATCTCATCATCTCATGGATGGTTTACCATTTCCTTCTCCAGCTCATTTTACAGGTGGGGAAACTGAAGCAAATAGAGTTAAGTGACTTGCCTGGAATCACACAGCTAATAAGTATCTGAGGCCAAATTTGAACTCATAAAGATGAGTCTTCCTGACTCAAGGCCAGGACACTATCCTCTGAACCACCTAATTTTCCTAGCTAACATTACATATATAATCTTGGACAATTCATAACTTCCCTGGCTCTCAGTTGTCTAAATTGTAAAATGAGGGGGTTGGACTAGATACTGTGAACTTCTTTATCCCACTTAGCTTTATTTTATTGTATATATGTTAGGATTACTAAGTGAGAACTCAGGTTGTCTGGATAGTGACAAAGTGAGAATTCAGGTTGGACAATTAGACAAGGTGAGAATTCAGGTTTTCTGGACAATTACAAGGTGAGAACTCAGGTTGACTTGATAGAGGGGGCAAGCTCATTGGCTGGGGTGGTTCTTCCCAGAAGCCCTTGCATTATCCCACGCCCATTCTCTGGGAGGATAAAAGACACAATATTCAGCCTGGAGAGCAGATCGGCCTGGAGAAGGATAAGAGCTGGAGGAGATTCAGAGCCAGGATTCAAGAAGAGGGTCTCTGCATTACATCAGGCCTGATGGGGCTCTCTGCAGGAAGGGAAGTCACTTCTAAGGACAAGAGTTAACAGCAACTGCCTGGAGACAACGGTTCTCTACAGGAAGAAGAATCTGTCTGAGAGATTTGAGTAGACACAGCAGATCTCTTCCCAGAGAGCGATCGGCAGCTTCTAGAGACGACAGCTCGCTACAATTGGCGTCCACACGTGGGGCAAGGACTTTTGCTTATCCTGACAAGAGGAGCTAGACCAGACCTTTGCAATTTGGCGCCCGAACAGGGACAGACACGGTCCTGATTCCAGTGGAAAAGCTTCCGATCTAGATCTCAGTCTCTCTGACCCAGAACCGTGAGTAACGAGGAAACTTTGTTAAAGATTAAGTGAGCGTGCTAATAGATAAATAAGGAACTTAACTTGTTAAGGGATAAACCAGGAATCTCTTATAGCTGAAATGGGGCAGATGTTAGCTATATTCAATCCCTGGACTTCAGCCGACTCAACCCCAGCCCCAGAAGCAACCTCAGCTCCACCCCCATTCAGGAGTGGTACTATAGAGAGTATAATCAAGATAATTGAGGAGCAGAGTTTACTTGTAACCTGGGTACAGATTGCTAAACTCTTGGCTGCATTAAGACGCACATCCCCTTGGTTCTTAGAGGAAGAAAAGATAGATGTAGATAAATGGAAGCTAGTGGGATATGAAATGAAAGAATTTCAAGCAAAAAATGGGCCTCGTTCAATTTAAATGAGGAATTATGGTATGATTCTCTTGAAGAAGCTTCAACCCTGCCTAGAGAACAGATTATTGACAGGCCCACATCAACCCCACCTTCAGAGATGGAGGAAGAAAGAGGGGAAGAGGCAGAAACACAAACAGAATTGCCTGTGAAGAAGCCTAAGCCTATGACAAGATTAGAAAAAGCATTGGTTAAAGCTAAGAGAGAAGGACAGGATATAAGTGATTTTATACATGCATATCCTGTGATTGAAAATACTGACTCTGTAGGTAAAAAAAGGAGAAGATATGCACCTTTAGATTTGAATAAAATTAAGGATTTGAAAAAAGGTTGTACCCTTTATGGGGCTACATCAGCTTATGTCAAAATGTTACTAGATGGTTTGTCTTATGAAGTCCTAACCCCGAATGATTGGAAATCCATAGCAAGGACATGTCTGGAACCTGGAGAAAATTTATTATGGCTTGCGGAATTTCATGAATTATGTAAAATTCAAGTCAGATGCAATTTGGAAATAGGAGTTAACACACAATTCACTTTTGAGCACTTAGCTGGTGAAGGTCAGTATGGAGAGAATTCGGAACAGATTCATTATACCATGACAATATATGAACAAATTGCTAAGGCTGCAATAAAAGCTCCTCCCTGGACAGAAAGATCGTGGAGAGGCTTTGACTAAAATACAGCAAGGTCCCAATGAACCTTTTGCAGATTTTGTGGGACGTTTGCAAACTGCTGTCAAAAGAACTATTGGAGAAAATTCAGCTACAGAAATAATGACCAGACATCTGGCTAAGGAAAATGCCAATGAGATTTGCAAAAGAATTATATGGGGATTAGACAAAGATGCTCCTTTAGAGGAGATCATAAGACGCTGTGCTACAATGGAAACAAATGCTTTTTACACCCGGACAATGATGAATGTGGAAAGACAGGGTCCCTCCTGGCAAGGGCCTTCTAGAGAAACTCGGCGATGTTTTCAATGTGGAAAAATTGGACATCTAAGAGCTCAGTGTAGGTATGGAGATACAGTGAGAAGACAGGGTGAAAGAAGACCTAAAACCCCATGTCCAAAATGCAACAGAGGACTCCATTGGGCATCAGAGTGTAGAATAATTCAAGGAAATGGGATGAGGAGCCCAGGTCCAGGGCCCCAGGCAAAAAAGACTTGGGGCATGATGGCAGCTGATGTTACACCCAAAGAGCCTTTAGAAGGTCAGGACTCTGATTTGATCAACCAGCAGAAAAGCAATCACATGGCAGAAAGGGATTACCTAATAAGTGAGCCAAAAGGCAATCAGATTGCAAAAATGGATTACACTTGGGGAGAATACAGGCCTTTTAAACCAACAGGGCTGTGTCCAGTGCAAACAATTCCAATGTAATTGCCAGATGATGAGAAGAGATTTAGAAAGTGGTAAATAGAAGGTAATTAGATAGGTTAACTGCCTGGGAGAGAGAGTTTGCTTGTATTTCTTCAACAGGAGAAGGAATCAGATGGGTGCCAACAAGTCGTATTTGCCTTGTCCATCAGAGAGAGACAGAAAAAGAGAAAGACTTCAAAATAAAGGAGAAGATCTAAGAAACATCTTACACTGAAAGAGCATGGCTAATAAAAAGACTGTTAAAGAACTTTAAAACCATCAGGAATCATTGGACTTCCTCACACAAGATGAGACTAATGGACAATGGACTTATGGACATTTACAAATTTTCAATTTATGATTATGTTATATACTTCTAGCATGTTATGTTACTATATTACTATGTGCTTATGTAATTTATGTAATTATCTGTAATACTTCCCATATTGATGGATTTATGTTTCAAGGTCATTTATATAATTATCTGTAATACTTCCAATATTGATGGATTTATGTTTCAAGGTCATGACTGTCCTATGTTCTAAATCAAAAGAAAGGGGGAGATGTTAGGATTACTAAGTGAGAACTCAGGTTGTCTGGATAGTGACAAGGTGAGAATTCAGGTTGGACAATTAGACAAGGTGAGAATTCAGGTTTTCTGGACAATTACAAGGTGAGAACTCAGGTTGACTTGATAGAGGGGGCAAGCTCATTGGCTGGGGTGGTTCTTCCCAGAAGCCCTTGCATTATCCCACGCCCATTCTCTGGGAGGATAAAAGACACAATATTCGGCCTGGAGAGCAGATCGGCCTGGAGAAGGATAAGAGCTGGAGGAGATTCAGAGCCAGGATTCAAGAAGAAGGTCTCTGCATTACATCAGGCCTGATGGGGCTCTCTGCAGGAAGGGAAGTCACTTCTAAGGACAAGAGTTAACAGCAACTGCCTGGAGACAACGGTTCTCTACAGGAAGAAGAATCTGTCTGAGAGATTTGAGTAGACACAGCAGATCTCTTCCCAGAGAGCGATCGGCAGCTTCTAGAGACGACGCTCGCTACATATATATATATATATGTGACAATTAAAAAGATTTGAAAGACATAGTTTATGGGTAATTTAATCATTTTATTAATAAGACCAGCACATTATTAACAAAGGATTGTCATTTGACAATCATAATGGGAGGCTCACAGTTTTGTTTTTTAACTTGGAAGAGTAGGTGTTCAATGAGGGGTCAAGAGTGACATCATGTCACCCTTGAACAGAGAAATGTATCTTTATACTGAGGCTGCCCTTAGCCTTTGGCTACCTGGACAAAAAAATCTGCACCCAAACTTGGGTAGAATATAATAGGCCACCCTATGTTGGATTAGATTCCTTGGACTAAAATCTAGGAGTTAATTCAATCAACATAAGTAATGTTCTTCAAGAAACTATACTTAGAATCAGGATTTTGGAAGAAGGGGGAACTCTGAATCTCCCCAAGATATTGGTTATTAATAATTATTTCTCTCACATGCTAGCCTTGGTTCCTGTTAATCGCATTCTTATTTTATTGGATAACTAAGAACTTTTGCAAAAATAAAAGAACATCAGCACCTCCTAAATCACAGGCTAATTTTCTCATTTTTGTAAGATTTTTATGAGAAGTGCTTCAAGAACAGAAGAAAAAGGAATCCCATCAGAAAAATCTCTTTATATATGAGAGAAATTATTGGAGAGCTATTTGGTGCAGTGAATTTCTATCTTTACTGCACTTGGAATCAGGAAGATCTGAATTCAAATCTGTTCTCAGATAATTACTTACTTACTGGGTAAGTCACTTATCACTTTTTTTTGCTTCAGTTTCTCATCTGCAAAATGGGGACAAACTAGAAAAGGAAATAGCAAATTATTTCAGTTTCTTTGGCAAGGAAACTCCGTGGATAAGTCCATTAGGTCACAAAGAATCAGACACAACTGAATAATAAGAAGAATCACTGAAGAACAGATATGGCAGATAAAGAACAAATAGGAGAGAATTAGTAAAATGCATGAGAAAGGAGTTATATCTAAGCCCAACTTCTCCTTATCGCTTCAAAATAAGAAAAAGATCAACCAATTAAAAGAACAGCAAACCAAAAAGTGGGAGGGAGGGAGGAAAGAAATCCTCAAGAAGAAACGTCATCAGAAAACCAACAGAGAAATTAAAGAAATGAGAAAGGGTTTTGGTTTTTTAAGATCCTAATAAAATTAAGGAATAATGTAAGTTAAAGAATGCAGGGTGAAAATTACCAAAAGAAGAATACAATTCTGCTCTAACTAAAACTTCAGAAAAGGGAATAGAATAGTTACAAAACTACGGGAAAAAAAAACAAAACAACAACCAGAATGACTAAAATCTTTCATAAAAGAAGGGGGGAAAAAGGAGATACAAACTTAGAATTCTTCATTAATATCTCTAAAAAAGAAGAAATGGTTTGGAAAGGAAACTGGAAAACTAGTGAAACAGGACATGGAGGAAAAAGGAATGGAGGAAACAATTAAAAATTAAATTATACAACAATGATTTTTTTTAAAGGCAAAAAATTTAAAAATTGCCCCTCAAAAGCAACTGAAACACAATTTTAAGAATATTGTAAAAATCACTGCCATTCTTCAAAAAACCAAGAGTGAAAAAACAGTTATGCATAATTTGTCAAACAAATTTTTAAAATTTTTAACTAGAGGGCAAAGTACAAAGAAGAAACTCATTGAACTTATCCAGAAATGTAGTCACTAAGTATTAAAGTTTCTAGGTCATGAGAAAAATTTTCAAATAGCCAAGAAGAGATAATTCATGTCTTTAGGAACTCCAATTAGAATTACCTAGTAGGAATTATCAGCGATAAGAAATAAAAGAGAAAGCTTAGAATAAACTATATTGAAGAGCAAAGGGAAATGACTTGCCCTAATAGATAATTTATCCATCAAGGGTGAGTTTAATCAATTATTGTTGAGTTGTTTTAGTCATGTCTTACTTTCTGTGACCCCATTGTAACTATTCTATTCCCTTTGCCTTGACAAAGATACCAAAATTAGATGGTGTAGTAAATAGAGTACTAGCCCTAGTGTTAGAAATAATTGAATTCAAATCTGGCCCCAGATATCTTATATTTATTAGCTGTGTGACCCTGAGCAAATCATTTAACCCCAATTACTTAGCTTTCCCCTTCCTCCCACACATACAAAAAAAAAAAGGATACTGAAATGGTTTGTCATTCCTTTTCCATATTTTACAAACAGGGTGAAATTACTTGCCAGAGTCACACAGCTAATAAGGGTCTCAGTTTTGATTTGAACTCAAATCTTCTTGACTCCAGAGGTGGTACTCTATCTATTGTGCCACCTAACTGTTCACATATTTAATATATAGGGAGGAGATGGGCTTTAAGAAAATCCACTGATATCGAAACAAAATATCTAGACTTTTTTTTTTTTGATCATTTAGAGTCTGAATAATCCTCTCTCATGCTGAGCATATTTTTGGTTTATTGTGTTAAGCCAGAGAGAGAATTATTTTGATATGCAGGAGGCTCTAGTGTGGTTGGACTATTTTTATTTAGCTGCATGTTTTTCAGTAGCATTTCATTTGCTTTGAACAATTTGGGGGGCACTCCCTTGCCCCAGCAATATTGTTCATGAATAGTTTCATTGTTAAAACCGATTTATTTAATTTTCAGAAACATATTTATTTAATTTTCAGAAAGAATGCCATCTTTTTTTAAAAAAAGAAAAAATTGGCTAAGTGGAACAAAACTACTTGAGAACTTAGAATGAATAAAATGTAGCACATCTACAAAAAGAGACACAATTTCTTCATATATCCTGAATAGCCTTTTGAAATAAAACTATTTACGTTCATTTTAACATTCATGCATTTGAATTCCAAATGACATTTTCAAATAAAAACTTTGGCCCTGAATGCAATTAATACATTTTGTTTCCATTTTCTCTTTTGTTGTTATTGTTGTTTGTTTCTAAAAATCAAGGAATTAAAAATAAATACATTGCATTGACAATACAATGAAATATTATGAGCTCAAAAGCCCAGAAGTTGGAATTGGCTGGTTCCTCAGCAGTTAGAACTTGGCTGCCTTGTCTAGAGAAGTTACTGAAAAGACAGTTCTCTTTTTGTAATTTTGAAACAACTACAAGGGGCAGTGGAGCCAAGATGGCAGAGAGAAGCCAGGAAGCTGCCTGAGCTCATCCCAATTTTCATTGGAAACAATGTTAAATCAAGCAATTAAAAAAATTCTGGAGTTACAGAATCCACAAAAAAAAAAAAAAAAAAGAAATAATTTTCCAACTCAACATAACTTAGGACTTCAGGAAAGGTCTTTCTCACTGGGATAAAAAGAAAGGGGAACACAGCTCAGGGCAAGTGATATCCAGGGAAATAAGCAGTAAACTTTTAGCTGCAGCACAGATCAGCATTCAAATCCTGGTGAATCTGGCTCAGCAGGCCAGAGTTCCAGCAGGCTGTCTGTGAGAATTCTTGCTCCAATATGGAAGGCAAACTACTAGCCTCCAAATCAAGGGTATAATAAATACAAATAAGTCAGGCCACCCTAGATCAGTGGGCAAGGCACCAAGGCCCAGAGGTCCTAAAGCAAAAAGCCAGTGATTAGACCCTAGCCATCAAAGAAGGCATCTTGGAACAATGCCTCCTGTGCCCTAGGAACATAGCTCAACTTTCAAGCTTTTAAAAATGAGCAAAAATTTTTGTTTTTCTTCCCAGGTTATTTTTACCTTCTGAATCCAATTCTTCCTGTGCAACAACAACAACAACAAAAATTCAGTTCTGCATACATATATTGTATCTAGGATATACTATAACATATTTAACATGTATAAGACTGCCTGACATCTAGGGGAGGGGATGGAGGGAAGGAGGGGAAAATTCGGAACAGAAGAGAGTGCAAGGGATAATGTTGTAAAAAATTACCCATGCATATGGACTGTCAAAAAAAAATGTTATAATTATAAAATTAATTTAAAAAATAAAAAAATTTAAATGAGCAAAAAACAAGAGCCTTAACCATAAAAAGCTCCTATGGCAACAGAGAAGATCAAAACACTATTGTGTTATAAGAAATGATGAAGCAGGCAGATTTCAGCAAAACCTAGAATGATTTATAGGCACTGATGCTGAGTGAAGTGAGCAGAACAAGGAGAACACTGTACTCAGTAACAGCAAGATTATGTGATGGTCAACTATGATAGACTTAGCTCTTTCTCATCAATGCAATGATCCAAGACAATTCCAAAGACTTATGTTGGAAACTGATATCCACATCTAGAGAAAGAACTATGGAGGCTGAATATAGATTGAAACATATCATTTTCTTCTAATTTTTGGTGGCTTTTTCCTTTTCTTCTTCTTCTTTTTTTTTTTTTACAATATTACTGATGTGGAAATATCTTTATATCATTACACATGTATAATCTATATGAAATTCCCTGTCATCTTGGAGAGGGGAAGGGAGGGAAGGAGGAAGAAAAAATTGAAATGAAAAATTTTATAAAAATGAATGTTGAAAATTATCTTTATATGCAATTGGGGAAAAGTACTATAGAAAGAAACCAAAAAAGAAAGAAAAAGGAGAGAGAAAGAAAGAAAGGAAAGAGAGAGACAGAGACAAAGAGAGGAAAAAAAAGAAGGGATGGAGGGAGAAAGGAAGGAAAGAAGAGAGGGAGGAAAAAAGGAAAGAAGAAAGGAAGTAAAGAAGGGAGGAAGGAAGGCAGTAAAGCAAGGAAGGAAGGAGAAAAGGAAGAAGGAAAGGAAGGAAGTAGGAAAAGGAAGGAAGTGTTGTGCCACAGTTCCCTTTTAATGTCCTAACCCAGTTTCCTTAATTGTCCTACCTCAGGTTACTCTGCCTCAGGCTATAATCATTCCCTTTTGATAGGATAAAGGTCTTATATCTTAGACATCATTAGACTATCAGGAACCTCTCCCCATCTCTAGTACCTCCCTCCATTATGTCATCCTAGGTGCCTCCCCCCATTATGTCATCCCCATCCAGGTGCCTCCCCCATTAGTTATCCCCATCCCAGGTACCTCCCCATCTTTCTTGTTACACTATAAAAGAATCTTTGTATCTAACATTCACTGCTGGATTCTTGGAGATGATAGTCTTATTCAGCCCTAGGACCAAACCATGGATCCACTTGGTCCCAGTAAATCTCTCCCTTTCAAATAAATTATTAGATACTCTCTAATCTCTATCTTGCCTCAGTTTCTCTAGCATGAAGGAAGGAAGGAAGGAAGGAAGGAAGGAAGGAAGGAAGGAAGGAAGGAAGGGAGGAAGGGAAGGGAGGGAGGAAGGGAAGGAAGAGAAGAAGGGAAGGGAGGGAGGAAGGGAAGGAAGGGAGGAAGGGAAGGAAGAGAGGAAAGGAAGGGAGGGAGGAAGGGAAGAAAAGGAGGAAGGGAAGAAAGGGAAGAAAGGAGGGAAGGGAGGAAGGGAAGGGAGGGAGGGAAGGAAGGAAGGACTACAAGAGACAATTACTTCTTGACCCCAAGCCCTTCTAATGGTAACCTAACTGGGAGGGCAGTCTAAAGTAAGTATCCAGAATCTTCCCATTACCATATAGAGATTTTATGCTCCTTCTGCCTTCATCCTATCAAAGCATTTCCCCATTCTCTGTATTTCTGTTGAGTGACAGGTAATTGATCTGATAAAACAGTTATTTAATACTAAGTTAGTGTTAAAAGTGTTACTTTTTCTAGGTAACATAGTTGCATTCCAACATAGTTTTTTTGGGATTTTGAGTACTTTTGTGCAAGATAAATACCAGGGCAGGATGTTGGGTGTGGATCAGATGATCTAGATGATCCAGAACTGAGAGAAACCTTAGAAAGGAACTAGTCTGGGCCTGAAAAGTTTAAGTGACTTGCTCAAGGATACATAAGTACTAAATGGCAGAGTTAGTATTTGTACCTCAAGATATAAAATCCCATAATCTTATGATTTTTTAAGTCAATTTATTAAGTGTCTTGATTCATGCTAAATTTTAGGGATTGGAAAAGAGGATAAAAATAAAATCCCTGTCCTCAAGGAATTTACAACCTAATGAGCAAACAGCTATGTGTAAATAAATTATATACAGAAAAAATAGGAAATGATTAAGGGAGGGAAGGTACTAAAATTAAAAGAGATTGGGAAAGGCTTTCTGTAGAAGGTGGGATTTAGCTGAGATTTAAAGAAAGCCAAAGACAACAAGCAGAAATGAGGGAGAGAAAACATTCCAGGGATAGGAAGGGCTAAAGAATATTACTAGATCTAAGAAATAATACCTTTTCATTTAGCCAGTATCAACTTTGTCCCAATCTGGGACTAACTTTATACTCTGGAAGATCACTTTACCAAAAAATTGCCCATCTCAAAGTAAATATATTTTAAATTTCTTCTTACATATACCTGACACATGGACAAAAGTAATTCCTATGATCCAGAAATCCACATAGAAAAAGTAATTAGAATTTGATAGACCTATTCATACTAAAATTTTAGAGGCAATATATTTTCTTGATAGGGATATTCAAATTTAAACAAAACAAAACAACCCAGGACAGGTGCCAGTCATCAATTAATAATCGAATTATAGACATCAAGAGAAAGCATTTTATAGAGCACCAGCCCTGAAGTCAGGAGTACCTGAGTTCAAATCTGACCTGAAACACTTAACACTTCCTGGCTGTGTGACCTGGGCAGTCACTTAATCCCAATTGCCTCAGCAAAAAAATTAAAAAAGAGGAGGCATTTTGTATCAGGGTCATTAATTACCCCCTCTCAAATCATATATCATGGCTACTTGCTCTGTTTCTGTATACCTATATTGCTCAGAACATGGTTCAGAATGTTGAAATACAAAGCAAAAAACAAAGCAAAAACCACCAAAAACCAAAAAACTTAATCTAAAGCTTTTTTTTTTTTTGTAATAGCTTTTTATTTTTCAAAATACATACAAAGGTAGTTTTCAACATTCAAACTTGCAAAATCTTGTGTGCCATATTTTTCTCCCTCCCCTAGGCAGCAAGTAATTCAATATAGGTTAAGCATGTACAATTCTTCTAAACATATTTCCACGTTTATGATGCTGCAAAAAGAAAAAAGAGAAGGAAAAAAAAAACAAGCAAACAAACAAGAAAAAAAGATGAAAATACTATATTGTGTTCAATCCCTATAATCCTCTTTCTGGATGCAAATGTCTCTCTTCATCACAAGTTAAAGCATAGTTTAGAAGGAAAAATAGAGATTATACCTTCCAATAATCTTAAGAATGAAATGTGTTCAGTTTTTTATGTTTTTTTAAGTTATGAACTTGAAATGAAAATTATGAACTTAGTGAATGTGAAGTTTTTCCTGAAAATGTGACTTCCTAAAAGATCAATAGGAGTTTGAATTGCCCTTGAATGGTACAGTTTATCTCTCTCTCTTAGACGATGTGAAACCATTTGGAGTCTGGGTTTTTAAGGGAACATGATCAAAAAGGAACATGGTTTTTGTGATTTTTTTTTTTTTACAGAGTTCACTCAAGTCAGTATCATTTTTGTTCATGGTGCCAAAAGCATTTTACAAGATAAATTCTCCATATTCATTTAACCTCCTTCACATAACTACTCCATGTTTAGTTTCTGTAGTGTACTCTGGTTTGATTTTCTTGGGGTCTCTGGAGGCAGTTTTTGTTTCAGTTCAGTAATCACCACAAGAACAGCCAGGGGTTAAAGTCCAAATCCTTTATTATCTCCTTCCTGAGTCTGGACAGCTTTTTGGAGAGCTTTTCAGACTGGCCTTGGTCTCAGTGGGGGAAGTGCTTGAGGCCAGTCCAGCCACCAGGAACGTGACTGAAATGAATTTGTCTTCTTGGCTCAGAGAGCTTCCAGTATGCTTGTCTTCTCTAGCTCTCTCTCTGAGCCTCTGAGAGCTTAAGCTCCTGCCTCCAGTTCTCTTGTCTTCTCTGCCTCTGAATTAATCTAGCTGAGGCTCTTAGTTTATATGCTCTACACTGAGTATTTGATTTCAAGGAACCCGTTATTTGTTATAAGATTAAATCAATCATACTGATCTTAGAGAACTATTTATTACCATGCTAAAATAGATAACCATTGTCTTCTCAATTCCACTTAGTACCTTGTAAGCATCCTTGTTTCACGTTCAGAGTTCTGGCCCATAATAACCTCCCGCTTCCTTTTGTTTTAGAACATAAGATGACCACTCTCCCTGACTTCTTAAAGAGTTGAGAACCCCAAAAAGGAGGTGATCATGCCTTTGCTGACTCCTCAAAAAAGGAGTGATCTAAAGGGTCTCACTTGAAACAGGTATACATAATATCAACAGGGGAGGTATTACACATGATTACATAAATTACATAAGCACATAGTAACCCAGGTTAGTAGTGATGTGACAAATAACATGAATCAATATAAGTAGTTATACATGTCCATAAATCCTAGAAATAGTCCAAAAGGAATCTATTGTCCATTATTTCATGTGGATAGGGAAACCGATGATTCCAGCAAGTTTTGAAGTCCCGCAATAGTCTTATCATGTTATCAGGGAATCCAATGATTCCTGCTGATTTTAAAGTTCTGCTACAATCTTATCAACAATTTTTCATCTCAGGGAATCCAATGATTCCTGCAGGTTTTGAAGTTCTGTAGCAGTCTTATTATCAGCCATGCTCTTTCAGTGTCAGATATTTCTTAGGTCTTCTCCTTTGTTTAGAGTTTTTTCTCTTTTTTTCTGTCTCTCTCCAATGGACAAGGTGAATACGGCTTATTGGCACTCATTTGATTCCTTCTCCATCTGTAGAGATACAAGCAAACCCTCTTTTCTAAGCAATTAACCTATCTGGTCCTTTCCATTCAGAACTGTCTAAATCGCTCCTCCTGGCAATTACATTGGAGCTGCTTGCACTGGACACTGCCCTTCTGTTGCGTTAAAAAGCCTGTATTCTCCCCAATTGTAATCCATTTCTCCCATCTGATTGCTTTTTGGCTGATTGATCAGTAATCCCTTTTTTCCTTCTGATTGCTTTTTGGCTGATTGATCATATCAGAGTCCTGAACTTCTAAAGACTCTCTGGGTGTAACCTTGGCTGCCATCATGCCCCATTTCTTTTTTGTTTGAGATCTTGGAGCTGGGCCCTGCCTCTCATTTCCCTGGGTCAATCTACATTCTGAGGCCCAGTGGAAACCTCAGTTGCATTTTGGACATAGGGTTTTGGGTCTTATTCTCTCATCCTGTCCTCTCACTCTATCTCTTTGCCTACATTGGGCTTTCAGATACCCTATTTTTCCACACTGAAAGCATCAATGAATCTCTCTGGAAGTCCCTTGCCAAGAGGGATGCTGTCTTCCCATAATTTACATCATAGTCTGGGTATAAAAACCATTTTTGCCCACAGTGGCACCATGATCTCCACTAAAAGAGCATCTTTGTGTAGTCCCCATATAATTCTTCTACAAACCTCATTAGCATTTTCCTTAGCCAGTTGTCTTATCATAATTCTTGTAGCTGTATTTTCTCCAATGGTTCTTGTGACAGCTGTCTGCAGATATCCCACTAAATCAGCAAAAGGTTCACTGGGATCTTGCTCTATTTTCATGAAGGCTTCTCCTCTATCTTTTCCTGGGAGGGAGCCCCATGGTTTGATTGCAGCAGCAGCAGCAATTTGCTCATATGCTGCTATAGGGTAATCTGTGCTAAAGCATCTGCATACTGACCTTTACCCTCTAGTTGGTCAAAGGTGATTTGTATATTAACTCCAATTTGCCTATTTTGTTGGGCTTGTATCCTGCATAGTTCACTATACTCTGAAAACCATAAGTTTTGTCCAGGTTCTAAACAAGTCCTTGCTATAGATTTCCAATCACTAGAGATTAAAATGTCATAAGCCAAAATCTCTAGTAACATTTTACATAAGATGATGTAGCCCCATAAACAATACAACCTTTTTCAAATCCTTGATTTTTTTTCCAGATCAAAAGGAGTGTATCTTCTCCTGACCTAAAAAATCAAATTCTCCAATAATAGGGTATGCATTTATTTTTAAATCAGATATATCTTGTCTTTTTTTTTCTTTAATGCTTTTTGTAATCTTTTCATAGTCTGCTTCATAGATAGTGCTGATTGTCTCATTGCCTCTCCCCCTCTTGCTCCCTCTACCCATGAAGGGTTAATTGAGGGGGGGGGAGGTCAGGGGATGGGGAATGCCTAATGCTGCCTCCTGTGAAGTACCACATTCCTTAATTTCATCAGAATTGTACTTAACTCCATTCTTATCTGATTCTTTATGCTTTTCACTTAGTCCCACCTGTTTTTTTGTTTGATGTCAAAGAGAGTGACCACCCTATGTTCTAAAACAAAAGAAAGGGGGAGATGTTATGGGCCAGAACTCTGAACTTGAAACAAGGATGGTTACAGTATCTTTCTATATTATTATTTTTTTTCCTTTTTGGATTGTGTCCTTGGTGTTTAATCCCTCAAATGCAACAATCAAATTTACCTATAAATTGCCAGATTATTCTTCAGACAAATTGAACCAATTCTAAGAGTTTTCAAGAATGACTAATTGCATAGCATTTATTTCCTTTTATTCTCACCTAAACTGGGCTTTATCATTTTATTTTATTTTATTTAGTTTAGTAAGATGTATAATGATACATACCCAACTGTATTTTTATTTGTCATTATTATGGAGCTATGTTTTTCTCATATTACAAATTCCCCATTGTAATTTACTTTATTGGCTCCTGTATAAACTATTTTCTTCAAATGCTTATTAATAAAATCTAGATATTCATTTCATATTTTTGTACCAGCTCTTTATGTTTCAATTATATTTATCACTTTTTTCTGCTATGATTTTGATCCTTTTATTATACTTTCTTCAATTTTTAAATTATTTTTTAAAAAGCTGATAGCTATTTGCTCAGCAGCACAATTTTTTCTATTGATGCCTTTTGTTTTCATATCACATTTATTTCTAATTTCAATAACTCAATTTAAAAAACCATTTCCATTCACACAACAATATAGAATTTAATTATTTTATAGATTTAAGCATGCAGATTTCATTTTCAAGAGGCTTTAATATCACTCAAAAGAAATGAACCTATCTCATCAGTCTTAGGAAGATTAGAGAAATTAATGCACATGGAAGTGCTTCCTAATCTTCTTCTTCTTCTTCTTTTTTTTTTTCCCCCCCTGAGGCTGGGGTTAAGTGACTTGCCCAAGGTCACACAACTAGAAGTGTTAAGTATCTGAGACCAGATTTGAACTTGGGTCCTCCTGAATTCAAGGCTGGTGCTCTATCTACTGCACCACCTAGCTGCCCCTCCTAATCTTCAAAAGCAATATATATGTCAATTACTATTAAGTATATATTTCCACTTTAATGTTAACTCTCAGTGATTCTCAAACAAGTGTTTAATGCCATTATTCCCCTTTCTAGCTTGTTGATATTCTAAAATGAATATAACCCACAATATTGTTTACTTTTTGAAACCTAATCTATTCCTTTTAAATAATCTCTTCTATTTGCAAGTTGAATATAATGCCACCAAGTAGTAGGTAGGTGTCATGAATATGTAGGCACATTGATCCCACAGTTTAGGTCCTCTTGTACCTTTTTGGGCACTTGCTCTGCTCTTCCTGTTCTATGTAGAATATGAATCTCCTTATCACAGAACAATTTGGTATTACTACCTAGGGAGGGCAGGAAGATCCAGATGACACTTCAAACTCTTCTGCATATACTCCTGTGTGTGAGTTGAGTTCTGGTATTCCCACGAAGCAACTTGTGCAAACCTTCAGGGTTCTAATCTTCCAAATCTTCTCTACACCTTCAGTTCTCTGGGATATATTCTGCTTTCTTCAAATTCTTTTACGCTTAACTTGACCAGTTTTTAGAAACAGTATATTTCTCTGCATTGAATGTTTGTGCTAATTTACCTATAAATAACACATCGATCCCCATACTCATGACTCATCAATAGCTTCTCCCCTTGGGATTTCTGTGTTTGGAGAATGTGGAAGACCTCAATATCCATTTAAGAAAGGTAGGTTGACTAGTCATATTTCCATTTCCTGTCTGGCTCTTCTTGTTTAGACTTCTCCCACAAACCTTGTGTGATAACTTCTTTCCTGCACTTTTGGCTTCCCTTTTGTATGTTGAATTCCACACTACATAATCAACTTTTTGAGGAAAGGTACTGGCTTTCTTTTTCATATTTCCATTCCCATCACTTAGCATGGTGTCTAACAATACTTAATAAATGTTTCTTAACCCACTATTGATTGACCATTAATAATACACACAAAAAAACCTGCCATATATACTCCCCTCTCTACCACTCCAGGAAGTTATTCACAAAATGTGTAAAACTAACCCTAGGCTTACAAATCACCAGCAGCTGTATATTGGCATAATTTCTAAAACAGCTGTTCCTATTTACTTAGGGATCCCCCAAATTCTAATACCAGATGCCTTGATTGTATCATCTGAACTACAAGGTTCTGAAGATGTGGTTAACAGAGATTGAAATTAAGATACAATTCTACCTTCTTATCTACATTTTATGTCTAAAACAGAACTGTTTATTTAAACAGATGAACTTTAAATTAGTAAGGAATTCAAAGCATTTTCTATATTAAAAAAATACTTTTAAAATGCCTGTAAATGGTAACTTTCTAACAAATACTAAAGTATTATCCATTACAGTTTAGTCAAATCACAGAATTAACCTTAGATCTGATTTCAAAAATCTTTCTAATTCACTCTGAATTGTTTCTTAGAAGTAAATCCATGGTGGTGGCTGGTATATGGCTCTGGATCATTAATCAGTTTGATATCAAAAGCCCTTGTGATTTCTCACAGGAGTTGGCTTTGGTTCCCTGGCAGAAAAAGTTTTCTCATTATTATTTCTTTTCTTGCTCATAAATTCCTTTTCTTTCCTTTAAAAATTTTTTTTGGATCTGAACCTGTGATTTCATCAATGTAAGAATCTCCCCCAATCAATGCAGAGGGCAAATTTTCTATAGATCATAGTTCATACAGCTAGTATGTGTCAGAGGTAGTTCTGAATTCTCTTAATAGCTATGATAATTTTTCCAGTACTTTCCCTTTTCAGCTGGCATAAAAGAAAAAAATCTGTGTTGGAGGAAGAGAAGACAAAGACACAGGTTTTCAGAATTTATTATTGGAATCCTGTCCAGGTCCCAACCTCTTCCTTGGGAAAGACAAACAGACGAAAATTAAAGGAGGGTGAAAAAAATCTAATGAGGACAATACCAAACAACTTTATATTCCCTAGGCTCTTATCTTTGGTTGTTTTCTGAGAACATTTTGTTTTTGTTATTGTCACATTCAACATGACTTCATTTTGGTTTTTCTTGGCAAGGATTTCGAAGTGGTATGCCATTTCCTTCATTTTACAATTCATTTTACAGATGAGGAAACTGAAGGAAACAGAAAAGGAAATTGAGGGGGAAAGTGACTTACCCAGGATCACATAGCTAATAAGTATCTGAGGCCAAATTTAAACTCAGGAAGATGTCTTCCTGATTTTAGGCTTGGTACTCTCTCCACTGAGCCACCTAGTTTTACTAAAATCTGAGGACATAGAACTCCTTAATGTGCCTAAGCTACAATGGAAGAAATGGCTTTATCATGTTAAATTGATCCCAAAGATAAAAATTTCTGAGATTACTGGAATTAAAATCAATCAGCCAGCAACTTTCACCAGAACCACAGAGTTATCTTTGGGATTTCCTTAGCATAAGCACTGTTTGAGAAAACTATCTTACTTGTCTCTGGCTTCCTTGAACTTGATAAATGTTGCCTACTTAAATCTAAATTTTTGAATCCTGATGATTATTTTGTAATCCCTCTAACCTTATCCTGATGCTTATAGCTGAAATTTATATAGTCATAAAGAGAAACAACCTCAATATTCCAGAGTTGGAGAAATATCTATATACATTGAATACAACCATGTAAAAGAGGTAGGATCATAGATTTAGAACTGGAAGAAGAATTTTCTATTTCTTCTCTCTTTTTTAAAATTAATTTTATAATTATAACTTTTTTTTTTGACAGTACATATGCATAGGTAATTTTTTACTTCCTTCTGTTCCGAATTTATCCCCTTCTTCCCTCTACCCCCCCCCAGTTGGCAGGCACTTCCATATATATTAAATATCTTATAGTATATCCTAGGTACAATAAATGTGCAGAACCGAATTTTGTTGTTGTTGTTGTTGCAAAGCAAGAATTGTATTCGGAAGGTAAAAATAATCTGGGGAAATAAACAAAAAATGCTAATAGTTTACACTCATTTCCCAGTGTTCCTCTTCTGGGTATAACTGATTCTGTCCATCATTGATCAATTGGAATTGCATTAGCTCTTCTCTATGTTGAAGATATCCACTTCCATCAGAATACATCCTCATACAGTATCGTTGGTGAAGTGTATAATGATTTCCGAGTTCTGTTCATTTCACTCAGCATTAATGGATGTAAGTCTCTCCAAGCCTCTCTGTATTCATCCTGTTGGTCATTTCTTACAGAACAATAATATTCCATAACATTCATATACCATAAATTACCCAACTATTCTCTGTTCATTTTCCAGTTTCTAGCCACTACAAAAAGGGCTGCCACAAACATTTTGGCACATACAGGTCCCTTTCCCTTCTTTGGTATTTCCTTGGGATATAAGCCCAGTAGTAGCACTGCTGAGTCAAAGGGTATGAACATTTTGACAACTTTTTGGGCATAATTCTTTCACAACTCCACCAACAATGCATCAGTATCCCAGTTTTTCCACATCCCTTCCAACATTCATCATTATTTGTTCCTGTCATCTTAGCCAATCTGACAGGTATGTAGTGGTATCTCAGAGTTGTCTTAATTTGCATTTCTCTGATCAATAGTGATTTGGAACATTCTTTCATATGAGTGGAAATAGTTTCAATTTCATCATCTGAGAATTGTCTGTTCATACTCTTTGACCATTTATCAATTGGAGAATGGCTTGATTTCTTATAAATTAAGTCAGTTCTCTATATATTTTGCAGATGAGGCCTTTATCAGATCTTTTAACTGTAAAAATGTTTTCCCAATTTGTTACTTCCCTTCTAATCTTGCTTGCATTAGTTTTGTTTGTGCAAAAGCTTTTTAATTTGATGTAATCAAAATTTTCTATTTTGTGATCAATAATGATCTCTAGTTCTCCTTTGGTCACAAATTCCTTCCTCCTCCAGAAGTCTGAGAGGTAAACTATTCTATGTTCCTCTAATTTATTATGATCTCGTTCTTTATGCCTAAATCTTGGATCCACTTTGATCTTATCTTAGTATGTGGTGTTAAATGTGGGTCCATAACTAGTTTCTGCCATACTAATTTCCAGTTTTCCCAGCAGTTGTTGTCAAATAATGAATTCTTATCCCAGAAGTTGGGATCTTTGGGTGTGTCAAACACTAGATTGCTATTTTTATTCACTATCTTGCCCTGTGAACCTAACCTATTACACTGATCAACTAGTCTATTTCTTAGCCAATACCAAATGGTTTTGGTGACTGCTGCTTTATAATATAGTTCTAGATCAGGTACAGCTAGACCACCTTCATTTGATTTTTTTTTTCATTACTTCTCTTGAAATTCTCGACCTTTTGTTGTTCCATATGAATTTTGTTGTTATTTTTTCTAGGTCATTAAAATAGTTTCTTGGGAGTCTGATTGGTATAGCACTAAATAAATAGATTAGTTTAGGGAGTATTGTCATCTTAATTATATTTGCTCAGCCTATCCAAGAGCACTTAATGTCTTTCCAATTATTTAAATCTGACTTTATTTTTGTGGGAAGTGTTTTGTAATTTTGCTCATATAATTCCTGACTTTCCTTTGGTAGATATATTCCCAAATATTTTATACTATTGACTGTTATTTTTAATGGAATTTCTCTTTGTATCTCTTGCTCTTGGATTGTGTTGGTAATGTATAAAAATGCTGAGGATTTATGTGGATTTATTTTGTATCCTGCAACTCTGCTAAAGTTCTGAATTATTTCTAATAGCTTTTTAAGAGAGTCTTTGGGGTTCTCTAAGTATACATCATGTCATCTGCAAAGAGTGGTAGTTTGATTTCCTCATTTCCTACTCTAATTCCTTGAATCTCTTTCTTGGCTCTTATTGCCAAAGCTAGCATTTCTAGTACAATGTTGAATAGTAATGGTGATAGTGGGCAACCTTGTTTCACTCCTGATCTTACAGGGAAAGGTTCCAGTTTATCGCCATTACATATGATGTTTACTGACAGTTTTAAATATATGTTCCTTATTATTTTAAGGAATAGTCCATTTATTCTTATACTCTCAAGTGTTTTTAGTAGGAATGGATGTTGGATTTTATCAAATGCTTTTTCTGCATCTATTGAAATTATATGGTTTTTTAAAATTTGGTTATTGATATAGTCAATTATGCTAATAGTTTTCCTAATATTGAACCAGACCTGCATTCCTGGTATAAATCCCACTTGGTCATAGTGTATTATCCTGGGGATGATCTTCTGAAGTCTTTTTGCTAATATCTTATTTAAGATTTTATCATCAATATTCATTAGGGAGATTGGTCTATAATTTTCTTTCTCTGTTTTCAGCCTACCTGGTTTAGGTATCAGTACCATGTCTGTGTCATAAAAGGAATTTGGTAGGACTCCTTCAATCCCTATTTTTTCAAATAGTTTATATAGCATTGAAGTTATTTGTTTTTTAAATGTTTGGTAGAATTCACATGTAAATCCATCTGGTCCTGGGGATTTTTTCTTAGGGAGTTGGTTACTAACTTGTTCTATTTCTTTTTCTGAGATGGGACTATTTAGACTATTTACTTCTTCCTCTGTTAATCTGGGCAAGCTATATTTTTGAAGGTATTCTTCCATTTCATTTAAGTTATCGAATTTATTGGCATAAAGTTGGGCAAAGTGGCTCCTAACTATTGTTCTAATTTTCTCTTCATTAGTGGTGAGTTCTCCCTTTTCATTTTTCAGACTATAAATTTGCTTTTCGTCTTTCCTTTTTTAAAAATCTGATTAAAAAAGGGTTTGTCTATTTTGTTGGTTTTTTTCATAGAACCAACTCTTAGTTTTATTAATTAATTCAATAGTTTTTTTACTTTCAATTTTATTAATCTCACTTTTTATTTTTAGAATTTCAAGTTTCGTGTTTGTCTGGGGGTTTTTAATTTGTTCCTTTTCTAGCAATTTTAGTTGTAAGCCCAATTCATTGAACCTCTTTTTCTCTATTTTATCAAGTAGGCCTCTAGAGATATAAAACTTCCCCTTATTACTGCTTTGGCTGTATCCCACACATTTTGGTATGATGTCTCATTATTGTCATTTTCTTGGGTGAAATTATTAATTATGTCTATGATTTGCTGTTTTACCCAATCATTCTTTAGTATAAGATTATTTAGTTTCCAATTATTTTTTGGTCTATTTTCCCCTGGCTTTTTATTAAATGTTATTTTGATTGCATTATGGTCTGAAAAGGATGCATTTACTATTTCTGCCTTACTGCATTTGATTTTGAGGTTTTTATGCCCTAGTATATGACCAATTTTTGTATAGGTTCCATGAACTGCTGAGAAGAAAGTATATTCCTTTCTGTCTCCATTTAGCTTTCGCCAAAGATCTATCATATCAAACTTTTCTAGTATTCTATTTACCTCTTTGACTTCTTTCTTATTTATTTTGTGGTTTGATTTATCTAATTCTGAGAGTGCAAGGTTGAGATCTCCTGCTATTATAGTTTTGCTGTCTATTTCTTTTTGCAGCTCTCTTAATTTCTCTTTTAAGAATTTAGATGCTGTACCACTTGGTGTGTATATCTTTAATATTCATATTGCTTCATTATCTATGCTACCTTTTAACAAGATATAATGCCCTTCCTTATCTCTTTTAATTAGATCAATTTTTGTTTTTGTTTGATCTGAGATGAGGATGGCTACCCCTGCTTTTTTTGTCTTTACCTGAAGCATAGTAGATTCTGTTCCACCCTTTTACTTTTAGTTTGAATGGATCACCCTGTTTCAGGTGTGTTTCCTGTAAACAACATATAGTAGGATTCTGGCTTTTAATCCAGTCTGCTAACTGCTTCCTCTTTATGAGGGAGTTTACCCATTCACATTTATGGTTAGAATGACTAATTCTATATTGCTTACCATCCTGTTAACCCCTGCTTATGCTTTTCTCCTTTCCTTCCCTCTTACTCCCCTTCCCAGTATTAAACTTGTGAGCACCACTTGCTTTTCACAGCCCTCCCTTTTTAATATCTGTCCCCCACCTTAAAGTTCCTCCCCCTATTTTACCCTTTTTCCTCACAATTTCTGTATTCCCTTCCCCTTAGCTTACTCCTTCTCTCTCACTTTTCAATGAAGGGGAAGAAGTTTCACCATAAATCGAATATGTCTATTGATACAGACTATATTCATCCCCCTCCATTCTTTCTCTCAGATATAATATGTTACTTTTGCCTCTTCATGAGATGTAGTACCACCACTTTACTCTTTTTTATGATATAATTTCCTTTCCACCTCTAGTTTCTAGGACAAATTATACATGTGTTCTTTACATATCTTTATGGCAGAAATATAGTTCTCAAGATTTCTTTTTACCTTTTTAGAAATATCTTGAGTTCTGTATTTGACGATCAAACATTTTGTGTAGATCTTGGTTTTTTTTTTTTTTTTTTTTTTTTTTTTTTAATCAAGAATAGATGGAATTCAATTATTTTGTTAAATGTCCATCTTATTCCCTGGAAAACGGTGCTCATTTTTGCTGGGTAAGTTATTCTTGGCTGCATACTTCTTGGACTTTTCAAGGAGAAATCCTTGAGTCATTCATTTCTATTTGTTTGAGTCTAATTTTTTAGACTCACTTTTTTTATATCTTTTTGTAATTGTCCAACTGAGTTTTTAAATGAGTTTTTTTCTTCTATGGAATTTTTTTCCATTTCATCCATTTTATTTTTTAGAGAGCTGTTTTCTTTTTCCAGCTCACTAATCCTGTTTTCCTTGGAGTTGTTTACCTTTTCTAATTTACTAATTTTATTTCTCAATGATTTGTTTTCTTTATCCACACTGTCTTTAAATGCATGGGATGACTTCTCCAGACTCTCTTGCCAAGCTTCCCTTTCCTTTTCCCATTTCTCTTCTAGCTCTCTTGTGAGAGCCTTTTTGATTTCCTCTGTGAGAGTCTTATGTATCAAAGGATATGAACAGACAATTTTCAGATGATGAAATTAAAACTATTTCCACTCATATGAAAGAGTGTTCCAAATCACTATTGATCAGAGAAATGCAAATTAAGACAACTCTGAGGTATCATTACACACCTGTCAGATTGGCTAAGATGACAGGAACAAATAACGATGAATGTTGGAGGGGCTGTGGGAAAACTGGGACACTGTTGCATTGTTGGTGGAGTTGTGAAAGAATCCAACCATTCTGGAGAGCAATCTGGAATTATGCCCAAAAAGTTATCAAAATGTGCATATCCTTTGACCCAGCCATACTACTACTGGGCCATTATACCCCAAGGAACTACTAAAGGGCAAGGGTCCTGTATGTGCCAAAATGTTTGTGGCAGCCCTTTTCATAGTGGCTAGAAGCTGGAAGATGAATGGATGTCCATCAATTGGAGAATGGTTGGGTAAACTATGGTATATGAATGTTATGGAATATTATTGTTCTATAAGAAATGACCAACAGGAGAAATACAGAGAGGCTTGGAGAGACTTACATCAACTGATGCTGAGTGAAACGAGCAGAACCAGAAGATCATTATACACTTCAACAATGATACTGTACGAGGATGTATGCTGATGGAAGTGGATTTCTTCAACATAGAGAAGAGCTAATCCAATTCCAATTGAATAATGATGGACAGAACCAGCTACATCCAGAAAAGGAACACTGGGAAATGAATGTAAACTGTTATTTTTACCTTCTGAATCCAATTCTTCCTGTGCAACAAAAAATTCAGTTCTACACACATATATTGTATCTAGAATATACTGTAATATATTTAACATATATAAGACTGCTTGCCATCTGGGGGAGGGGGTTGGGGGAGGAAGGGAAAAAATCTGAATAGAAGTAAGTGCAAGGGATAATGTTGTAAAAAATTACCCATGCATATGTACTGTCAAAAAAAATGTTATAATTATAAAATAAAATAAAAATAAAAAAAAAAAAAAAAAAAAAAAAGAGAGTCTTATGTATTGAGGAGCAGCTCATATTCCTCCTAGGGGATTCCTCTGGAGACAGTCTGCTTTTAGTCTCCTCAGTGTTTGAAGTCTGCTCTCTATCCATACAGAAGCTGTCAATGGTTAGAGCCCTTTTAAATTTTTTGTTCATTTTGTCAAGAGCGGAATCGAAGAAAACAAATTGACAAGAGAAACAATTGGTCTGGTTTTTTTTTTTGGGGGGGGGGAGGGCTGAATGGTGTTAATGGGCTTCCTCTACAGACTGTGGGAGACAGCAACAAGGCACTAACAGGACAGCGATGGCTGCGCTGCATCTGTGCTCTGAGGCTCTAAGAACAAGCTGAGTCACTTCTGGTGGGAGTGAGGGTGGCCAGTCCTGAGAGAGTCTAGCTTTCCGGGGTGTTATTCTTCACCTCCAGTGTTTACACCCTCTCTCTGCTCCTGACTTGCTGCCAAGACAGAATAGCCACACTGGGGTAAAAGTCTTTTTGAAGAAATGGAAGAGATCACACCCCTCCCCCCTTCAGTCTGTGCTGTGTGAGCTGCCTGTGTTGCTCTTGCTGCCTGCTCTCAGGCGGGGCCCAATCTGTTCGACCCTCCCCTGAGCAAACATAGACCTTTTCTGGCGAATTTCAAGGATTTCTTCTGTGGGATTATTTGTGGGTTTCTTTTCCGGTCAAGCATTAACTCTGAGGCTTGTCATGAAATAAGTCCTGAGAGAAAATGCGGAGCTCAAGCAGCTGTGTGCCTCCATGCTGCCATTTTCTGTATTTATTCTCAACCACTTCATTTTTCAGATGAGGAAACTGAGACCCAGAGAGGTTAAATGAGTCATACAAAGTCCCAGGGTAGTACATAGGATTTGAATGCAGGTCTTCTGATGCCAGATTTAGTGCTTTCGTCAATGTAGTTAGCATTAGTAGCAAGAACAAAATGATCCCAAAGAGGTCTAAAATATTTGTTAACTCAGAGATTTTAGGGAATATATCTCCTAAATTAGACATTTTGTTATAATGAAGCTTAAAAATTATTGATATCTTTTGATTTCACATTATTTGTATCTCCCAACATCTGTCTCATTGAGCCATCCTTCATAAGAAAGAAAAAAAAGAAGGAAACAAAAATTAGTACAGCAAAACTATCACATCTAACATTTGGTGAAGTATTCGATGTCTCTACCAAAAAAGGAGGAAGGTGCATTTCTATCTTTAATTTGGGACCACATTTGATTATTATTGTACAGCAATTCAATTTTTATGCTTTCTTCTTTCTGCCTACTTCACTTTACATTGGTTCATATGTCTTCTCAAATTTCCTTTATTTTTCATAACCATTGTTTTGTTTAATATTCTATTTGATCAATATTCCATAATTTGCTTTTATGTTCTTTAATCATTGGCTATCTTTGTTTTTAGTTCTTTACCACCATGAATGGGTTTATTATAAATATTTCAATATATAAAGGACTTAGCTTTCTTATATTCCTGGCAGTGAAATCTCTTATGTAAAAATGTATGACTCTTTCTGTTATTGTTTGCTTTCATTTTTGTTTTTCTTCCCAGGTTATTTTTATCTTTTTTCTAAATCTGATTTTTCTTGTGTAGCAAGACAACTGTATAAATATGTATACATATATTGTATTTAACATATACTTTAACATATTTAACATGTATGGAACTACTTGCCATCTAGGGGAGGGGGTGGAGAGAAGGAGGGGAAAAGTTGGAACAGAAGTTTTTGCAAGGGTAAATATTGAAAAATTACTCATGCAAATAAAAAGCTATTAAAAATGTATGGAAATTTTAGTCTTTTTCTTAGCATTTTTTCAAATTGTCTTCTAGCATGATTATTTCACAATGATTTCACAATGACTCACAGCTTCACCATTACTGTATTTCTGTGCCTATCTTTCATAGCTCTACTAGCATTGAAGAACTCATCTTTTGTCATCTTTACCAATTTACTTGGTATGAGGTTAAATTCTCCCAATTGATTTAATTTTCATTTTTCTGATCATAGATTATAACAGATAATGGATGTTCTCTTACTAAGTTATCTCTACTCTGGATTTATGCTGACTGGCTTTAGTCCTAGGAGAGGTTATCTGTTGTCTAAATAACAAAGTCAGTTTTTTCTCATTATCTCTTATTCGTTATCCTAGAATAGGTATTTGATAATAGTTAAACAAAATTTATGCAAAAGTATTAATCAGTAGAGCCCCTCTTCATTCTTTTCTAGCTAGGGCACATTATTTTTGGGGAGCATTTCTAGAGCTGGGCCTTTTCTGAAAAGAACTCATACCTTTATTGGCAGCCCTTGTTTGGGGTTTTCTTGGCAAAGATACTGAAGTTGTTCGCTATTTCCTTCTCCAGATCATTTTACAGATGATGAACTGAGGCAAACAGGGTTAAATGATTTATTCAGGATCACACAACTAGTAAATGTCTGAGGCCAGATGTGAACTCAAGAAGATGTGACTTCTTGACTTTAAGCCTAGTTCTCTATCCACTGCTCCACTTAGCTGCTCTTTAGTAAAAGGCATTAAACAAGAGGCATCTTGTTTTTCCTCAGGTATCCCTTCTTTTCTCCCTTTCATCTCAGAGGGGTACAATACTAAAGATTTTCATTGAGCAAAAAGTCTACTACTCAGTGGACATTAAAGGGAAAAGTACTCCTATGCACCAAAATATTTATAGCAACACTTTTTGGTAAGTAAGATGTCTATCAATTAGCAAATATTTAAACAAATTGTGATTCATAAATATAGTGAAATATTGTTTCATGTTTTAAGTTTTTTTTAAGGTAAATTTTTGAATATTTTATGATTTAAATGTTTTTAAAAATAGAACTAATGAATAACTGTCCTTTTTCCTGTTTTTTTTTTTTTTTTTTAAGGAAGGTACCAATAATCACTTTTGAGGAGTCAAGTGAATTGAGTCTTTAATCTAAGCATGGCTTTTTCGGTCAAGAATAATGGAACCATAATGCTTAGAACCAAATATCAGATTCCCTGATGTGTTTACAGAAGAAAACAAAGATGATGTAATTAGCTGGATTAGATTTTTTTTAAATTATAGAAAAGATCCATATTAGCAGTGATATGTTTCTGAGAGCATTGAGATTTTTTTTTATTTATTTAATACAAAGGGCATATTTAAAATAGAAGAAAAGAACAAAATCAAAGGGGAAAAATCTTAGTCCTTACTGATACCAAAAAAAATTAAAGTGACCAAGACAACATCATCAACTACTCTTTCATAATACAAAATCTTCCTGAGAATCATCTAAAAAAGAATTTAGAGTACCTTGATGCCTTATAATCTAGTTAGACAAATAAGACTTATACACATGAAAATTAAGTATCAACTGAGCAGTATGGACAGAAAGTGATATTGGAATTCAGGAAATTCAACTTTCCTGAAGGAAGTGAGACTTGAACTGCATGAAGAGAGTTTTGATAAGTAGAAAGGAGGTTAGGGAGGTATTCAAGAAAGAGAAGAACATTAGGAAAGGCAAGCAAACAGAAATGAATAAAATGTTCTTAGGGATAGTGAACAGAACAGCCTATATGGAGAGAAGGGCTTATATTAGGGAATATTGAAAGAGAAGGTTAACAAAGTATGTTTATATTTACATTATCAACAGCTTTGAAAGCTAATATAAAGGACTCAGACTTTATTTAGTGACCAAGGAAGATTTTTTTTTATATTAAATTTTTATTTTTAAAAATCATTCTTAATTTGTCTTTCCACTGTACCCTCCAGCTCCCTGTGTCAATGGAGATTTATTTTAGATGTATTCATCAGGGGAGCAGCATACTGAAAGTGATATTATAGAAAGATTATCTTTATGGTAGTATGTGAAATAGATTAGAACAGGAAGAGATTGGAGACAGAATGATAAAAATTAAGGATGAATCCAGGTATTCCTTGTAATAGGTATATATAAAAAGCAATGAGAATAAGATGGCAGGATATAAGATAAATTCTTTCAAATGCAAAATGTATTTTTTGAAAAGGAGATGTATGGAATTAAATTAAAGTAGAACCACAAACCATTTTGAAAAAAATAATGTTCAGATCTTGATAATGAAAACTCTCAACAAGATTATAAGATCTATTGAACAATATTATTATAGCTTGAAGTTATCAACACAGACTATAGTTGAACATATAGTTGAACAGGGTTATATTCAAATAACCTAGATAATGAACTAGCCCAGTGGTTGTTTATATAAGGAATTTTCTGAGGATAAAATTCCCTCTATAAATTCAGCTCTGCATTTAGTTTGCAGCTAAAGCCAGAATAAGAACTGCTTAAGGCATTTAGAGGCTAATGGATTTGCTCAGGGTCATACCACCAGACTAGTACTTATCTAAATCTAGGTCTTCCTGACTCCTAGAGTGCCTGTTTATCCAGTTTATCACACAACCCTTCCATTTAGTTACTAAGGTCCTTACAAAACAAACAATAAAATAGTTAATCATTCTAGAGAAGAAATTCTCAAGGCATGCTAATGTACTGAGTTTCAACTAGTTATAGTAGACTTATATTTTCAACCCCATGATATGAGTCTTCAGACTCTATTTGAATCATAGCTAAGAAAAATACTGTGCTGGCCAAGAAAGGTTCTAGAGCCACTGCTCTAGAATACTCATCATATAACAGCTAGGTAGTCTTGTATTGGACCTGAAGTCAGGAAGACCTGAGTTCAAATTTGATCTCAGACACTGTATTAGCTGTGTGATCCTGGGCATGTCACAACCCTATTTGCTTCAGTTTCTTCAACGAATGATTTGGAAAAGAAAAGATCATTTTGCTTTTAAAATAACTGATATAGAAAAATTCTAAATTGTATATTTGCCCATAACAGAAACATTTTCAAAGGAACAAAGGCAGAAACTATTATTCTCAGAGTCCCTTTAAATAATGGATACATGCTGAGTGAAACGAGCAAAACCAGAAGATCATTATACACTTCAACAATGATACTGTATGAGGATGTATGCTGATGGAAGTGGATTTCTTCAACATAGAGAAGAGCTAATCCAATTCCAATTGATTAATGATGGACAGAACCAGCTACACCCAGAAAAGGAACACTGGGAAATGAATGTAAACTGTTATTTTTACCTTCTGAATCCAATTCTTCCTGTGCAACAAAAAATTCGGTTCTACACACATATATTGTCTCTAAATTATACTGTAATATATTTAACATATATAAGACTGCTTGCCATCTGGGGGAGGGGGTTGGGGGAGGAAGGGAAAAAATCTGAATAGAAGTAAGTGCAAGGGATAATGTTGTAAAAAATTACCCATGCATATGTACTGTCAAAAATGTTATAATTATAAAATAAAATAAAATAAATAAATAAATAAATAAATAAATAAATAATGGATACAACTTTAAGATGACTCAATATAATTAAATAAAAATCTTGCAGAATATAGAATCTTAATTTAACATAAAATAATCTAATGGTAATTAACAATTTCTTCATTCTTTAAAAAAAAATGTTAAGTCAATTTCCTCCAATTGAGGAGTCCCTATAGACTTTTTGGAAATAGCCCTACAACTTATCAGATCAAGTTAAAATTCTGCTCTAGGTTTTTTTGTTATCATAATTCTTTAAACAAGGAAACCATTATGCACTTAGATTTGCTGAAGACAGATGGGATACCTTAGTAGAAATAAATTGCGTTCAGAAAACTTACGGTTCCAACAAACCTCTTAGAGCAGCTATAGACTTGGAAAATAAAAATAAAGCAGGCTGTTCTTTTAAACAATATAAGCAATTAATGTTTTAATCAACAAGAAACTGCCAATTGTTAAATATTGACTGCACCATATCTAATGGGGAAAGGGGGAAATTAGATTGTCACCTAATAAATCTAACCTGACAAGGTCCGCTCCACATGACAGCCCTTCTGACTCCACCAACCTTCCCAACCCCCACTTCTCACAGCTAACCTTTGTAGAGTGCCAAGTCCCCCAGGATTCAATCTGCCAGCCAAAAACAGGCCCCAACTTCATGGGGTATCTCTTTTCCCTATCTCTTTTCCCCTGATAAATGGCAAGTTCAATAGGACCTTGCCCCCTTCTGTCCCTTATTTCCAACAAGCCATTTTCCTCTCTTTCTTTCTTCTCTCATCCCATCTCTTCCCCTGACCCCATTTCTATTTCTGCCTGATGCTAACATACTTGCTCCTTCTCCAACATACTCTTCTCACTTTTTAAAAACATACTTCCAAACCAATAACCCTTCTAACTAGATGCTCCATTTAAACTATCAATTGCTTTTGCAAATCAATCTTTCTTGTCCCTTGTTTTTAAATCACTAGTTTTTGTTTTTTTTTTTACTTTAATCTTTAAGATTCACAATAACTTTGGACCAAATTTCATAAATATTCTTCTAGAAAGCAAGATGCCATCTAATTAGGGGGCATACAAATGTGACCTCCCCTAAGGTAAGCTACTGGCACTTTGTTTTAATAACCTATATTTTAAACTGAATTAAATCAAATACAAATGTTGCAGACAAACTGAATTATTATTTGGTTGTATATATACATATATATGCACGCACACACACACACACACACACACACATTTAAACTACCTCTCAGAAGTTTAACTAGATAAGGAAGCTTTTTTTTCCCTGCTAGAGTTTTTCCCTCCAAAGCAATTGACATCAGCTTCTTTTATTCTCTGTCTTACCTCCCACCAGGCAGAGTTGCAACTTGAATCAGATAGTTTTATTGCCCCCTCCTTTTTTAAAATAAGCTTTTCTGTCAGATTTTAAAAACAGCCAAGCCTTTTTGTTGTTTTTGTTCCTTTTTCTTTCAAATGAGTGTAAACAGGTTACAATTAAATCCAATAAGAAGTTAAAACCACAAGCATTTTTTTATGCTAAGCACCTTTGCAATATTGAAATGATCAATTGCCAAATTTCTTAAATTCCCAATAATATAAATCTGCTTTTGCTCTCATATCTCAAATAATGAATTCACTAAATTGATTGAGCATAGTTTCTTTCTCTTTTCCTGGCTCTATGTGTCCCTACTGTAGTCAGGGAATGAGGAAGGGGAAGAAAGAGACTATCTTCACTCACTGCACTATCCTCCTCCCTCTAGGAGTCCCCAATTTAATTGAATTGCTTTGAAATTTTGAAATGACCAATTGCTAAATTCCCCAATCATTACTCTCAATGGACTTTGCTGCAGTTCTAACTTAGGCCAGAGTTGGAGCTTAGAGGAAAAGTCAGGTCTTTTTCTCTCTCTTTTTTTTTTCCTAACAAATTCTAGCTCACAGAACAAACATGACAAAGACATTCTGCACAAAGACAGAAACATAGACAAAAATTACATAGAAGAGAACCATCCCTTCCCCACACACAACAGAAATATCCTAGTGCACTTTTTTTTCCCCTTTTTTCTCCAAAGATTTAAATTGGACTGTCCTCTCTCAGAGAATCCAATCTCATCACAACCTGGA
Organism: Sminthopsis crassicaudata; assembly: GCF_048593235.1. Classification (NCBI taxonomy): domain Eukaryota; kingdom Metazoa; phylum Chordata; class Mammalia; order Dasyuromorphia; family Dasyuridae; genus Sminthopsis; species Sminthopsis crassicaudata. The sequence goes on from NC_133619.1 coordinate 186,573,716, forward strand.
AAATAGTAACTTGCAGAGCCAGACCAGGCAGACCAGGCTTGGAAGGAGTCGCCTGCCTTCCTGCCAACCAAAGAGAGCCCCCATCCTGTGCCATTAACAGAACTTCCTTCCTGGCTCACCTCTTAACCTGGATCATCTAAAGCTTGATGATCCTGGGGCCCATGCTGCCCAAGGACAGTTCAAGGAATATGCATGCATAAGTTACCTGGCTCTTTCTTACCTGGGTTTTTTCTTTGAAGACTTGTGTGCTTTCTGTTTGTATCTGAATATCTCTCCTAGGCTTATTCTTCACAGAGAGGGAGGCTGAGAATCTGATCTCAAGGAGGGTCAGAGAAAATCCAACCTGGTGCTCATCTTGAATCAGGATCCAGCCATTTCTCTGGGAAACCACAGATCCTGGGCTGAGACTCCATAAACTGTGTGGGACGGGTCCTAGACCCCCTTTCCCAAATGACCCAGAGACATCTTCAGGCACAAAGAGAAAGTATTTATTTAGTCCCTGCAGGGAGATGCCCAGACACACATCTGAGAGCCACCCCAGCTCCTACCATGTGCTCTTGGAATCTGACCAATTTCTGCTTGTTGAGGTTTAAAAAGCAAAAGACCCAATCCTTTTCATTGAACAGACTAAAAGGACGCAACCATCCTTGACCTGCTTCCTGTGGGTCACATCACTTGAAGGACTGGCCTTTAGAGACCATATGACTCCCTGCAACCTAAGGTTCAAGACTGGATATAGGGATCACATGATTTAGTCTCAGTATTGAGAAAGCTTTATCCAATCAGTTCCATTCATGACTTTGAAGAAATATGTGTGAGAGTAGAGCAGAGAAGAGCAGTCATGTGTTAAACATATAAAGAAAATAGTGTATATGAAATGATCAGGGGAAGGTGTCAGGATTGTGAAAATTTTAGACAATGAAGCACATCTGTGCAGATGCAAACTTCAGAACTGGGTGAGACTTTTCTTTCTAAACCTATCTAAACCCCTTGTTTCATAGGTGAAGAAATTCAAATTCAGAGAAGAAATTTGCCACAATTATATAGATAGTGTTTGAAGTAAAATTTGAAACCCAATATTCTTCCTCTAGGAGCAGTAATTTTCCTATTATACTACATTGCCTCTTTTGTGAATTGAATCTCAGATGAAAAAACAATCCTGAACTATTTTGTAAGTCTTAAAGCTATAGAAAGGACAGTAATTTGGGTCCGTATCCCAAAGAGATCATAAAAGAGGGAAAAGGACTCACTGTGCAAAAATTTTTGTAGCAACTCTTTTTTGTAGTGGCAAGGACCTAGAAATTGAGTAGCTTCCCAGTTATTAGGGAATGACTGAATAAGTTGTGGTACATGAATGTAATGAAATATTATTTTTCTATAAGAAATGGTGAGCATGTTGATTTCAGAAAAGCTTGGAAATAATTACATGAATTGATGTGAAGTAAGCAGACCTAAGAGAACATTGTACACAGCAACAACAAAATTATATGATGATCAACTGTGATGGATGGCTCATTTCAACAATGAGATGATTCAAAGCAATTCCCCTAGATTTGTGATGGGAAAAGCCATCAGCATCTAAAGAGCAAACTATAGAGACTGAATATAGATCAAAACATAGAATTTTCTTTTTTTTTTTTGGTTGTTTGCTTGCTTTTTTTCTTTCTCAATTTTTTTCTCCTTTTGATCTGATTTTTCTTGTGCAACATGATAAATATGGAAATATGTTTAGAATAATTCCACATGTTTAACCTATACTGGATTGCTTGCTATTTAAAGGAGGGGAGAAGAAAGAAAAGGAAGAAAAATCTGGGATACAAAGTTTTGCAAAGGTGAATATTGAAAACTATCTTTGTATGTATTTGGAAAAGTATAATACTATTTTAAAAAGGCCAGTAATAATTATTTTAGTACTTGGTTTCTCTGAGAGAAAGACTTTTGTTGTGGAAAATCTTTTGAAATGCTCCCAAATTCAAATCTGAGACAAGTTTATTTGATACCTTCTCTGTGCAGTACATTTTATCAAATGTTTTGTCCTTCTTGAAGAATACCAATGACATTAAGAGGATTATGTCTTGACTTGCTCATAAATTGGTTTTAAGTGAGGCAGAGCTGGGCAAAGTTACTGGCCTCTCTCTTTTCTCCAGAATCATCAGAATACAGTGGCAAGATAAGGGTCAAGATGACTCTTAATAGCTTAGGATGCAGTGAGTGACCTTGGTTGTTTTAAATTGAGGTCTTTCCCAGATCTCAAATTGTCTAAAACCATGCCCATTCAAAGACTAAGGAGTAAGAGTTAAGCCAAAAAAAAGGCTAAATTTACCAACATAAAGATGTCAATCTGGGAGGGGAAGTCCCTCAGAAGATCTGGCTTGAATAGAGAATAATTGCTAGTTCCACTTCTAAGCCCTCAGCACCTAAACAAAGAGCCATTAGAGAATTGGGCTGAGGTTATTATTGACTATTTAATGAAAGCCAGTGATTTGGATTTAAAGGTTTAGTTAAGTAGCCCAAAAAAGAGGAAATGCAAAATTTAGAGAATACTTGGCTCAGAAAGTTACAATCTAATTATAATACAATTACAATCTAATACCCCAACAGAGTCCATTAGTAGGAGCCATCCAGATTGAAGAAAGCAGTCAATAAATAATTTTGATATTATCCCCTATAATTAAACAAATGCAAGGAGAGACAAACATCTTCCTCCTCTCCCCAGCCAAAAATAGCATTTATTGTTTAAAGTTCAAGAACAGATTAAAATGAGGTGGGGGACATATTTTCAGAACAGTCAAAGGAGGGAAAGGAGAGAGGAGACAAAGAGACCTGAGCCGTTCATCTGTGTCTGCTCTTGCAGGCATTGATCCAGCATTCTGAGTCCTAGTTCATAGCACACAAAGAAGCACATGACAAGGGTGGAGTTCCAGGAGGTACAGTTTTAAGAAGACATAAAGAGATAGTCAAAGCTACACATCCAATTGTGTTTCCACAGTTATGAAAATTAAATTGGAAAAATGAAGCAAATTAGAAAATTGAAACCCACAAGAATGTCAAAGAATAATATGTGATGGAGGTCTTATATTTGAACTGGAGCCCTCTGAACTTTGCTTTCATAAGAATGTAACCTCTTTTGGGGAAGGGGCTGACTTTTGTAATCAGGGCCTGAGTTTTGAAAAGAATCTTTTGTTTTTTGTCCCTAGACCTCCACTTTTATTTTTCCCCTTAAGAACGTAAGCTCCTTATGGGCAGAGACTCATTGGAGATTTACATAAAAGTGTAATTTCTGTAACATCCAATTCAGAATAGGAAACTGTTCGAGGACAGAACTGTGAACTTGAAACAAAGGATTCTTACAAGGTTTTTTTTTTTACAAGGTGTTTTTGCTGAGGCAACTGGGGTTAAGTGACTTGCTGAGGGTCACGCAACCAGGAAGTATTAAGTGTCTGAGATCAGATTTGAACTCAAGTCCTCCTGAATTCAGGGCTGGTGCTCTATCTACTGCACCACCCAGCTGCCTCATCCATGTATATATTTTGAAAATAAAAACCTTTAACAAAAGAGAGAGAGAGAGAGAGAGAGAATTACATTTTCCCATCTAGGGATGTAAACAGTTTAAGCTTTAAATATATACATATAAAAATAAATATATATATTTACCCTTTTACTTTTCTATGTTTCTCTTGAGTTCTGCATTTGAATATCAAATTTTCTGTTTAGTTATGATTTTTTTCAATAGAAATGTTTGATAGTTGTTATGATTCTTACAAGGTACTAAGACAGTGGAATTGATAGAGACAATACTTATCTAATTTAGCATGGTTCAGTATGATTGATCTGATCCTACAAGGAGATGTTATGGGCCAAAACTTGAAACAAGGTACTAAGTGGAATTGAGGAGATAATGGTTAAATCTAGTTTAGCATTGATTGAATCCTCCAACAAACAATGGTTTCCTAGTGATGTTATGATTGGTTTGTACTCAGTGTGGAGCATATAAGCAAGAAGCTCTCAGAGCCAGAAGGACAAACGCACTAGAAGCTCTCAGAGGCTGAGACAGATTCATTCCATCATCCATCTCTGTGGTGGCTGGAGGCAGAAGCATCAACCTTTGAAGTTGGGGAGATTCAGAAGCTAGAGAAGGCAGGCGGGAACTCAAGCTCTCAGAACCAAGGAGAGAGGTAGGCCTTTATTGTCTCCTTCAAAGTCTTGTCTCCTTTCCTGGGGCTGGGTTAGCTTTCTTAAAGGCCTTCCAGAGTCTTGGTTTCAGTGAATAATAATTTTTCAAGGCAAAACCAGAAAGGAATTTTATTACGATCTCTCGAGAAATGAGGTCTCCCTCTCTCCCTCTCCACAAGCAGTTAGGCAAGGAGAGACAAGGCCCAGTTAACAGATAAGAATTATATATGGGCTTGGGCTAATACTCCCTATAGACTGGAATTTTGCCCTGATTATCTAGGACCAATGACCTCACATTCTAAACCATAAATGAAGAAAAACTTTCAACCACATCACATCTTTAGAATTATTAAATTACCTTATATGGGAGTTTCAATGCCAAGGTGGTCCCAATTTAATCTCACAAAGATAAGGTCCCATTCCTTGTAAACCTTGTGATGTCTGGAGAAAGAAACCTGGCCCTGGGGCACAGCCGACCTTCACTCAGTCTTTAGAATACTGTTCTCCATTTGTGAGACAGCTTTCACAGTTCACTTCATTCAATTTCATGCATTTTAGCTCTTATGTAACATTATCAGAATTAAAGTCTTTATACTAAAGAATTCTTTCACCACCTTTCTAACTTCTTGTACTTTGCTTCTAGTCTCTTTGAATCTAACTGGTAGACTGCCTGCTCAAGAGCTGCTACTTGCTCCTCAATTAAGGTGGTCTGATCCAGATAAGGCTGAAATGCTGCATATTTCTGATTCAGGTCCTTTAGGTTTCTACTTATGTTTACCACAATATCTTTCATTTCTGGTCAGTTTGTTTATATTTTCCAGAAGTTTATAGTCTTCACTGGTGGCTATCAGGTGGCAAGTCAGATACCTAGACATCTTGGAGAATATGTCCTGGCATAGTCCTGTGATATTTGCTTCAGCGGGCTCCAAGTCCTCATAAGCTGTCTCTACCACTGTATTATCTAGAGGGAGGAAGGGGAGAAGGAAAGGAGAAAAAGAGAAGGGGGAAAAAACAAAGGGAGAAGACTGAGAGGGCAGACAATAAAATTCTCTCAAAAATCACAAAGTTAAAGCACAAATCTTTCCTTTTGTTACCAAATTAACATTTCATGACAATAGAAAGTGTATACTGTCCATCCAAATTTCACTATTAGATGGCTTAGGGGTGTTGTGGATTGTTCAAATTTGTAGAAAGGTTTATTTGGACAGTTGTAAGAAAGAAAATATCTTGCCAAGAACTCCACTGACTGATGAATGCAGGAAAGATTTATACCACATTCCTGAAAGATCTCAAAACTAAAAAAACTTATTTTCTTTTGTAATGCTGTCTAGCCTCAATATATTTTGGGGAACCAGGAAAAATGGCCCATTAATAGCTCAATTAACTACAGCACTATCCAGCAGCTTGATTTGTTTTGCAGAAGGCAAGGCAAATGGACTGAAGTTCTCTATGTTCAAATCTTCATGGCCTTAAACCTTCAAGATTTTAAATTAAAACAGCACTGCAGGATGCTCTTAAAATTTACTGGAAGAAAATCAAGTTTAGATACTAACCTTTTAAATAACCCCCTCCTTTCCACTTCTCTAGACACACAGGATCCCCACTCTGCACCCCCATGCAGTCCTTATTAGAAGGTCTGTGAATCCCTTTCAGAACCACCTCCTTATCAAAGACAGGACCTTGAGTTCAACAATATTTCTTTAACTCTGTCCCCCTGGTCTCCTGAACCGGATCCTGAGCCTTCTCTACCACCACTCCTGAATCCCTCTGATACAAGGAGTGGGACCCCCTTTTCTCCTCCTCAGGACCCTGATTCAGCCACCCCTTCTAACCTTTGCCCACTGAGAGAAGCAGCATATTCTCAGGGAGGGACATTCAAGGTACACGTAGTTTTTTCAATGTCAAATTTCTCCCAGATTAAGGAAAAACTTGGCCATAACTCTAAGAACCCCACCAAGTTTATTGAGGGCTTTAAGGCCAGTGCCCTCCAATTTGATCTTTCTTGGGGAGATATTAATATTAAACAATCTGCCCAGTTATAAGGAGGAAGCTGCAGAAGGCAGCTTTGGACCCTCAGACTTCCCAGACTCGGCTGTTAGAAACAGCTTTTTGGAGTTTTTAATAATAGGGACCGAACAGCAGCAGAGGAAAACTGAAGAGTTAAAGCAAGAGAACAGGCCCAAATTTTAGCTGCTGCCATATCTGGGAACCATATGAGTTTGTACTTCAGGTGTAATGGACAGCCCCAGCCAACCTGAAACTGTCCTCAGAGGAACTCCTCCCTCCACCCCATCCTTGACCCAAGTGCAATCAGGAAGGGCACTGAGACAGACAGGCCTACAGGTGACAAGCTGCCTCCTCAAAGCCATGCCCTCCTGCAGGATTTTGGGGCTTTGTCAAGCTCCAATACAACAGTACCCAGCTGAACCCTGGGTATCCTTGGATGTGGCCAGTAAAACCATTGAATTTCTTTTTGATATGGGGGCCTGTCTCAAATTAACACTGTGGTCTCACTCATCCCTCCCCCCCCATAGGAAACTGGGGATTGAAGGTAAATTTAAGAACTGTTTTGAGATCTTCCCTCTGCCTTGCCATTTTGGTGATCTGTTCTTTAAACACTCCTATCTAAATATTCCCTCCCCTATTACTGGGGCATGAAATTGGGGGTCCAATTTTCTCAGATGTTTAGATGATTTTTTTTGTGCTTCTTTAGAAGCCCTCACATATTCCCTCTGAAATCTAGGAGAAAATTGTCCCTGGGCGAGCCACTCACAAGATCCCAGCCTTAGTCAGGCTTTGGGACCCCAGTGCATTCCCCCCATAAACGCCAATACCCAATAAAGGCAGAGGCTAGGGAGAAACTGCAACTCCTGATTGAGAAATTTCTTAAGCACAAACTTTAAGCATTGGCTAAAGATTTAAGGTATTTGGAGTTGCTTAATAGGAGTCTCATCCAATATATGGATGATATTTTGATCTGTAGCTCTACCCAAGAGGCATCCCTAAATATAACCATAAAAACCCTTAATTTTCTGGTGTCTATAAGCTATTGGGTCTCCTTATTCAAAGCCCACATTGACTGCCAGTTTGTCAAATATTTGGGCCATAACCTAACTCCCATTCAAATCCCTGACAACCTTTCCCTTGACTGGGGCCCCATCAGGTCAAGGCTTTTAAGACCTTGAAAGTCAAACTGACTTCTGCCCCTGTTCTGGCCCTACCATTTAGAAAAGCCTTTTACTCTGTGTGTAGATGAAAGGGGAGGCCAGGCCTGAGGTGTTAACTCAGGTTCTTGGACCTGATCCCAGACCTGCTTCCTACTACTCAAAGAAACTGGACTCTGTTTCCCCAGGATGGCCCTTCTGACTTAGAGCAGTGGCTGCTATGCCCCTTCTAATTGAAGAAGCCTCAAAATTCACCCTAGGGCAGCCATTGGAAGTTTTAACCCTGACTGGATGCAGAGCATTTTAGAAGACAAAGGGCATCAGTGGCTAGCTATGGTGGGAGGCTTATAAGATATCAGGCTCTTCTACTAGACATCCCCTACCTGATTCTCCGGGTGTGTCACATCCTTAACCCTGCCACTCTGCTCCCGGACAACACTCATTTGGGAGACATCATTCATAATTGTGAATCTAAAGCTTCTGTCTACTTCAGTCGACCTGACTTGAGGGACAATTCTCTTAACAACCAGGATGGTGAATGGTTTACGGATGGATCTAGTTTTCTTGAAAATGGAGAAAGAAAGGCATGTTATTCTGAGGTGATTCTCAATGGTACCCTGGAAGATAAGCCACTGCCTCCTGGGACTTCTGCCCAGAAAGCTGAACTCATTGCCCTACCCAGAGCTTTGGAACTGGGGAAGGTAATGAGAGTGAACATCTATACAGATTCCAGGTCTGCTTTTCATAGTTTTCATGCTCATGGAAAGAAAGGGGATTTTTGACAGCAAAGAATTCTATTAAATATGCAGGAGAAATTCTACAGCTACTAGAAGCTCTCCACAAACCCAGAGAGGTTTCAGTCATATTTAGTAAAGGACACCAGAAAGGAGGTTCACTTCAGGCCAAGGGGAATAGGTTTGCAGATGCAGCTGTTTGAGCTGCTGCCCATTTACCCCTGACTCTGCCCCTTTTAATCTTCCCACTCTGATTCTTACACCCCTTCATATAGCTCACAGGAACAAGCCCTTGCAGAAGAAAGGGGATACACCCTTTCTCCTTCTAGTTGATCTCAAACACCCTCAACCCAACTTTTAATCCCAGAGGCAAGTCAGTGTAAACTTATTTTTGGTCTTCACCAAGCTACCTACTTGGGAAGAAATACTCTTCAATCTCTTGTAAAATACATTTTTTTATTGGTCATAAGCTGGGAGAAATGATCAGGCCTGCCCAGTTTGTGCCCAAGTAAATCCTGAAAGAGCTGTTAAACTTTCCCTTCTCCTGAAGGGGCACACACTCAGGGGAAGATTGGCAAATAGACTTTACATATATGCCCCCTTGCAGAAGTTTCAAGTTGCCTTTGGTCTTTGTTGACACCTTTACTAAGTGGGTAGAAGCTTTTCCCTGCAGGACTGAGAAAGCTCAGGAGGTTATCAAAGTGTTTGCTAAAAGAGATCATATCTCACTTTGGCCTGCCTAGCTCCTTGCAGAGCCACAAGGGCTTGGTCTTCATTTATCAGATAACACAAAATGTGGCCAAGGCACTTAAAATCATTTACCACCTCCACTCTGCCTGGCATCCTCAGGCTTCTGGGAAGGTGGAGAAAATGAATCACATCCTTAATAAACAAGTCCTTATAAAATTGTGCTTAGATACCTGAGAGGATTGGGTCAAGAATCTCCCATTAGACTTCTTAGAGTCTGCCTTGCACTTAAGAACAACATTAAGCTTAGCTCCTTTGAACTTCTGTATGGGAAGCCCTCTGATATTTTTGAAGATCCAGAACAGCATTTGGTCACTCAGTTGGCCACACAGCTCTGTGCAGCCCAGAAGGCCCTTTCTGAATAAACAAATGAGCATCTCCCTAAACCTACAGACTACTTCCTCTGTAAATCCAGGGGACATGGTATAGTTGAAATCTTGGAAACCTGAAGGTGCTGATCTTCTAGGTATAAAATGGAAAGGACCACATAAGATCCTTATGACTACTCTAACATCAGTCAAACTGGAAGGGTTCCCAGCTGGACTCCTGTTTACTTCTCCCTCTGGTATTTCAGAATATTTCTGTGAATCCATAGAAGACCTGAAGCTATTCTTCTGTAGGACTCCTGAAAACACTCTGGAGAAAGAAGGGTGAAATTGTTTGTGTCCTTTTTTTCTCTCACTCTAGTCTTCCTAACATTTTCCCACTCCAAGGATAAGAAATTTGCTTCTAGCATTTCTCTCCAGTTTTTCTTGTTGTCATTTCATGGCCCCTGTCAGTAGGGTCCTTCTTAGTTTTTCAGACTAGGGAGCTCCATGGGAAGTGGGGCCGTTCCATTGTGGGGTGGGCCATCAGCATTCTCAAAAGACCTGATGCATTATTTGCAAAGGCCCCATTCCCAAATGTCACACTCTCCACCCTGGATGCCACCCCATTTTTAACCTACTTGTGAGATTTTTTTCCTTCAGGCTCCAAGCTAAGAATTTTCAATTATTTGTTCCATGGGACAACTGACTTGGAAACTCAACATTCCCTAGATTTTGCTGCTGCCATCTTCAGATTTTCACTTTCCTCTTGGCCTGAACCCCCATTGAGCATAGGGACAGCTTTATGGCCCTTGTCAGCTCGAAGCAGCTCCAGAAGATGAGATCTTTGTCCCTTTGCCCCAAATGAATTTGGGGGTGACTGCTTGAGGAAGGAATGATGTAATAAAATTGTGTATTCCTGATCTTTGGTGGGGTGGACCTGGGTTGGAAAAATCCTGAATCTCAAACCTTCTTGACCTTTGAGAGCATCCCCAACCTCCTGCTTGATTCCTAGGGGAAACTCCCACAATAATCCCCACTTACCCCTATTTAGAGATCTTGGCCTGGGGCATAATTACCACCCATTATTGAGTCCCTCAATTCATCTGGATATCACTCCCTAGTCTCCTGGGTCATAGAAAACTAAATAAAAATCAAAGCTCTATATCCCAACCTTTGCTAATTCCTAATCAGGAACTGGCCCACTGAGAAGCTTCTCAGTGTAAATAAACCCAGTTTTATCAAAAACCTTGCTTGCAGACTGGGAGTGCAAATTCTTTTGCAGAACCTATAACATAGGTCTGGGAACCCCATTGCTGTTAGGTTATCTTCACCCCTCAACAATACAAGAGACACCAGGAATGGTAAATATGAAATAGATTTGGGAGTGCATATGAAAGACAAGTTCTTTAGCAGAACTCACAATTACACAGTAGAAAGGCAGTACCCCATGAGATTGGGGCATGCCCTTATCTAGCAAGTTAAATTCTGAAAGGGACTTAGCACCCTAAAAGAATAAGTTATCTCTGAGGAGGAAAAATGGGGTTGGGAAGCACATAGCATAGGGGAGAGATAAGGGGAAAGACATCATGAAGCAGAGTGATATGGCAGACTAACCCAAAGGAAGGCAGCAGCCATGAGTTGTCCCATAAGTTGATTTTATAGGGAAAATTTAACCTTAGGGACCTGATTGGAATTTCTGATAGAGCATGGCATCATGAAACTACAGAGGGCGGTTCTAAGGGCATTGACATAACTTAGAGACCTCCCCAGAGGATGAGACCCATGAAGCTAAACTGATCTTTATCAGTGCCTTCTCCCTGCTTTCCCTCAGGGATCAATTTTTTGGTCTCTTTCAATCCAACATACCATTCAGGACCTCATCAGTAGGGTTAGGTGAAACACCACAAGGCATGATGGGATTAGAAGAGACCATCTGGCATGGAAGAGCGGTAAGAGGAAAGACACCATAAGATGAAATGCCATGGTGAACTGACTCATCAGCCATGGGATGACCCATAAGTAGATTTAATAGGGAAAATTTAACCTCAGGGACATGATTGGGATTTTTGTCAGAGCATGGCAAGGTGAGACTGCTGGAAGACCCCTACAGAGGCTGGACTTCAAGGCTTTGACATAATTTGTATTTCTGACTGGAAAATCTCTCCAGAGAGTGGGACTTGGAAGTTAACTGATCCTTATAAATGCTTTTTTCCTTGCAGACCTTACAGATTAATTTTTATCAATTCCTTTGTGGTTAGCAGAGATGGAAGACCTCATCACCTGCAAACTTCAGTGATTTTTAATGAGTTTGCTGTAGAAAGTCCTGCTTAATTTAATAACAGAGCTCTTCTGGGGACATAGAAGGATGCTAGGCAATTGAGTGGTAGTATATGGAAAATATTTCCAGTGCTGGCTCAGGAAATATTGAGAAAGAGAAGGAAAAAGGGAGAGAAATGGAATGGGAAAGGGAAGAATGGGGAGAACAAGAGGAAATGAGAGAGAGAGAGGAGAGGGAGGGAGAGAGATATAGGGAAGAAGAGAGAGAGTAACAAAGAGGCACAAAGAGAGAAGGAGGGAGAAAAGTGGGGGGGTATAGAGGGAGAGAAGGAAAGGGAGAAATATAGAAGAATACAGGGAAGGATGAAGAAATTTTAAAAATTAATAGTATTTTATTTTTTCAATTACATGTAAAAATAAGTTCTCAACATCCATTTTTGAAAAATTTGAGTTCTAAATTTTTTTTCTTTCTTTCCAAAAGACAGCAAGCAATCTATTACAGGTCAAATGAACAATTATCTTAAACATAAAATAATATTAAATACATTAAACATTAGACATGTTAAGAAAGAAAACTCAGAACAAAAGAACCATAACAAAGAAAAATCAAAACAAAATAAAACAAAAAAGGTGAAGAAAATAGTATGCTTTAATTTAAATTCAGTCTCCATATTACTTTGGATGTAGATGGCATTTTCCATCTGTCTGTTAGAGCTGGCTTGAATTACTGTATGGCTGAGAAGAGCTAATTCCATCATAGTTAATCATCATATAATCTTGCTGTTACTGTATACTTCTGATTTGTGGCAGCTCTTTTGGGTGGCAAGTATTAGAAATTGAATGTAAGTTAAGTTAAGAGTGCCTGAATAAGTTGTGGTATATGAATATAATGAAATACTATGATTCTATAAGAAATTTTGAACAGGCTGATTTCAGAAAAACATTGAAAGAGTTACATGAACTGATTCTGAGTGAAGTGAACAGAACCAGGAGATCATTGTACACAGTAACAGCAAGGTTGTGTAATCAACTATGATAGACTTACCTCTTCTCAGTAATATAATGATCCAAGACAGACAGATAAAGCATAGTATTTTGACCTTATAGTTTCCATGACTGTTTTGGCATGTATACTCTCAGGTATTTTGTACTATTTAGTTATTTTAAAGGATCTAAAGCAATACTGAATAGCATTGCTGACACATATTGCACTTTCCCTATTTTTCTTTTAATTAAATTTATTTTAGCTTTAATTTTGTCTGAGATCATAATTATCACCCTGCTTTTCTTTTTACATAACAAATTTTACTCTTCATCTTCATTTTATCTTTTTGTGCATCTTTCATTTTTATAGCATTTCCTGACAGCAACATATTGTTAAATTCAAATTTTTAATCTGCTTTCAGGGTAAATTCATCCCAATCACCTTCTAAGTTACAATTATTCATATATTTTCCTCCTTTCTATTTTCCATAATTATCCTTTTCTCCCTATTTCTAAGACTCTTCTGCTTTACTTCTATCCTTGACCTTGCCCTCCTATTTCTATTAACCTATTCATTACTGCAAGAGTCCCTCCCTTATCCATCCTCTCTCTTCACTCTTATCCCTTTGCTTATTTCTTTCTGAATTTAGAAGACTTTTATACATATATGTATTATGTTTTTTCCTCTTTTAACCTAATCCCAATGAGAGTAAGGTTATACCATCATCCTCCTCCCCTACTAACTTCTTCTATATCCATTTTTCCTTTTTATGCTCATTTGTATGAAGTAATTACTCCTTTTTCTCTCTCCCTACATGTTTTTTATTTTTTAATTTTTAGAATGATCTCTTCATATTCATCTTGGCTCAAGCCTTTCTTTCAACATAGCCAAATAATGATCACAATCATAAGACTACTAATGTTGTTTTTCAAAATATAAGAAGTATGGCAGAAATTAGATATGGATCCACATTTAACACCGTATACCAAGATAAGATCAAAATGGGTCCATGATTTAGGCATAAATAATGAGATCATAAATAGATTAGAGGAACAGAGAATAGTCTACCTCTCAGACTTGTGGAGGAGGAAGGAATTTATGACCAGAGGAGAACTAGAGATCATTATCGATCACAAAATAGAAGATTTTGATTACATCAAACTAAAAAGTTTCTGTACAAACAATACTAATGCAAACAAGATTAGAAGGGAAATAACAAATTGGGAAAATATTTTTACAGTTAAAGGTTCTGATAAAGGTGTCATTTCCAAAATAAAGAACTGACCCTAATTTATAAGAAATCAAGCCATTCTCCAATTGATAAATGGTCAAAGGATATGAACAGATAATTCTCAGATGATGAAATTGAAACTATTTCCACTCATATGAAAGAGTGATCCAAATCACTACTAAGACAACTCTGAGATACTACTACACACCTGTCAGATTGGCTAAGATGACAGGAACAAATAATGATGAATGTTGGAGGGGATGTGGGAAAACTAGGACACTAATACATTGTTGGTGGAGCTGTGAAAGAATCTGGCCATTCTGGAGAGCAATTTGGAACTATGCCCAAAAAGTTATCAAAATGTGCATACCCTTTGATCCAGCATTGCTGCTATTGGGCTTATATCCCAAAGAAATACTACAGAGGGGAAAGGGATCTGTATGTGCCAAAATGTTTGTGGCAGCCCTTTTTGTAGTGGCTAGAAACTGGAAGATGAATGGATGTCTATCAATTGGAGAATGGTTAGGTAAATTATGGTATATGAAGGCTATGGAATATTATTGCTCTGTAAGAAATGACCAGCAGGATGAATTCAGAAAGATTTGGAAAGACTTATATGAACTGATGCTGAGTGAAATGAACAGAACCAGAAGATTGCTGTACACTTCAAAAACAATACTATATGAAGAGTATTCTGATGGAAGTGGAAATCTTCAACATAAAGAAGATCCAACTCACTTCCAGTTGATCAATGATGGACAGAAAACAATTACACCCAGAGAAGGAACACTGGGAAGTGAATGTAAATTGTTAGCACTACTGTCTATCTACCCAAGTTACTTATACCTTCGAAATCTAATACTTAACGTGCAACAAGAAAATTGGATTTACACACATATATTGTATATAGGTTATACTGTAACACATGTAAAATGTATGGGATTGCCTGTCATCTAGGGGAGGAAGTAGAGGGAGGGAGGGGAAAATTTGGAAAAATGAATACAAGGGATAATGTTATAAAAAAAATTACTCATGCATATATAGTGTCAAAAAAATTATAATTATAAAATTTAAAAAAAAATAATCCCCCCCCCAAAAAAACCAAACAAAAAAAATATAAGAAGTAAAACTTTTGATCTTATTGAGTCCCTTATAATTTATCTTTAATACTTACCTTAAATTTCACCTTGATGTTATATGTGGAATTTTCCTTTAAGTTATGTTTTTGTCACAGATTCCTGAAAGTCTTTCAGTTTATTAAGTATCCATTTTTTGGGTAAATTACCCTTGGTTATTACCCCAGCTCTTTTGCTCTATGTATTTCCAAAACCTACATTCCTTCAACATAATAGCTGCTAGGTTTTGTGTAATCCTTAATAGAGGTCCATGATATTTAAATTGTGTTTTTTTTTTCTTATTTCCAATATTTTCCCCTTAACCAAAAGCTTTGAAACTTGGCTATGATAATCAGGTAAGCTTTCTTCCTGGGATCTTTTTCAGGTGGTGATCAATGGATTTTTTTTTCTCCTATTTTTGCTTTGCTTTATTGTTTTAAAACTTTAAGACATTTTTCCTTGATAATTTATTGTAATATTACATCATGATTCTTTTTTTATTCTAATTTTCAGATAGTCCAACTATTTTTATGTTATTTCCTCTCAATTTATTCTCCTTATCATTTATTTTTCTGATAGAATGTTTCACATTCTCTTCTATTTTTCCAATCTTTTGATTTTGTTTTATTATTTCTTGGTGTCTTATGATATCATTGGCTTCTCCTTTCTTTCCCTAATTCTAGTTTTCAAGGAAATATTTTCTTCCTTAAATTTTTGGCTCTCTATTGCAAATTGGTTGACTTTCTTTCACAATTTTCTTGCTTTTCTTGAACTGCTCCTATTTATTAATTTGTTTTTTTTAAATAGTATTTTTTCTTTCATTACACATCAAAGCACTTTTTAGCATTCGTTTTTACAAGATTATTTTTTCTCAATTACATGTAAAGGCAATTTTAGCATTCAGTTTTACAAGATTTTGAGTTCCAAATTTTTCTAGTCTCCCTCCCCTTTTCTGAAAATGGTAGGCAATTTGGTATAAGCTAAATAAGCAAAACATTTCTGTATTAGACACAGTTGTGGGGGGAAAAAAAGAAGCATATTGAAAGAAAAAAAAACATGAAAAAGAAGAAAATAAGTAAAAAAATGTTTCCATCTGCAATCAGAATTCTTTTTCTGGATATGGATAGACATTTTTGCACATATGAATCTTTTCCTCTTTTTAATAATGTCTTTGGGAAACAAATCTGGTAGTGTTATTGCTGGATTAAAGGGTATATACCATTTGATTGCCCTTTGGGCTCTCCAGAATATTTGGATCAGTTTACAACTCCATCAATAATGTATTAACGTCCCAATTTTCCACATCCTCTCCAACATTCATCATTTTTTTTGTCATATTAAACCCTCTGATATGTGAGGTGCCTACTTCAAACTTATTTTTATTTGCAGTTCTCTAATCAAAAGTGATTTAGAGAACTTCATATACCTATAGATAGCTCTGATTTCTTCATATGAAAATTGCCTATCATATCCTTTAACAATTTATCAAATGAGAAATGGCTTTATTCTCATTAATTTGACTTGTCATACCTGTCAGATTGTTGTGTGTAACATCCCTTAACACTACTCTAACTTTGTAGCTTCCCTTAGAGCTACTCTTAATTGCCTGTAGGCCACACTTACCCACCTTCAGGCACCAACCCATTCCACAGAGACAGACTGACCAGGAGGTAGGGTGAAGTGAAAGAGAATTTTATTCTTAGATAGCATATATTTATACCCCCCTGAGGATCAGGGGAAGGGAAGGTCCTTTAGGAACCTGGATAGACAGGTCATAACAATTGGCTGGAGCAGAAGG
Organism: Sminthopsis crassicaudata; assembly: GCF_048593235.1. Lineage (NCBI taxonomy): Eukaryota > Metazoa > Chordata > Mammalia > Dasyuromorphia > Dasyuridae > Sminthopsis > Sminthopsis crassicaudata. Next base: position 186,590,248 of record NC_133619.1, read on the forward strand.
AGGGAAGCATGCTAACCTTTGAGAGTACTAAGAAGGGAGACATGGTACCTGGGATCAGACACCACCTCCATGTAGAACTCACCTGCACCTCAGTACCTCTCATCCCTCAGGTCCTCCCACATGCCTCGAGCCACATTCCTTGCTCCCAGAGGCTTTTTAATCCTTACAGTTGTGAACTGATGCAGCCATTTTGGAGATTATAGAGGTGAGAAAAGGACCCATATGTGCAATCTTACAAAAAAAATGAATGTTGAAAATTATCTTCACATATAATTGGAAAAATAAAATACTATTGGAATAAAAAAAGATTTGATTCGGTTCTCTACATATTCAAAAAAATTAGAACTTTATTAGAGACACTCCCTATAAAGGTTGTTTCCCAGCTTTCTGCATTCCTGCTAATCATAGTTGCATTGGTTTTGTTAGTTTAAAAAAAAGTCTTTTAATTTAATAAAAAATTTTTATTTTACATTTCATAATATGTTCTATCTCTTTTTTTCATTGTGAATTTTCTTTCCCATAGATTTGACAAGTAGAATATTCTTTGTTCTCCTAATTTATTCTATCACTCTTTATGTGTAAATCATGCATCCACTTTGACCTTTACTTGGTATATGGTGTGAGATGTTAGTTTATAGCTAGTTTATGGCCTATTGTTTTTTTGTTTTCAGAAATTTTTGTCAAATAAAGTTCTTATCCCAGAAACTGGTCTTTGGGTTTATCAAATGATAAGCAGATTATTACAGCTATTAACTCTTGTGTTTTGTATTCCTAATCTATGCCACGAATCTACTGCTCTATTTCTAGTTTCAGTAAAAGATAACTTTGATAATTATTGCTTTCAAATGTAGTTTAAGATCTGGTTTTGCCTGGTCATTTTCTTTTGTATTTTTTTTCCTCCATTAATTCCTTTGATATTTTTGACCTTTTGTTCTTCCAAATGAATTTTGTGGGGTTTTTTCCTAGCTCTATCAAATCATTTTTTGACAGTTTGATTGGTATGGCACTAAGTAAATTAGTTTAGGCAGAATTGTCATTTTTATCATATTGGCTCAGTTGATACTTGAGGAATTGATGTTTTTCCAAATGTTTAAATCTTACTTTATTTATATGGAAACTATTTTGTAATTGTATTCATATAGTTCCTGGATTTGTTTTGGCAGTTTCTGAGTTTGTACTAAGTATTTATATTATTTAGAGGTATTTTAAATGAAATTTCTCTTTCTATCTCTTGTTGCTGAACTTTGTGGGTAATATATAGAAATGTCTATTATATATGAAGCTATTTTATGTCCTGCAACTTTGTTAAAGTTATTAATTATTTTAAGTAGTTTTTTAGTTGATTTTCTAGAGTCTCCTAAGTATATACCATCATATCATCTGAAAATTTTATTTCCTCATTGCCTACTCTAATTCCTTCAATTGTTTTTCTTTCTGTTGTTGCCATACCTAACATTTCTACCACTATATTGAATAATAGAGATGATAATGGGCATCATTGCTTCACCCCAATCTTCTTGGGAAGGATTCTAGTTTAATCTCTTTATAGATAAGGCTTACTTGTCATTTTAGATAGATACTGCTTATCATAAGGAGTTCATTAATGGCTTACTCAATTTCTTTTTCTAAAATGGGAGTTATTTAGGCATTCTATTTCCTGATCTGTTAATCCAGGTATTTTATGTTTTTGTAAATATTCACCAATTTCACTCAGATTTTCAGATTTATTGCATGAAATTAGGCAAAATATTTCCTAATGATTGATTTAATTTATTATTCATTAATGATGTTTTTCCCTTTCATTTTTGATACTGGATACTCAGTTTTCTACTTTAAAAAAAATAAAATTAACCAATGACTTATCTTTCTTATTGGTTTCTCCTTCCCCATAAAACCAGCTCCTAAATTTATTTATTAGCTCAATAGTTCTCTTTCATTCTTATTAATCTCAACTCTGATTTTCAGGATTTCCGATTTGATGCTCAACTGGGGATTTTTAAATTGTTCTTTTTCTAATTTTTTTTTTAGTTACATCTGCAGTTTATTGATTATGTTCTTTTTTCATCTTATTTATGTAAGAATTTAGAGGGAAAAAATTTCCCCAATTACTGCTTTAACTGCATCCCAGAAATTTTGGTATGTTCTTTTATTGTTTTCATTCTCTTTAATTAAATTATTGATTTTTTTATGATTGGGTCAAACTCAGTTATTCTTTAGCATCAGAGTATTTAGTTTCCAATTAATTTTATTCTATTTTCAACTGCTCTTTGTTTATTGTAACAATTGTATTATCTTACAAAAATATACTTAATTTTTTTGTCTTTCTCCATTTTATTTTGAGGTTTTTAATACTCTATTATGACAAATTTTGGTATAGGTGCCATGTGGTGCTGAGAAAAATGTGTATTCCTTGCTCTTCCCATTTAGTTTTTTCCCCAAAAGTATGTTATATCTAACTTTGTATTCTATTTGCCTCTTTAGTTCCTTTCTTTTTTTACTTTTTTGATTTATTGAATTCTGAGAGGGGACAGTTGAAATCCCCCTCTCATATAGTCTTACTGTCTATTTCTTTCTATAATTCATTCAACTTCTCCTTTGAGACTTTGGAAGCTGCATCATTTAGTGCATATATTTTTAGCATTGATGTTGCTACTATAGGACCTTTTAGCAAGATGTACTTTCCTTCTTTATCTTTTTAAATTATATCTGATCCTTAAAAAAAACTAATTATTTATTTAAAAAAAAAAAAAAAAAAAAAACAACCATAAGTTCTGAATTACAAAACAAGGGCAAGTCCTGACTCTTCTTCTTATATCTGAGACTCTGAGCAAGCCACTTCTCCTGTTCCTTCCTCAGTTTCCTTATATGTAAAATGATAGGACTGGATTAGATGACCTCTGCGGTTCTATCTAACTAACTTTGTATGATTTTGTATCCTCAGTATCTTAACACAGTGCAGGGTATATAATAGGTGCTAATAAATGCTTCTTCATTGATTCCAAATACTTACCTACTAGATTAAAAAAATTATAGAAGAAATTATTCTAATAGGCAATACAAACATGGCAGAGTGGTAGAAATGGTGCCACCAAGTTCTCCTCCACAAGTTGTTTCTAAATAGAAATAGAAAATTCACCAAACTGCATCTTGATGGGAAAATTCAGAAAAATTGACAGTGAATCATTTGCCCTGCCCTGTTTGGAATAGAAAAACAGATAGTGAAATCTAATGACACTGAGGAGAATACTGGGACAGGAACACTCCAGGATCCAGGAAAAAGAATAGCTATTTACTGAAGCAAGAGGAGGTCCCAAATCAGAAATCTACTTAAACCAGGACCAGGACACTATGATGGGGATGGATGCCCACTTTATTGCCCACTACCCAATGGATCATAGATCCAGTGTGCACGTTGGAGTATTTTCAGATATTGAGGCTCTGGGTAACATTCTGAGAAAGGAAGAAGATTAATTTAGAAGTGAGCAACGTCAGTTGGGAGTTTATAATTCCACTGTGAACCAAAAGAGCTTTCCAAATGGCTAATAGAGGCTGAAATCAAACCCAGGAGGAAAATTTTCTTGAGCTCCAAACAAGGTGACAACAAACAGACTTACACTTGGTTACTCTGGAAGCAATGAAAACTTATTGATCCTCAGACTACTCCTGAAATCTTGAAATAACACAACACCCCAAACTCTAAAGAAAATAGTGGTAGGATGACTTCTCCTGAAGAATTTTAGAACCTAGTCCAATCATCAAATTCAAAATCAGGAATTTGGCTGGAAAAATAAACAAATATAAGAAGGTCATTACAAAGAGCTACCTTAGTGGCATGGAAGCTCAAAACCCAAACCCAGAAGATGAGAAAGAGTCAAAACTTCTATAAGCAAAGTTTTAAAGAAAAATAAGAGCTTGGACAAATATTCAACTAGAATTTTAAAAAAGAGATGAAACACGTTTAAAAAGGAATTTTAATTGTCTTCATAAATGAAATGAGAATACTTGAGGAAAAATGGAAAAGAAATGAGAGCTTTGGAAAAAAAGAATTGAAAAGAAAATCAACAGCTTGGCATGAGAGTTAAATTTTGTCTAAATAACAAACTCTCTGAAAATTTGAATGAACCAAATCAAAGCCAATGAATATAAGACAATAAAAATTATTAATACAGATTCAAAGGACTGAAAAATAGAAGAAAATAAATTATGTCATAGCAAAAACAATTAAACTGAAAAACAGATAAAAGACTAACAAATTTAGGGATTATTGGGCTATTGACTAAAAAACCCGTATACATTCTATTTCAAAATATCTTAAAAGAAAACTACCCAGATCTTTTAGAAGCAGAGGGCAATGTGGAAATAGGAAAAATGTACTGGTCACCTTTTGAAAGGAATCCCTAAAAGAAATCCTAGGAATATCATAGTTAAAATCTAAAGTTTCCAAGTCAAAGAAAAAGTACTAGAAGAAATCAGGAAAAAATAATTCAAATACTAAGCAGTCATAATTAGAATCACACATGATTTAGCAGCCACCTCTTTAAAGGAGCAAAGAACTTCAAATTTTGAAATATTTCAGAAGGCAAAGAATTTGTAACCAGGCACTATATATAGCACTATGCGGGAGATAGTGAGTAAGATATAATGGAAAGCATAAGCGATAATTCAATCCTGGACTTAAAGGCGCAAACAGTCCAGTTCAATGGTCTCAAGCTCAATAGAAATGAAGGTCACCAATCAATTCAAAGTCACTGCAAGCTGTTTATTGAATTAGTTTTAAAATGTAATATTTTTATTATATTTTATTTATTTTGTTAAATACCTCCCAATCACATTTATTCTTATTTGGGTTGCATTCAGTATTGTTGTGGACCAAATGTAGCTGGTGGGATGTATTCACCCCTTTAGTACAGTTGACAAGATGATTATATATATATATATATATATATATATATATATATATATATATATGTGTGTGTGTGTGCAAAAGATTTTTAAAAATTTTATAATATTTCAATATTCCTAAGGATCTGTGAATGTATCCTTATTAGGTTTCCTTCAAACAGATAAAAATTGTGACTCTTCCACACCTTTGTGGATAGTTTTATGGTCTTTGATGTTTGCAGAAAAAGAAATCATTTTGTGGGGAAACTCTAGCCCTTCACAGATAACGACCATTACTAGGTCATACTGAAAGTGGTTCCCATTTGATAAGACCCATTTCTGCTTTTTTTGCATAATCTTCTAGAACCTAGAGTCACTTCCATGCTACAATGACATTAAAATAGGGATTTAGTGAAAATAAACATGTGTGTAAGTGTGAACAGGAGATGACTTGGGAGTTAGGAAAGAGATTTCTTTTCAAATCTCATCTCTGACATACTGACTGTATGACTTGAGCAAGTCACTTAAACTTTTAATGCCCCAAGCAAGCAACTTCTAAAGTTCTTAATTTGCCTATGAGTACCAAATTGCACTGATATAGGAAGTTTTGTTATTGAATTTTTAGTCTCTAACTCCAAAAACTTGTCAACAACATCATAAGATTTGGAACAGAAAGAGATTTTAAAGGTCTTTTAAGAAAATTACTTGCTTGAACGCTTGTTATTTATCCTTCTTTGTTAAAGGACCAATGACACCATGAAGGTGACATCTTGCATGTGAATTGGATTTAAATAAGGCAGAGTTGCTCAAAGTCATCAGCATCAAAAGAGTTAAGTGATAAAGGCAGGATTTTAATCTAAGTTCTGTGACTCTAATTCCAATGTTCTTAAAACAGAACATGTATGACAGACATGGAGTGCTAGACTTGGAGCCAAGAAGACCCAAGTTCAAATCTTTCCCTTGATATATACCAGCTGTATAATTGTGAGCAAGTTTCTTAACTTGGATCTCCATTCTCATAGAGATTATGAGATTGTAGATTTAGAGCTGGAAGTGACTTTAAAGATGATCTAGTCTTCTTATTTTACAGGTGGCAAATTGGACTCCAGAGATGTTAAGTGACTTGCCCAAAATCACGTGGTAGGAGAGCTAGGATTAGATCTTAGGCCTTATGAGGTCACTCAATCAGTCAATAAACATTTATTAAGTACTTAGTATCTGTCAGGTACTCTGTTTAAAAAGGTAAGATGCAGCTAGATGGTGCAGTAGATAGAGCACTGATCAAGGAGTAAGGAGGACCTGAATTCAAATTTGGCTTCAGACACTCACTAGCTGGGTGACCCTAGGCAAGTTGCTTAATTCTGATTGGACAAAAATAAGTCTTCTAACAGATGATAATTTACTGCGTTTTGGGGAGTTTTGGAGGATTAAAGCCAGGGAAGAAAGAAATAGTGTAACTGAAAACCAGAAAATTTAGTCATAAGTTTTATTTTTAAAGGAAGTTCTCTATATTCATTCTTTGAGTCATCTCCTTATAACCTCTCTCTAACTCACCTCTTTGTGAAATACAAGGGACCAGTGTTCATAACATGAAATAATTTTTTTTAGGGATCTTGGACCTTGAGTAGCTAGAGGAAGTAGATTTTTGTGGTCTGAATCAAGACTTCTGAGCTCAAGTCCCAGCTTTCTTCCTAAGTGATCATACCTTTGGGTCAAAGAAAGAAACATCAGTTTTGAGATCTTCCTTCCCTTAGGAAGGAGGAAGTGAGAACACTAGGCACTTATATTTATCCTGACATAATGTTTCAAATATTAATTAAGTTCCTATTTGGTACACAGTGGCATTTAATTTTAAATGCTTGTTGACTTGCTTGCTTAAGCCCTTGGTTTTAGGAATGTTAGCACTGATCATTTAGAGATGCTGTTGCTAGCCTTCCATTTGAATCACACTGCAGTTATTCCTTCCATATTATAACTTTCATGGTTTTGATATATTTTAGGTCAGCATAAAAAATTAAATGGAAATTTTGGGGGAGTTTTTTTTTGGGGGGGGAGTTTTGTGGAAGCCACAAACAATATAAGAAGGCCAGTAGATGACACAGAAACAATTAGAAAATCAGAAATGCATAAAACATACATATAACATCAACATATTTTATCTTTTAATACCATAATATTTTAGTCTTCTTCTCTGGTACTAGGAGAGGGACAAAAATTTTATGTGAATTTTCCAGAGTTCAGGGGAAGAGGGTAGGAGTGGTGCCCCTAACTCCTACAATATGGAAGAGATAACTGTATATACTAAAGAGAATAATGGAAGAATTTTCACATAAAACATTATGTATTTTCACTTAATGGTTGAGGGGATGGGATAGGTCTGAATTCCAGTAAGCTTCAGGTTCTAAATCCCTGTGGGAGAGCCCAAGTATTATGAAAGGTGCTTTAGGGAGCAGGCATTCTCCATGAGAAGTAAGCCCTGATTTTATTTTCATTTTTTCTTTATTGTTTTAGGTTGGTGGTGGCTTGTTTGTTTGCTTTGCAGGTATCAAGACAGGTAATAATAAATGAAGAATTTGTAAAATGGTACCTATTAAGATTTTATAGCATTTAAAAGATTTGGATGAATGGATGAATGCTAAATTCCATTGCTCACGAACTATATTCCACAGACTTTTTTCTGAGACTTTCTAGTTCAAAACTTTCTAGTCTAGTCTCTCTAGACATTGGAAAAGGAACAATACTTGGACCTCCCCAAATCACTGGAGAATCCCTATGGATTTGTGTCTATAGACTTTACCAAAAGCACCATTCTGGGGACAACAAGTATTTAACTCTTTTATAGCAATTCATGGATAAATCCTTAATCAATACAAAAGGATCGTCAGACTTTTGGCCATATATAGAAAACTTCTTGTGGTTGGTTGAGAAGATCAAATCACATATCTTGTGCTACATTAAAATAAAATGTAAAAATCATCCAACAGTGAACTCAGTTCAATAGTGAGCCAGTTAAGCAGAAGATTCCAAGTTCAAGAGCTGGACATTTTAGTTCCAGAGTTTGAGGCAGGTGTCTAAGAAGGAATTTCCCTAAGTAGAAAATTTTCATTTTCTCTCTTCCAGTACTCATGTTATTGGAGAAAGTGGAACATAGGAGACCAGTTAGCAGTCAGTGTTTATCTGCAAATTATGTATCCTTCAGTCTACCTTTTTGAGATCTGTTTGGAGTTCTTTATTGAGAACATATAAGAGTCAAGAAAGAGATTAAAGGAATTAGAGTAGGTAATGAGGAAACCAAATTATAATTCTTTGCAGATGATATGATGGTATACTTAGAGAACCCCAGATATTTTACTAAAAAGCTATTAGAAATAATTCACAATTTTAGCAAAGGTGTAGAGGGATGGAAGGGAAAAATCGGAACAGAAGTGAGTGCAAGGGATAATGTTGAAAAAAATTACCCATGCATATGTACTGTCGGAAAAAAAGAAGAGTTATAATTATAAAATTAAAAAAAAAAAAACAACTCAGGGTGGTCATCTTTGAATCCAGATAACCTTGGAAGCCTGAGAAACATCTGGATTTGTATCAGTAATGCTTTTATTCATTGGGGCCCTCAATACATCATTATGTTGGCTGCCATTTATTTTCCAAAGATAATAATGTCTTATGTTTTCAGATCTAAACTTGTCATTACTGCTTGTGGTGGAAAAGATAGCATGTCTCTTGAATTCCTAGCAAGTGCCTCAAGAAGGGAGGGAGAGTTGCTAGGAAAGGGCTGCATTAAATCTGTCTATATCCTAATGTTTCAATTTTCACTTTGTTATTTCAGGCACATGGAATGGCTTCTAAGAATTCTGAGTAGGGCATTTTGGTGATGGGGAATGGAGAAATTTTCCTTAAGTGAAAAGACAGGAAAATGCCAACTTACATATGCTGTGAGTGGGATGGGAGAGGGCTTTGCCCCATGTTAGTCTAAGTCTGCTCTTAATCAAAAGAGAAAAAATGCAGAATTAAAATGCAAATAGATTTATTCATAGCTAGCCTTTTGAGTCTGAGTCAGCCAAACAACTGTATTATTCAGTCTCATTGGAGAACCAGTTCTCTATTCCATTGACTCTTTTGCTCTGGATCTGAATCAAAATAGACCCTTTGAATTATTGGGCTTCTGGATCTCTTAAAAGGTCAAAGTAGGAGGAAACTGCTACTCTTATTGTTTCCTTCAGTTTATCACATTCTAAGCCAGGAGTTCTTAATCTGTCCCTGGAATTCCTAAGGAATGTATGGACAAATTTCAGGGATTTTATAAATTTGGATGAGAAAAAAAAAGTACATTTTTATTTTTGCTAACCATCCATTGATATTTAACATTTAAAAATATTCTGAAAAGTCCATTGACTTCACCTGGCTACTAATGGGGACCATGCCACAAAAAAGGTTAAGACCACCTTCTTTAGGTTGTTTAGACTATGCAAATTCTTAAAGGCCAGAAACACTGTTGTGTGGGAGTCATGCAATCTCAGGATTGAAAGGTACCAAAAAAGTCATTTAGATATCATGTAGTCATTTGTTTGAAGACCTTTTAGTGTTAGGTAAGGGCAACGCTGATGGTTAAGAAGCTTTTTTCTTAAATGTAATTAAAATCTGCTTCCTGCAGTGTATACCCATTATATTTCCTACTTTTGTCCTCTAAAGTCAAGAAGAACATATCTAATTCAGTTACTATAAGATAGTCCTTAAAATTTTTGGAGAAAGTATACTGGCAACTCTCAAATATTCTCTTCTCTTTCTAATGAAATAAAGGGGAGATCCCTGAAACTATTCTGACTTTGGGGTAAACACTTGAGAAACTCTCCCTGAAGGGGAGAAACTCTTCTGGAACTCTTGAGAAACTCTTTTGGGAGAGGCCTATCTCAGGGAATCTAGATAAAGTGGTTTCATTCTGTTATTTTGGTGGGACTAATTGAGTCCAGGACCACTCCCTACTTAGTAGGGAGTAAGTAACTTAAGTAATCTCATTTAGCTGGAGATCTAGAGTTCTATTGAAATTGGCTTAGGACCACTCCCAGTAAGTAGTCTCATCTAGAACTGAGGGCAATGACAGGAATCTCATTCAATTTAGATCTCTTTTAAAGAGCAACTTTGGGGCTAATTTCTTTGCAGAGGACCTAAAAAGCTGGACCATGCCAGACAAGGGACCTCTCCTTAACATAGCTTCCTGAGAGGACCCCCTGCCTGCTGAGAAGACACCCTTTTCTCAGTGTTAACCCCTTTTTATTTCTTTGCCAAGATTTCTCTGCTAGACCTTTACTTTTCTGTCAGGATCTTGCCACTGAGGAAGTTAGCCTCCTAACAAAAGCTGAATTCTCAGTGCCAATATCTCTCTGCCAGGATTTCTCTGCTAGACCTTTACTTCTCTTTTGGGACCTTGCCACCGAGGAAGTCAGCTTCCTAACAAAAGCTGACTTTTCAGTGCCAATAAACTTCTTTTTGCCAGTCTAACTTTTAGGGTTTGTAAATTCTTTTATGAAGGACCTGTACCAACAGAAAGGATTCCCACAACTTTCTGCCCTACCTTATCAATTGTACATTCCTCTTATCTTCATATTGGTGTGTTTCTAAATCATTTGCTCCTCAAAAATTTGGTATTTTGAATTTAACCCTAGATGAGGTCTGACCAGAACAAAGTATAGGACTATCACTTTTTTCCTTCTTGACAGTATTCTATAAATTAAAAAAAAATAATACTTATCAGATGCCTTCTGCATACAAGATCATAGAAGATACAACACTTTTTGAATATCTACTGCTACGTAATACATTTTTCTTTATATTGGGGAAACAAAAGATTTTTTTAAAAAATATGCTCTTGGGAACTTATCTTCTATCGGAATGATAGAACTTGTACTTAGACAAGTAAATATAATATAATTGAGTAGGCAGAGAGCTTTAAGGAGAGGTTATGATTAGAAATGCTACAGTAGAAACTTTGATAGAAAATAAGGATTCTGAAAAGTGGAATGGATTGTAGATGAGGGAAACATTTTCAACCTGTTTGGAGTCAGGGAAGTGTGAGATAGAATGCCAGTTTATGAAAATAGCTACTGGCCTGGTTTGGTTAGAATGTAGAATGTATGAAGGTTGGCTCCCTAAAGAAAAATGGATTCATATATTGTTGTTTAGTTGTTTTTCAGTCGTATGTGATTCTTCAGGACTCCAATTAGAATTTTCTTGTCAAAGATACTGGAGTGGTTCTTTAGTTCATTTTACAATAGAGGGAAACAGGGTTAAGTGACTTACCTTGGGTCACACAACTAGCATATCATATTTGAATTCTGAAAAATGAGTCTTCCTGACTCCAGGTTCTGCATTTTAGTCATTGTGCACCACTTGGGGATATAAACAAATGCAAAAATGGTCACTGCTTTCAAGAAGCTCATATTCTAAACGTGGAGATGACATATAAGCAATTATGTACAAACAAGACACATATAGGGTTAGTTGGAGTTAATTGAGGGGAAATATTGGCATGGAGGAGTGGAGTGATGCTGATAAAGGCTTCATATAGAATAGAATTTGAGCTGAATCTTAAATGAAGTCAGAGAAAGCAAGAGACGGGTCTAAATAAGGAGGAACATTCCAGGCATGGGATGACAAGTGGTGACAATATACTTTCAAAGGAAAGAGGGAAGATGAAGGAAGAACAGCAAGGTAACAGTGTTGAAGATAGGAGGAGGAAGAATAGGAATCAATTGAGGTTTTGGGGAAAAGAAATGACAGTCTACCACAGGAAAACATGGAGAATGTATTGGAGAGGGGAGACACTAGAAATAAATAGACCAGTTAGGAAGCAAAAGCAAGCACCCAAAAAAACATTTTATATAATGCTTTAAGGTTTTAAAAAATATATATATTTTGGGGGTATCTAGGTGGTCCAGTGGATAGAGCACTAGCCCTGAGTTCAAATCTGGTCTCAGACACTTCACACTTCCTAGTTGTGTGACCCAGGGCAAGTTACTTAACCCCAATTGCCTCAGGAAAAAAAAAAAAAAAAAAAAAAAATATATATATATATATATATATATATATATATTTGTTATTAACTTTGCAAACATCAACAACCATGAATATTTTAGTGTTATTTTAATACTAAATTATATTTTCCAATTACATGTATCATTATTATTAATTTATTTTTAAAATTTTAATTTTAAAAACAACATTTAATGGGGCTATATATATGCATTTAAAAAAAAATATTTCCTTATGAATCATGTTGGAAGAGAAAAATCAGAACAAAAGAAAAAAAATGTGAGAAAACCCCCCAGAAAAACAGGAAAAGAAATCTGAACATATCATGTGTTGATTTACATTCAGTTGCTATAGTTTTCTCTCTGGATGCAGATTGGGATTGCCTTAAATCATTGAACCACGAGAAGAACCAAGTTTGTCATAGTTGATTATCTCATAATCTCACTATTACTATGTACAATGTTTTTCTGGTTCTTTGTTTCGCTCAGCATCAATTTATGTAAATCTTTCCAGGCCTTTCTAAAATAAGCTTATCATTTTAAAAAATGGAATAATTATATTCCATTACTTTCATATACGATAGCTTATTCATCCATTCCCCAATTAATGAGCATCTACTCATTTTTCAAATTTTTCGCACCACAAAAAAGAGCTGCTACAAACATTTTTGTACTTGTGGATCCTTTTCTCTCTTTTATGATCTATATGGGATAGAGACCCAATACTGACATTGCTGTATCAAAGGGTATGCACAATTTGATATGCCTTTGGGCATTGTTCCAAATTGTTATCTAGAATGCCTGGATCATTTTACAACTCCACTAAGATGCAATCATTCTGGAGAGCAATTTGGAACAATTTGTTAGTAACATATAGAAATGCTGATGATGTGTGTGTGGGCTTATTTTATATCTTGCAACTTTGCTAAGTCTGTTAATTGTTTTAAGTATGTGTTTTGGATGATTCTCCAGAATTCTCTAAATATACCAGCATATCATCTGCAAAGAGTAATAGTTTTATCTTCTCATAGCCTATTCTAATTTCTTTATCTTTTCTTATTGCTAAACTAACATTTCTAGTACAAAATTGAAAGTGGTGATAATGGGCATCCTTGTTTCATCCATAATCTTACTGGAAATGCATCTAGTGTCATATTAATACAAATAATGCTTTCTGATGATATTAGATAGATATTGCTTATCATTTTAAGGGAAACTCCATTTATTCCTATGCTCTTTAGTGGGGGTTTTAAAAAATAGGAATGGATGCTATATTTTGTCAAAAGCCTTTTCTGCATCTATTGAGATTATCATATGATTTCTCTTATTTTTGTTATTGATATGGTCAATTTTGCCAATAGTTTCCCTGATATTGAACCATTCCTGCAGTTCTGGTATAATGCTAGTTGATCATAGGATATTATCTTATGATAACTTGTTGTAATCTTTTTGCTAATATTTTATTTAATTTTTTTTGCATCAATATTCATTAGAGAAATTAGCCTATAATTTTCTTTCCCTATTTTGGCTCCTTCTGGTTTAGGTATCAATACCATATTGTTTCATAGGATTCCTTCTATGCCTATTTTTCCAGATAGTTTACATAGTATCGGAATTAATTGTTCTTTAATGTTTGGCAGAATTAACTTTTTTGTTTGTTTGTTTGTTTTGTTTTGCCTCTGCAACAAGACTCACTTTTATTTCTTTAAATGAATCCCTTAAGTATAGAAGACTTGATTTATAAAAATTAGGTCAAATGCAACATTTTCATGAATTATACCCAAAGTCTAAATGGCAACATACCAGAAAGTGTCTGTTAATTTTGTTTGGGCATCTGGAGGAAAGAAGCAGCATGAGTATTCTAAAACATTAGACAAACTCAAATCACTTATATTTGGGATTCAGTTCTCCAAACTCATATTTACATTTTTGGTTATTTTTTGTGAGCAAAATGACTAAGTTGATTTTTTTTTCTTTTTAAAGCTTTTTATTTTCAAAACATATACATGGATAATTTTTCACATTGACCCTTGCATAACCTTGTATTTCAGATTTTCTCCTCTTTCCTCCCACCCCCTCCCTTAGATGGAAAGAAATTTAATATATATTATACATGTAAAAATATTTAAATCCAATATTTGTAAACATATTTATACAATTGTCTTGCTGCACAAGAAAAATCAGATTAAAAAGGAAAGAAAATAAGAAAACAAAATGCAAGTGAACAACAACAAAAAGAGTGAGAATGTTATGTTGTGATCTACATTTAGTTCCCACAGGCCTCTCTCTGGGTTCTCTTCATCACAAGATCATTGGAACTGGCATTAATCATCTTATTGTTGGAAAGAGTCACGTTTATCAGAATTGATAATTTTATAATATTGATGTTATTACAATGATTTCCTGGTTCTACTCATTTCCCTTAGCATCAGTTCATATAAGTCTCTCCAGGCCTCTCTAAAATCATCCTCCTAATCATTTCTTATAGAACAATAAAATTCCATAACATTCATGTACCAAAACTTATTCAGCCATTCTCCAAATGATGAGCATCCACTCAGTTTCCAATTTCTTGCCACTATGAAAAAAGCTGCTACAAACATTTCTGCACATGTGAGTCCTTTACCTTCCTTTAAGATCTCTTCGGGATATAGGCCCAGTAGAAACACTGCTGGATCAAAGGGTATGCACAGTTTTGAGCATAGTTTCAAATTGCTTTCCAGAATGGCTGGAAACAATGTATTGTTCCACCAATAATGTATCAGTGTCCCAGTTTTCTCACATCCCCTCCAACATTCATCATTATCTTTTCAGGTCATTTTAGCCAAACTGAGAGGTATGTAGTGGTATCTCAGAGTTTTCTTAATTTGCATTTCTCTGATCAATAATGATTTGGAGCATCTTTTCATATGACTACAAATAATTTTAATTTCTTCACCTGAAAATTGTCTGTTCATATCCTTTGACAACTTTTCAATTGGAGAATGGCTTGAATTCTTATAAAATTGAGGCAGAATTCACTTGTAAATTTACCTGGCCCTGAAGATTTTTTCTTAGGGGTTTAAAAATATAAATGACCAGCAAATCAGCTACATATGCCACTTCTAAACTTGGCAGCCCAGAAATATTTTCTTCTAGAAATGGCCAAAAATTAGCAAAAGAAAAGTTGTCCAATGTGACAGACATTGCTAATGCAAAAGCTTCCAACCCACCAAGCACCTGTAATGCCTCCCAATAGTCTTTGTATGTATATAAACATGTAAAAGTAGCTTGTATTTTACTCTGTGCATGATGCCACTCAATGATTAACACTTTATTTATTTTATAGAGAAGACTTATCTGTGAACTTTACTATATCTCTATTTTTATTTAATTCTTTTCTTTCTTTCTTTTTAAAAATAAAAACAGATTTTAAATGCTATGCAGTACTCAATAGGAATTGTTTCAGACTTCTGCCCTGAACTTATCTGAATATAATGTGGCA
The DNA here is from genome assembly GCF_048593235.1 of Sminthopsis crassicaudata. Classification (NCBI taxonomy): domain Eukaryota; kingdom Metazoa; phylum Chordata; class Mammalia; order Dasyuromorphia; family Dasyuridae; genus Sminthopsis; species Sminthopsis crassicaudata. The sequence goes on from NC_133619.1 coordinate 186,605,641, forward strand.
AGCAGTAAAGAATTATTTCACATGTATTCAAAAAGATAGATTAGTTTAAAAAAGGGATTCACAGTTGTGACTGTTAAAGAAACTGCAACTTGTTTTTAACTTACATTCACCTTTGTGAATTTATTACCATCCTAAATGAAGTAAAAATAATTCTAGTTTAGGAAAATTCATGCCATCTTCAGCAAAAAATTTTCAGTTAAGATTCAATCCCACTATCTGTTATTTTAAAACTTACTTTTTTATTTCATTATTTATTCTTTTCCAATGAAGAGAGATCCCCTGACAATGAGAAAACCATTTCTTCTATGTCCAGAGTTTTGACATTTTATCCTCTGTTTTATTCACAGGTAAATCAGAATAAAACCTGGTTTTAAGGCCAGAGCCTTATTATTTTTTTTTTTAACATGTTAATTCCCATGAGAACTAGCCAACCTAAGTATTTCATAAAATTAAACTTTTCTTAAGATCAAATTTGTTTCTTGTGGCAATGTAATAAGTTGCCAAATAATCTGAGATTGTTTTACAATGTTGCATTCATATTCTTATGTCTTATAATTAAAATTTACATTTTGAAAAAACAATTGGTCAAATGCAAAACAAAAAAAATCCACTTAAGAAAATAACACCTTGACGAGTAGAATTAATCAAGTAGAAAAAGATACAAAAGTCAACTGAAGAAAATCATACATTAAAAACTAGAACTGGGTAAATGGAAACTAATGACTCTATGAAATATTGAAACCAGTCAAACAAACTAAAAAGAATGAAAAAATGGAAGAAAATATAAAATACCTAACTGGAAAAACTGTCTTTGAATTTGAATTTGAATATAGATCCAGAAGAAACAATTTAAAAGTTATTTGTCTACCTAAGTCACAACCAAAAAGAAAAAAAAAAAAAAGAGCTTGGATAGCATTCTTCAAGAGATGGTCAAGAAAAAATTATCCTGATATACTAGAACCAGAGGGCAAAGTCATTGAAAGAATCCATCAATCGCTTCCAAAAAGAGACCACACAAGGCAAATTCCAGGAAACATTGTTGCAAAACTCCAGAGGTATACCCTCAAGGGAAAAAAAAAATATTGTGAGCTGCCAGGAAAAAAAAAAATTCAAGTATTGAGGAGCAATAGTCAGAATTACCCATGATTTGGCGGCTTCTACAATAAAGGATCTGAAGGCCTAATACCATATTCTAGAAGAAATATATAGGATTACAACTAAGAATCAACTACCTAACTAGATTGACCATCATCTTTCAGGAGAGCACTTCAGTGAAATAAGAGACTTTAAATCATTTCTATTGAAAAAAAGCAGAATTAAACAGAAAACTAGATCTTCAAACACAGGACTCAAGAGAAGTGTAGAGAGGTAGATGGGGGAAAAACATATAAAGTTTATACTGTTTACATACCTCAAGGGGAAAATGATACTTATAACTTTTGAGAACTGTATTTTTTATTGGGGCAGTAAGAGGAGATATACATGGATAGAAGGCATAGGTGTGAATTGACCCTAATGTGAGGATATTTTTAAAAAGACATTAAGGGTGAAAAAAGGACTGTATTGGGAGAAGAGGAAAGGGAAAGTAAAATGAGATAAATTAAATCACATGAAGAGGCACAAAAGACTTATTATAATAGAGGGGAAGAAGAGGAAGGGGTGACTATTGTCTGAAGCTTAATCTCATCAGTTTCAGCTCAAAGAGGGAAAATATATTCACTCAATTGGACATGGAAATTTATCTTACCCTATAAGGAAGCAGGAGGAGAAAGGGGAAAGAAAAGGGAGAGATTGGATGGAAGGTAGGACAGAAACATTAAGAAGAAGAAGAGAAGAGAGGGGGTGACAGAAAGGAGAGCAGGTTGAGGATGGGATAAGTTAGAAATAAAACACTACTAAGGAGGGACAGGGTGGAAAGAGAAAACAAAAGTATATACAGGGCAGAAAATAGGATGGAGGGAAATACACAACTAGTAATCATAATTGTGAATGTGAGTGTGAATGGAATGAATTCTCCCATAAAACAAAAGACAATAGCAGAGTACATTAAAAACCAGAATCCTATAATATGTTGTTTTCAAAAAACACATTTACTAAGTAAAAAGCTAGAGCAAAATTTATTATGTTTTAGCTAAAGCAAAAAAAAAAAAAAAAAAAGCAGGGGTAGCAACTTTGATCTCAGATAAAGAAAAGCAAAAATAGATCTAATTAAAAGAGATAAGGAAGGAAACTTCATCTTGTTAAAGGGTACCATAGACAATGAAGTATATCAATATCAAATGTATATGCACCAAATGGTACGGGATGCAGATTCTTATAGAAGTTAAATCAATAACAGAAATAAATTGACACTAAAACTATGCTAGTGGGGAAATCTCAACCTCCCCCTCCCAGAATTAGATAAATCTAACCACAAAATAAACAAGAAAGAAACAAGGTGGTGGGAAGGAAGTTAATAGAATCTTAGAAAATGATAAACCTCTGGGGAAAATTGAATAGGGATAAAAAGGAATATACTTTTTCCTCAGCAATACATGGCACCCCCACAAAAGTTGACCATGTATTTGTGAATAAAAACCTCACAATCAAATGCAGAAAGTCAGAAATAGTAAGTGCTTCCATTTCAGATCACGATACAATAAAAATTACATTCAACAAAAAATCAGGGAAAGATAGACTAAAAAACAATTGGAAATTAAATAATCTAAGTCTAAAGAATGATTGGGTCACATAACAAATCATAATGCCTTTTTTTCCCTACATAATTGTATCAAAGTCAACTTATATCCACACCCTCCATGTATGTACACCCCTTCTAATGGTTGTTATAAAGACATAGTTCTCAAGAATTGCAAGTATCATCTTCCCACATAGAGATAAAAACAGTTTATTCTTTAAATAACATGTTTGGTTTTTCTTTTTTTTTTTTTTCCAGCTTTACTTTTTAATGTTTCTTATTTGAAGATCAAATTTTCTGTTATTTTTTGTCTTTTCATTAGAAAGTTCCATATGAGCAAAACTACAAAACACTTTGCAACAAATAAAGTAAGATCTAAACAATTGGAAAGTTGGCCTAGCTGAACAAGATCTAAAGCTATAATATAAAGTAATGATCATCAAAACCATTTGTTACTGGCTAAGAAATAGAGCAGTTCATCAGTGGAATAGGTTAGATTCACAGAACTAAATAGTCAATAACTACAGCAATCTAATGTTTCACAAACCCACAAACCCCAGCTTTTGGGATAAGAATTCACTATTTGACAAAAACTGTTGTTTCATTCTTATTAGTTTGTTTGGCTGAGTCTTGATATCTCATAGAGTCATTAGCTTCCATTTACCTAATTCTAGTTTTTATTGTGTTTTTCTTCAGTTTGCACCTCCTTTTCTGTTTGGCCAATTATATTTTTAAAGATATTGGTGTTTGTTTGTTTGTTTTTTAGTTAATTCCTTCCTTCCTTCCTTCCTTCCTTCCTTCCTTCCTTCCTTCCTTCCTTCCTTCCTTCCTTCCTTCCTTCCTCCTTTTCTTTCTTCTTTCTATTCATTCATTCTTTCTCCTATTTCATGGCTTTTAAAGTTGAATTTTGCTCCTGGGACACAGAGGATTCAATCTCAAGCTTCTTGTGTAGCTTTGAGCTTTGACTTGGGCACTGGGGCATCTGGTGTTTGATGATTTAATTACAGATCTGGGGTAGCCCAACTTAGTCCTGCCTATGGTTGTCTGATTTCCTGGGCTGGTAATTTGCCTTTTGTGCTAGGACTGGAGGCTCCACCACTAGTCTATTGAAATACTGTTAATTCAAAGCAGGACTGAAGGGTCTTGGCGGCTGATCTGTGTGGTGGCTAAGATCCTTTCATTGCTTTGTGCAGAAATCATCTGCTTTGGACTATTCTCCCCTTTCACCCAAGTGAGACTGATCTTTCCTTAAGACTTTCCAAGACATCTTTAGATGAAAAAATGTTTCATTCCATGTCTTTTTGTTCCATTGCTCTAGAATCTGTTCAGTCACTTGGTTTCACTTTTTTTTTTTCCTGATGGAACCTGGGTAGAACTCAAGCAACTTTTCTTTGTCATATTGGCTTCCATTAATATTTCCATTTACAAAGCAGAAGAGAAAAAGATTGTACCCCAAACTATGAATCTTTATTCCTTACAGCTTTTTTTGTTGTTGTTGTTAAAGCATATATTAAATTTAACATGGCAGTTCCCCAACACTGTCCTTTGGCTTCTTCTGAATTTTCTTCTCTATATTTTTAATTGGTGATTAAGGTTTAAGGTTTACATAATGTTTTATATAAATTAGCCTACTTATAATATTTTCCTATGTGCTTTTTTTGCATCTTAATATAAACTTTCTTTTTTTTTTATGACTTTCCCTTTACTAATATGTAGCACACATTTATTTGTATGCCCAACTCACATTATTCAATAAATAACTGATCTAAAACAAGCATTTTTTAAACTTTTTGTGTGTCCCAGATCCCTTTGGCAATTAGGCAAACCCTATGGACCCCTTCTCAGAATGATATTTTAAAATGCATAAAATAAAATACATAAGATTGCAAAGAAAACCAAATATATTGAAAAAGAGTTATTGAAATTAAAAACAAAACAAGTTCATGTACTCAAAATTTTTAACTCATGTTAGAGTTGTAGACTATGATTACAGATGATTGAATCAGATTGTCACACACAATACTCTATTATACAATTTAGGAAGGAAGGAAGGAAGCCAAGTCCCTAACTCTGTTCCATCTTGCTGTCTACAGAAAGTAAAAAAAAATCCAATAGATCTAAAGTTGTTATATCCCTTATGGATAGTTGCCAAGCTCTTTCCCCTGAAGTTTTTTTTTTGTTTTTTTTTTCAAGGGCAAAGCCACTGTCTTATTTTTTTTTTAATCAAACCCATTGAAGACTTTTCAATTGGGTCTTTTGGACCCAATTTGGGTTTTGAATTTTTATGATTTTTCTGTTTGGTCTCTCCTAAGCTTCAATTCTGCCTCCAGGATTAGCTCTGGACCACTAAAAAAACTTGTTCAGTTTGAAAAGTGGTGCTCCTAGAGCTGACTTTTCTTACCCTTTGCATAAAGCTTTAAAAACCATGAAACAGAAAGAGAGAGAGAGAAGAGAGAGAGAGAGAGAGAGAGAGAGAGAGAGAGAGAGAGAGAGAGAGAGAGAGAGAGAGAAGAGAGAGAGAGAGAGAGAGAGAGAGAGAGAGAGAGAGAGAGCCAGTTGTGCTTCTTACCAAAGATCTGTTCCCACTTGCAGAGAGGACAGACCTGACAGTGCCATCAAGTCCTCTAATGTCCTGCACAGTTCCAAGTGCCCTTCAGATAGTTATGAATTCAAATTAACAATAGCCTAAGTCTCTGACCATAGCAAGAATCTGGAGTGCATTATTCAATTTTTGAAGACTCAGTTGTCTCAACTTTCAAAGATCTGGAGTAAAAGATCCTTCTTAAAACATCTAAGACACAGTAATGTCTGGAAAAATAACAGGGGATCACTTAGGATTATTTTGCTCTGTTAAGGAAAAGTCTTTAAAATGTATGCATTTAGGCTTTATACCTTAATGAACTTTTCAATGTTTTATATTACATGGTAGTTTTATCCTTTAATTGCAGAAACCACAAAGTAAACTCTTTTCACTTTATCACAAGATGTACTGACTGCTGCCCTGGCAGCATTTATTTTTCTACCCTTTTATTCTTATGACCAGCTTATGAATTATAGAGTCATCCAGATCCTGTATGGAAATCTCCTTGAAACATTATTCATAACATAGTTTTTTTTTTTTGTTTTGTTTTTTTGTTTTTTTCCTAATAGAACAGAAAAGGACATTTCAATATCCTATAGGAATAGTTTTAAGTGGTAGCAAAATAACAGAGGGAAAAAAACAGATTCTCAAGACACTGACTTTGGAGATTGCCTATTAGTGCAATGAAATGTAATTTCATTATTTCCTGGCTACAACAACTTTACTTTTATGTAAATATTTGAATGACAATCAAGCCCTTGATTTCTGGGTTTTATGATACACAATTTCACTGAAATATAATCTTTCAGTCACAGGTAAATCATGGCTCTGTTGTTGCTAGCTGGAGCCTTACATTAAATATTAACCCTAACACTGCTTGTATTCTCTTTTCTCAATATATTGAATTAATACACCTACCCAGCTTTTCTCTTGGCATGACTTACAAACATAGTCCTTTTCCCCAGTTTTGACCAGTACATTCTGCCTTTATCACTTTCCTGTCACAAGCAATATGGTGAACCAGCTCCTCTGATGGGCACAAACAAACTTGTGAGACAGTGATTCTCTGATTTCTGGTTCTTTATCATTTGTTTTAATTGTTAGTTTAGGGACTAACTGCATTTGCTTTTTATTTATTTATTTACTTACTCATTCATTCATTCATTTATCTATATTCATTCATTCATTTATTTATCTATTTATTTTTCATTCATTCATTTATTTATTCACTCATTTATTTATTTATTTATTTGTTTGTTTGTTTATTTATTTATTTATATTTGCTTACTTTACTTTTCTAAAAGGCCAGGACCCTGGAGGGCCTGAATTAAAAGTGTGACCATTATAAAATGAAGATTTGGTTTTTTTTAATACATAATTTCTCTCAAGACAGTTGCAGAAGGTCCTCACTAAACCTGTTTCACTGGCTAGAATAGCAGACACAGTTCAGAGGTAAGTATTTGATATTTTACCCTTCGATAAGCTGTTAACCAATATTGTTTAGCTTTGGAGGAGAAGGAAAAGCAAAGAAGATTGAGGGCTCACTCTCAATAAACTCTTTCCTAAGCCTGATTGAACTGAAAACCTCATAAATGGTTTCAAGCACCAAGTAGAAGAAAAACAGGATATTAGGGTAAAACAAATAAACATGATTAATGAAAATTTAATACACACATTTATTGAAGAGTGTATGAGGTCCAGACACCATACAAGATTAGAAGAATCTTCCATGTAAAACTGAAAGGCACTTTAGAAGTCAGAGTCCAATACCTCTTTCTCCACTTCATTTTAGAGATGCTGAAGCTGAAGTTTACAGAGATTAAGTAACATTATGAGGTCATACATGTAGGAAATGACAGATATGGGATTTGTAACTAAGTCTTTTGACTCCAGAGCTAGCTTTTCTTCTATTCTATTGTACTTTAGAGGTACAAAACATTATACTGTCTGCCCTCAAGAAGATTCTTTTCTGAGGGCTGAGATGGGATGGGGAAAATATTTGCATACATTGATTGTTGTTGTTCAGACATATGGGACTCTTTGTGACCTACTTTAGGGTTTTCTTGTCAAAGATATTGGAGTGATTTTGCCATTTCCTTCTTCAACTCATTTTACAGATGAGAAAACTGAGGTAAACAGGGTTAAGTAACTTGCTCAGGATCTCTCAGCTAAGAGGTTTTTGAGGCTAGATTTGAATTTTGGAAGATGTCTTCTTGATTCCAGGCCTGGCATTCTATTCACTGTGCCAACTAGTTGCCCTAAGTATAAGATATTGAAGTAGGGAGAGTCTAATGACTAAGGGAATTGGCAAAGTTGGGTGCTTTTGTTAAAATTTATCCTGTGGTTTTTCAATCTTTTTATAGTAGGTAATATGTGGTATCTATTTTTGTAGGTCAAATCTCATTTCTGTAAAATTTCAGGAACATCCATATTGTTTTACTGTAATGGTTTTTTAAAAATTAAAAAAAAACTATCATCAGCTTTCAGAAGATGGAATAAATAAGATGATTATTGGAGTTCTAGGTTCTCTAGTTCTTCAAAGAAAGCAAGTGAAAAAAAAAAGTGTTCTGAAAACTTTAATAAGAGAAAGAATGAAAGAAATCCTGGGAAGTCAATTGTTTTTCACCTTCAAAAAGGTATCAAATATACTTATCTTGGCCCCTCTAGCAATTTCCTAAGGAGTGATTTAGAAAGATAATGCTCATTTTAGCTGGATAGCTAATTTTTGGCTGAAATCCAAGTTCCTTTGCCTTTTGGAATATCAGATTCTAGACCCTTTGATCCTTTAAGGTGGAAGCTGCTAGGTCCTGGATAATCCTAATTGTGGCTCCTTGGTATTTAATTTCTTTCTGGCTGTTTGCAATATCTTTTCCTTGGTGCAATAGTTCTAAATTTTAGCCACAATATTCCGTGGGGATTTAATTTTGGGGTCTCTTTCAGAAGGTGATCAGTGAATTCTTTTGATGGCTATTTTACCTTCTGATTCTAAAATATCAGGGCAGTTTTCTTTTATGATTTCCTGTAAAATAATGTCTTTTTTTTTTTCATCATGGCTTTCAAGAAATCCAATAATCCTTAGATTGCCTCTCCTAGATCTATTTTCCAAGTCAGTTGTTTTTCCTAGGAGGTATTTCATATTTTTTAATATTTTTTATTTTTGTTTGATTCTTGAAGTCTTATTGAGTCACTCACTTCCATTTGTTCAATTCTAATTTTTAGTGTATTATTTTCTTCAGTTACCTTTTTTAGTTCCTTTTCCAATTGGCCAATTGTATTTTTTGCTCATTGAATTCTTTTTCCCCATTTCACATATTTTGTTTTTCAGTGAATTGCTAGGTCTTTTGTAGGGCATTTCCTTTTCTGTAATGTTCTTAGTTTGATTTTCTGGAGGTCTATGAAGCAGCCTTCCTTTCAGTTCAGTAATCACCCTGAGAGTAGCCAGGAGTTAAAGTCCAGATCCTTTATTGTCTCTTTCAAAATCTTGTCTCCTTTCCTGGGGCCCAGTTAGTTTTCTTAGAGGCCTTCCAGAGTTTTGGTTTCAGTGAATAAGTGCAGGAGGCCAGGCCAGCCACCAGGAGCCAGACCAAAGATAGAATTTGATCTCTCTCTCCTTCCCCCAGGAGAGCCATCAGGAGCCTAACTGAAGGTGGAAATGAATCTCTCTCCTTGGTTCTGACATCTTGAGTTCTCGCCTGTTTTCTCTGCCCTCTGAATAAATCTAGCTGAGGCTCCCAGTTTATATGCTCTACACTGAGTATAAACCAGTCATTATATCACTAGGAAACCATTATTTGTTGTAAGATTAAATCAATCATACTGAACTTAAAGAACTATTAATCACCATGCTAAATTAGATAACTATTGTCTCATCAATTCCACTATAGCACTTTGTAAGAATCCTTGTTTCCATTTCAGAATTCTGGCCCATAACACATTCCTTCTTGCAATAATCTTGTGTCCCCTTCTGATTTTATGTTTTGATTTAATAGGCATTAAGGCTGTACATGTAAGTGAAGGTTGGACTGAGGTTGGGATGGGTTTTAAATGCCAAAGGAACATAGATATGTGTATGTGTGTGTATTTATGTATGAATGTATATATATATACATATACATCTAATGAGTTCAGGGAAGGGGAAGAGAAGACATTTTTGATTCAAAGTAAAAATAGAAGAACAGAGATATGTGCAAGGTTGGTGATACACTCCTTGAAGAGTTTCCTATTTCCTGGGGCTCCTGTTCCATGCTGGCCTTTACTTTATTCAAAACTATCTCCAGTCATCCTGATATATATATCATGACCACTTGAGCTGTGGATTTCAAATTAAAGCAACAGTTCTTACAGACTTGTGTTTGTAGAAAAACATTCCAAATTCCAGGGTGGGAAAAAGGCAGTCTTTAGGAAAATTAGATAAAGATCCTTGAATTGGATTTAAATGTGGCCTAATGTTTAATGACTGTCCATACTCTTTTATATCTTCTCAAGACATACAGATGACTACTTGTGTGTGCAACAGTCAAAGAGGGAATAATTGGCTTTGAATCAATCCATCCGATAGTTGAAGAAGCAAAGAGACAGTGTAACTATTTTCAAACAAAGGACAAACTACCCATTCATTCTTCAAACTGCTTTACTGCAATCAGGCTTCCACACCCACCACTGGACTAAAACTACTTTATCAAAGGCCACCAGTGACCTCCTATTTGTAACTTCCAATAGCCTTTTCCTCTTACCTCTCTTCCATTTTCTCCCATTTTGACTTTTTTACCACATCAATTTTTATTTTTTTTTTTTCCCATGCCTTCCTTCTTAAAATTCATCTCTCCTTTGGCCCCCCAGACACCAAATTCTGGTTGTCTAACCTCTCTTATTGTATTGTCTCTTTTGCTGGTAATTTTAATCTCCTTTTTAGTCTCCTTTTTAATCTCCTTCTTATTGCTAGCATTTTCCCAGGCTTGTGTTCTTGGCTCAATTATCCTCTATCTCTTTGCTCTCTTCTTTGGTGATATCATAATTTCAAAATATGAGTTCTATGTAGATAACTATGCAGACTAAATCTATTGTATCTAGCTTTTGCTCTTTTCTATATTTCAGGCTTTTATTATTATTATTATTATTAATAGCTAGCACACATACAAATATCAAATGATCCTCACAGTCCTGGAAATAGGTGCTAAAATAGTATGGAGATTTTATAGATGAGAAAACTGAGGAAAACACACTAGTGATTTGACCAGGGTCATACAGCTAGCAAATGTCTGAGATTAGACTGATCTCATACATTCTTTCTCTGGGGAGAATTTGACTAGGCAGAAGACACAGAGAAAAGCAGACTAGATGAGAGGACAGAGTTGCTTCTTTTTAGAAGGTTAGTTGAGCATCCTGAGCTACTCTTGGGTTCATGGTAGAGTAATTAAAACTTGATTTTTTAGTTTTAAAGATTTTTACTAAGAACCTTTATGGAAGACTGTAAATACATACATACACAACATACACACACACACACACACACACGCACACACACACACACAATTTCATAGCCCCTTTTCTCACTGGGTCTTTTGGGGGTCATGATAGTGAGGGTATTGATGAGGTCTGAACCTATAATCTCAACTGTGGAAGATCTCTTAGTGTGGAAACTACTTTCAATGGTATACGTTGTCAACTTGTTTGCAATTTTTATAGTCTTAGAGTTTTTTGGGGAGACTGAGAATTATATTATGTGACTTATCTATGTTTATACAGTTAATAATTATAAGAAACAGGTCTTTCTGATTCTAAGGTAAATCTTTTATCCCTTATATAAGGGATTCTTTTTTTTAACTTCAATTTTTATAGTATTTTATTTTTCCCCAAATACATATAAAGACATGTTTGACATCCATTAAAATTTCTTTTTTTAGTTCCAAGTTTTCTTTCTCACTCAGGAAGGATCCTTCCTAAGACAGTAAAGCAATTTGATATAAAACCATGAAAAACATATTTCCATATAAGTCATGTTGTGACATAAGAAATAGACCAAAAGAAAAAAAAAGCATTAAAAAATAAAGGGAAAAATAATATGCTTCGATCTTATTTCAGGACTTCTTAATCTTATCTTGTGTCATGGACCTCTTTGGCAGTCAGACAAAACCTATGAACTGCTTCTAGAAAAATGCATAAAATAAAATGTATGGATTTATAAAGAATGTTAATTACAAAAGATATTAATTATTTTTCCCAACCAAGTCCATAGACTTGATCCAAATCTTGATATCTGTGGATTCAGAGTTAACAATTCCTATATTATATCCTATTATCTTCAAATATATTCCTTTCTTTTGTTTCTGCTAATGCTTGGTTAATACATTTTCAGGCAAATAGTAACAGCCTTTCTGAACTTCCTTTGCTTCAGTTATAAGTGAGAGTTCCTACCACCTCTCTGCCTCCTACTCCGAAGTTTGAAGAAATGCCTGGAGTATATTTTGAGTATCCTCAAAAGAATAGTACTATTTAGAAGAGCTCTACCTTCATGGAACTCTTAGAAAACACTATTTGTGCTTGGAGTCCCTGCCTTTAGACTGACTGTCTCATAGCTAAGAAAATCCTTTAATTTCTCAGGATCTCGTAAATTATGTTTCTTAGGCTATGAAAAGGGTCTCTGTGAGATTGTTTTGATGCTCATAACATTTACAACTCTAAAATATTACATGTGATATGTCAATCGAAAAATCCTTCTTAAATGCCCCCACTTTTAAAGTATAAAAATAGGCATAATTTTCTTAATTTTGGTAAAGTTTCCCTAATCCTTCTATTTCAGTACCCTGACAGTATCCTATATTCCATGGTTCCCAAGGCTAGTATTTATGATTTCTATCACTATAATTCAACTATCACTATAATTCAAATCCATAAGTATACTTTGGTCAATTTTACTTAAGAAATGGTGCTGTATAGTAAGATTCTTTCAGTATTTCACTAACTAAATTCCCCAGTGATTAGCTCTAGATCAAATTTCTCTCTCTCTCTCTCTCTCTCTCTCTCTCTCTCTCTCTCTCTCTCTCTCTCTCTCTCTCTCTTTATATATATATGACAAATAGCATTATAGCTGGCTCTAGTAGCTCAGTAACCATAACAGTCAATCAAACAAGCATCCATTATACTCAGCCCCAGGCTAGGTGATGTCTCAGAGTAACAGACCCAGAAGGAGAGAAAGAAAGTCTTGTGATAAATTCTGAGGGCTCTTCAGAGACACTGTTAGTTGTCACAAAGAGAAGAATGTTAATTCTCTGCCTTAGGCTCTGTTTTTCAGAAACAAGGGAATGTCTTTAATGAGAATTTGAGTTCTTTCCAATTTCAGAGACCCACAACTCTACTTAGTTTAGCCAACCACCAAATTTCTTTTAGAAAGGAAAAAACTTTAAAATGATACTAAAAAGTTGCTTTATGTATCAAAAGCAGTTCTTCCTATAATCATAATTCTAGTATTAATTACATATGGATTTTTAAACTGAAGGAGTTTATGGAACAGATTTTTAAAGTCCCCTAAATGTGGACAAAATGGAGCTCTTTGATGACTCTTCCTCCTCCCTCTAGCCCTCACCCTTACCCCACAAATGCTGCTGGAATTCATTTATTATAGGGCTATAGGAAAATCACTGGATTTGGACTCAGTGGAGCTGGGTTTGAATTCTACCTCTGCACACTTATACCCGGTTGACCTTGGATACATCATCTAAACTTTCCGTACTTCAGTTTCCTGATCTATAAAATGAAAGAAGGAAAACAGCGGGCTTGTAAAGTCCTTTGCATCTCTAGGTCCCTGATTGTATGTTTGGATAGCAATAGAGACCCTTTCCCTTCTATTGATTAATTGAAAAGCTTTGTGACTACTTGCTAAGTATTTTATAGGAGAGATTCTTTTCCAGGAATACTTAGGATGAGGTCTGAACCTATGATTTTACCTATGATTAAGAGGATGTCTTAACATGGACACTACTTTCAATGGTACGGGTCGTCAATTTATTTGCAATTTTTTTTAATGCTGGAGAAACTGAGGCAAGATAGAGATTAGAGAGTTTTAATATTTTATTTGAAAGGGAGAGATTGTGCCTGGGGGTATATTGCCCCCAGGGCTGATGTCCAAAGCAGCCAGCAGCTAATGTGTGCTTCCCATGAAGTATATATGCAATGGCTCCAAGCTACCAGGGGATAGAGTGAGGCAGGGGTAGAGTCAGAGCACTGAGAGTGGAACGTACTATCAATCTGGTTCTGACAAGGTGGGAGTAGGCAGAGGGTAGGCACAGGATATTCTGATAAGTAAGGAAGGTCTGGGGTCATGATGTCTAAGATAGAAGGTCTTTCTCCTTATCTGGATTATGATGATTAGGAGGAGAGATGTTTGCAATCAGGAAGAACAATTCAGGGAAACTGAGGTAGAACAATTAGGGAAACTGAGGTAGAATAATCAGAGGAAACTGTGGCACAACATTCCACATTCTCTGCTACCTTGTAACTGATATTCAAATCATTGAATTACCTTCCTCTAGATACCTGGAGGGTCTTAGCACCATAATTTTGACCAGTCCTATGTGAAAAAAATAAAATAAAACTAGAAAAATGCAAGGGCAAGTCTCTCCCTGATAACCCCAAGGTTAACAGCAGTACAAAGGTTCCCTTGTTGCAAGCATGTTAGGTCCTCTGCAGTTGGGCCACCATCTCAGCCAGAGAATCCAGTTTGAGATGGACAGTTCACTGTGAGTTAGGTCTGTGGTCATTGTGCACTTAACTCAGCCTCTGCTTATAGAGTAACAGGACTCAAAACAGTCAGGCTGCCCATTCAGAGGAACAACCCTCTCCAGGGGAGAAGGGTGAGAGTTGGAGTAGCTCCACCTTGTCCCTCACCAGAGGAACAGGCAGGCACTGCTACTAGGATACAGGAAGGATCCAGATTTCTGAGCAGAGTCATCAGAGTATACACAGTTAGATCGTCAGGCAGACAAACTCCGAACTTTTAGAGGCCTTATATCAAACTGAAATGTTCTTTGATAATGCTGAAATACTAATTAAGAAATGGGTCTAGAGAACTGAAGAAACAGATCAGAGAAACTGCCAGTCCCAAGAAAGGTGTCTGATTTCTGATTGTTTTTAAAATTCCAAAATAATTCCAAATAATTCCAAAAACTGAGTCTGCCATGGCAATTCCAAAAGAATAAGGGGTTTCAAAGTTAAAGCACAACCAGAAATGATAGTCCTGTAAATTTAAATAATTAACCAAGCAGAGAGTAAAAATGAAAAAGTACTGCTTAAAGTACTTCCAATTCAATCTGAACTAGTGAGATAGGGGGTGGGGCAGAAGTGCCTAAAGCAAAGTGAACAGAAAACTAGGGGTTCCTATTTTTCAGATATTTTTGAGAAAATCCATCAATTTCCCCAAAGAATTATCAAATAACCATCCCTCATATAAATCCCAAGAGTAAATCAAAATTCCTGTATGTAACAGATGAGTACAGAAGGATTTCCTAAAAATCCCTCAAACATAACAGCAATAGTTACACAACTTTAACAATTTCCACCCCAAATCTTAAAACACACAGTAATGGAAGACCCAGTCAGGATTTAGCAGTCATTCATCAACCATTCCCAAATTCCCCCATATCAGTCCAAAGTACATTAGGAGCAGGGTCGATGGTCTCTCATTCAAAACTGCTTTGTGCTGAGGACTCGCAAAGATGCTCAGTCCAGGGAGGGGAATGGGTGTGGGATGGTGTGTTGACAATCCCAAATATTGCTATTATTTGGCCAAAATCTAGAAAACAAAAAACCCACAAATCTAACAAATAAAGGTCTGAGATAGAAAGACTGGTCCACAAGGACTGCTACAAGATGTGGAGAAGCCAAAATAGATTGGCCAGCAGTTTCCTATGTAAGGAGACATGTTTGTCTCACAGGACAGGCAAATGGCTATCAGCTGTAGTCCAAATAAATAAAACAGCAATTAGGTTTCACAAACAACTGTTAATTGTCCTTTAAAAAAACCTTTTAAAAATAAAACAAATATCCACATACACAAATATTTAGTAATAGATGACCAGGCTAAATACTCATTTGCCTAAGTATTCAGGATATAATAATTACATATAATCAGATTGGAAACAGCAAGGTATGACATAATTGAATTGCATTAACAGTTTATGTTGACTATTGCTCTGATCATAGAAATCAGTCACAGGAAGAAAAAATGCAGGGACATGACTATAACAATATAAAAAGTAAAAACTGATTCCTAAGCTCATATAGGATAAAATAGCCTTAACCCAGTTTTATCCAGTTAATTGTTCCACTAACTATCAGGAGATGGAGCTTTAAAACAAATAGAATTAACTATAAGACCAAGAAATTTTATTTCCAATAACAATTCCCATTAACCAAGGTTTCAGATAAATCCCAAACAGGTATTTACCATAACCTTATACTTGTAACAGTAAGAAATTTGTCTCAGTAGGTTCACATCTTTCATACCCAAATAGATATATAAGTTGAACATTATACAAATCATTTTGCTTTAAAATACCCAATATATAGAGAAAGTTCCAAATTGCATATTGTCTATAACAGAAACATTTTCAAAAGGACAAAGAAAAAACTTATTTTCAGAGGCCCTTTAAATAACCTTAGGATGACCCAATACAATAAAAACTTATACAGAATATCCAAATACCACATAAAAGAATCTGAGAGATTCTTAATAGTATTAAATTTTTAGAAATAACCCTACCAAATTATAGATCATATTTATGACCATATTCCTTAACCAAGAAATCTATTATGTAAAGAAATAAATATTTAGTCAATTAACTTAAAAGTGGGCCTGTCTCATAAATCACTTGACAGAGCCAAGCCTCTACAGAAAATGGCTGGAACACACTTGGCTGAGGGGTGGACAACACAAAGTGAGATTCAATTTGACCACCCTTCTATATCAGGCTTAATTGAAGGAAGTAGATTTCACATGGCCTCCCTTCTACCCTTCCCCTATTCCATGTGGCATTTCTCCTAATTCCTGACTCCTACTCAACATTTCTCCATCTTTCTATAAAAAACGTTCCTCTTTCTTTTCCTACTTAACTCTTTTCTTTCCCTTGGCTACATACTTTAAATATACTTTAACCAATTTCCAACGCTACAATCTTTCTAACTAGATACTCCATTGCTAAAGTAGCAGGGAGCAGTGGGGGGGAGGAGGGAGTGAATTTAATCTTCACCTTTGAAACAAAAGATTCCGTTTCTCCCTACCCCACCCAACCTCTTTTCCACATGCAAATTTTCCTTCTTGTCTCTCCTTCATTCTCTTTTCCTTCAAAAATTTTAAGATTCCCAATACAGTGAATAGCTAAATGATTCCATAAAACAAATCAAAAACAGCTTTTTATTTTTTAAGTTTTCTCTTCAGTATGAAATGTTTCAATATTCAAATTCTAAGATCTTATACTCAAGCTAACCACATCTAACATACACAAAAAACAGTAAAACCATTTTAAAACTGTCCAAAATGATACTTTTTTTTTTCAATTAGGTTTAAACTAGTTCTCCAAAACCTTTCCCCAAGTTTCAAAGCAATGAGTGTAAACTTCTTTGTCCTCCAGAGGCCTTATCTGCCCAGCCCAGCTGAGGCTGAATTTTATTGCTTTTTCCCTCCTAACTAGAACAGGCTGCTTTTTTTTGAGGGAAAAACTTTTCTGCCATTCTTAAAATAGCAAAACTTTTCTGTTCTTTTTACTTACAGATCAGTGCAACAGGTTAAAAAGTTTAAAATCATAAGCAAATTTTATACTAAGCACAGTTGCAACATTGAAATAATCAAATGCCAAATTTCTTAATCTTTTTCTTAAAACTTTACAGAGCTCTTAAATTAACAAATCAGACAAATAACACAGAACACAGAACACAAATCACACAGACATAGACAGCACAGTTACAACATTAAACAAAACACTTAACACATAACCAGGTAGTGCCCAAAAAGGCATTCAGAATCAGATCAGACCAGATGTATCTTAGAAGACACAAAACCAGAGGAATCATCCAGCATCCTGGAATCCCTTCTCAGAATTTAATACCTGTGGGTATTTTATTATTCTGAGAATCCAGATGCTAGTACAGACAGACAGAACAGGTAATCAGATCAGATTATGCCCTAAGACATCTAGACTTACTCTCCTGTGGCCGAATTGAAAGTGTACACTATTGGCCTTGGCTATAGCTGAAGAACTGCTCTCTTCCCGGAGACTCTGGAGAAATCCAGAGAACTAATCTTCCCAAGGAAAAAACAAAACAAAACAAAAACCAAACCAAACAAACAAAAAACCCCAGATCCTCAACCACCCTAAGCCCAAGGCAGAGACCCAAAGGTCTCTAATCTCAATTCTGCTCTCATATCTTGCTAGGGCCTCCAAATGTAATGCCAGAGAAACTGAGGCAACATAGAGATTAGAGAGTTTTAACATTGTATTTGAAAGGGAGAGATTGTGCTGCCGGTATGTTGCCCCCAGGGCTCATGTCCAAAGCATCCAGCAGCTAATGTGTGCTTCCCAGGAAGTACACATGGCTCAGCTACAGGGGTAGACTGAGATAGGGGTGGAGTCAGAGCACAGAGAGTGGGAACAGACTATCAATCTGGTAGTCTCCCCTACAGCATAGCGGGAGGCACTGGACATTCTGATAAGTTGGGATCAAGAAGAACAATGAAAGGATGGGGGGAGGCACTGGACATTCTGATAAGAAGGGAAGTATAAAGGGCTGAAACTTAAAAGGTGTGCTTGAATCAGACAACCAAGCACTTAAGGCTAATTACCTATTGGATAATGATTTTATTACCATATGTTTGGAAAAATGGCCCTTCTCACTGTTCCCTCCTGGCTCAATGCTTTGGTGTATACAGATAATTGTAGGAGGGATTAGGAGGTGGTGTGAGACAAGGCAGACTCACTTTGCAACAGGACCAGGAGAAGGGAGGTTGGTGGCAAGCTTGTGGCAGTTTTGTCGCTCTCCTTCACTTCTCCCGCTAAAGACCAAGGACTTTTGCTTATCCTGACTCTGGCTGATCCTCAGGCCTCCAGGGAGCTAGCTTGGACTTCACATTTTGACACCCAATTTGGACCAAGGACACTAATTTCACCGAAGAAGTCCCAGGTGACCAGGAAATAAGGTGAGTATTTTAATAGACAATGGGGAACTTACTTTGTTAAGGGCTAAACTAGTAACTCTCATTTTCTAGTTGAAATGGGGCAGATGTTAGGAAAAGATTCTCCCCCACCTCACCCCCACCCTGAAGGAGATCTACAGGAAGCATACTCAGACTGATAAAGAGACAGGATTTGGTTGTAACTTGGGAGCAGATTGATGGACTCAGGGATACATTAGAATGCACATCCCCTTGGTTCTTCAATGAAGAAGATATAGGGGCAGATAATTGGAAACTAGTAGGAGATCAACTATATGAATACTACAATGATAATTGTCCTGGTTCAATTTCCAAGGAAACATTCTATATGTACAACTTAATACAATTGGCCATAAAGAATCACACAACTTATAGAAAAAAGAAAAGTTTTAAGATCAGCCAGAAGAGGAAGTGTGAGGAAAAAGAGCAAGACAAAGGACAGATTAATGGTGATATCACTAGAGGGCATGAGAACTTAAGTGAACTTTGTGGTGATTCTCACTCTCACAGCCCAGCTTCAACCCTGCCTACACCAGAGCAGGTCTTTGACCCCCCCTCCCCCAATCAATTTCACCTTCTGGGATCAAGGGAGGAAGAGGAGTGGGAAGGGCAGTGATACCACCCGCACCTCCCCCCAGCAATCACACCCTCCTATGACTAGATTGCAAAAGGCACTATTTAACGCCACAGAAGAAGGCCAGGATTTAGCTGATTTGAAAATAGGAATGTATCCTGTGATTCAGCAGTTTAACTCTTCAGGTCAAGAAAGTAGAAGATACATTCCTTTTGATTTAGAAATCCTTAAAGACCTGAAAAAGGCTTGCATTCTTTATGAGGCTACATCAGCTTATGTTAAGATGTTATTACAGAATTTGGCTTATGAAGTCTTAACCCCTAGGGACTGGAAATCTATAGCAAGGGCATGCTTAGAACCTGGACAAAACTAGTTGTGGCTTTCTGAATATAGTGAGCTCTGTAGGATACAAGCCCAACAAAATAGTCAAAATGGAGTTAAGACTCCAATCACCTATGACCGACTAACAAGTGTAGGTTCTTATGCAGACATTTCAGCACAGATTAATTATCCTTTAGCAGCATATGAGCAAATTGCTTCTGCTGCTATCAAAGCATGGGCTTTTCTCCCCAGTAAAAATGACAAGGGTGAGGCCTTCACAAAAACTTCACAAGGGCCAATGAACCCTTTGCTGATTTTGTGGGATGTTTGCAAACATCTGCCATATGAACTAATGGTGAAAATGCAGTAACAGACATTATAATAAGGCAACTTGCTAAATAAAATACTAATAAGGTTTGTAAAAGAATTATACTAGGACTACACAAGGATGCTCCTTTAGAGGAGATCATAAGGTTCTGTGCCACAGTGGGCACAAATGCCTTTTATAGCCAGCCTATGATGCAGACTTCCCAAGATCTGAACATGGGAAGACCATGTCCCTTTTGGCAAGAGACTTCTAGAGAGACTCGTCAATGCTTTCAATGTGGCAAAGTATGGCATCTGAAAGCTCAATGTTGGCATAGAGACAGAGTGAGAAAACAGGGTGGGAGCCATGTCCAAAATGCAACAGAGGCTTTCATTGGGTATCAGAATGTAGACTGATTCAGAGAAATGGGATGAGGGACCCAGCACCAGGGTCCAAGGCAAAAAATACTTGGGGCATGATGGCAGCCAACACTACACTCAGAGAGTGACTAGAAGTCCAGTACCCAGACATGACCAATCAGCCAGGAAGCCATCTGATGGGAGAAAGGGATTTTACACAATCATTCAGGCAGGAAGCAACCTGATGGGAAAAAGGGGTTACAATTGGGGAGAATAGAGTTGTATGCAATTGGGACAACTGAGATAATCTCTGGAGAGGTGAAATCTGTTCCTCTCCAGCCTATGCTTCCCTTGCTTCCTGAGAGTACTTACAAAACAATGTCCATCCATACACTGATGTGGGAAACTGGGGAATGTGTAGATAATATCTCAGTCACTAATACAGGAAGATAATGTGTAATTTATCAACCAGCAGAAGTAGTAGCATCAAGTCTATTGATACAAACTCCTAATAAGCAATCTTATGATAGTCACCCAGATTCTGACTCCAAGCAACAAAATCCAGAAATATACTAGACAGCAGCTGTGATGGCTGACCAACCTATGCTCACTATCTATATAAATGGCATACAATTAGAAGGACTGGTAGACATGGTGCAGATTGTGCAGTCATTAGAGGTGCCAACTGGCCCAGTCACTGGCCATAGATTAAGGCAGACACCTACATGTCTGGCATAGAAGGATCAATAGCAACTGAAGTTAGTGCTACCCCTTTGAGATGGACTTTTGAAGGTGAAACAGGAATTTTTACTCATTTTATAGGTGAAAAAATCCTCATCAGTCTGTGGGGAAGAGACATTTTACAACAATTAGGATTAAAAATGAGTACTTCGATTTTTTAGGCAGGGCTGATGTTGAAGGCCTGCCAACACTTTCACCTATTCCTATCCAATGGAAAACTGATACACCAGTGTGGATAGAACCATGGTCCTTAGCAAGTGATAAAATTCAGGCCTTACTAGATATAGTACAAAAGCAACTTGACTAAGGACACTTACAATCTTCTCTAAGTCTTTGGAATTCTCCAGCATTTGTTGTAAGAAAGAAATCTGGAAAATGGAGCAGGTTGACTGATTTAAGAAAGGTAAATAAAAAGGTGGGAACTATGGGAACTCTTCAACCTGGACTTCCATCTCCTACTCAACTGCCTAGAGAATGGTCCCTTTGGGGTATAGACATTAAGGATTGTTTCTATTCTTTCCCTCTAGATAAGGAGGATATGAAAAGATTTGCCTTTTCAGTGCCCAGCGTTAACTTAGCTGAGCCTTATAAAAGAGATGAATGGACAGTTTTGCCACAGGGAATGAAAAACAGCCCTACTATGTGTCAAATGTATATTGCTGCTGTTCTTACTCTAGTAAGAACAACATTTCCAAAAGTAATGCTATTACATTACATGGATGATATATTGGGTTGTGCACCTGAGGAACAATTGTTAGAAGCATGTCTACAAAAGACCATGGAAACACTAAGAAACTACAAATTGCACATAGCTCCAGAAAAAATTCAAAGACATGGTCCTTTTCAATATTTAGTATATGAAGTATACCCTAAAGTGATAACAGTACAAAAACTTTCTTTTAAGAACAGAGAAGCTAAACACCTTGATGACTTTCAGAGGAAAACCTAAACCTTTTATTTCAAATTTCGAAATTTTAAAGTACTAAAAGGATATAATAAATTGTTACCTGCGAATCATTGCTGACTCCTGGTTTGGAGGAAGTAGGTAGAAAAAGAAATTGTGGAGGATAGGCAAAGAAGCCAGAGAATCAGAGAGTAGTAGGGACAAAAAGATGATGCTAGAGGGTGAGGTCAATTAAATATTTCACAGTATACTTGCTACACTATCAAAATGAGAAACAAGCAAGAAGAAAGAAGAGTGGGGTTTGGGAGTAGCAGGATGGAGAAGTCTCATATTTTATAAAATAAAGTGGCAGATATAGTTTTTCATGATGCTACTTTTTCCACTGTTTCATGTTTACCAACATATTTCAATTTTGACATTACATAAAATGTGGATCTACACTAACCTTTTTTTTTTTTTTTTTTTTGGAAATCTCTTCATAAAATGAAAGCAAATATTTCCCATTTCACTGTATTCTCCTTGTGTGTTTCTGAGAATTGAGATACTTGCTTGAAGAAACAGGCTCATTTTGGAGACATCTGTTTCTCTCCCTCTTCTTTTCTGTATGCTTCAAGGAGATCAAGCAGGGTTTTCTTTTTAATTAATTTCTGTGTATATTTTATCTGAGACTCCAGAAAGAAAAGCAACCTGTACTGGCTAAGGCCTGAGTATTAATAAGTACCAATGGACAGACAAAATCCACCAAACATTTTTGGGTTCATATATCACAGAATCTTGGAATTTCAGAGTTGCTTGGAAACTCAGAAAAATAAAATACTATAAAAATTGAAGTTAAAAAAAAAAGAACCTCTATACAAGGGATAAAGGATTGACTTTAGAATCAGAAAGACCTGTTTCTGATGACTATTAACCCATTAACCCATGGGGTTAAGTGGGATGGAAGGAAAAAGTATGGAACTGGATGATGAGAACTATATAAAGTGCTAATTAAGTATACCATAATTCATTTAAGAATTTTTTTTTTTTGTTCAGTTGTTTTTCAGGCATGTTCAATTCTTTGTGACCCCACTTGGGGTTTTCTTGGTGAAGAGAAATACTTTATAATTTCCTTCTCCAGTCCATTTTACAGATGAGGAAACTGAAATAAACAGCATTAAATGACTTACTCAGGGTCACACAGCTATTAAGTGTCTGAGACCAGATTTTGACTCCTGAAGATGAATCTTCCTGACTCTAGACCCAATACTCTATCTCTAAAATTAGATGCTCTAAAATTAGAAATACTGAAGCCCAAAACAAAACAAAACAAAAAAATTAGAAAGATCTTTTCTATTTCTGTGATTTAGGATCTTTTTGATTCTTACTATTGTCAGAGGCCTCCTAAATTGTTTTTATCTAGGCTCCTCCTGTCTCAAGACCTAGGAAAGGCTTCAGAGCATGGTAGCAAATGGAGATCTTTGTCAAGTTTATTTCTCCTACAAAATACAATGGATGGCCCTGAGTCCAATGTCTCTGAACTCACCTTAGTCCTCATCTTTTGTCCTAGTGAACACTTAAATAAAAGGAGCAAAAATTTTATTTTGTGTAAATTATTTAAGACTCAAGCACTATTTATCTCCAACCTTCTTTAAAATATTATTAAAATGAATAATTTCTCACAATTTTCCTGAGATAGAGGTAAATATCATTATCTTCTTTCCTGGTGATGATTGAATCTTAAGGAAGTTGCATGACTTTCCCAAACAGGAAGTCTTTAGTTGATATGATTTAGGATTATTTAATCAGCAGCTCAACTTTTCCTTTGGTAAATAACTCTGCAGAAGCCCAAAGAAGAACATGTTTATCATCAGGCCAAGTTTCTTTAACATATTTTTTAAAACTAATCTGATTGTTTTTCCATTACTCAAAAGGGGAGTTTTTGAATTATTGTTTGTGTTAATCATAAATAAATATTAACAATATTTAGAGAGAAATCATAAATTACATGATTTGCTATAATATTTTTAAATGAGTGTTTTATTTTTTCCTAATTACAAGTAAAAAATGTTAACATTCATTTAAAAAAAATTTTCTGAGTTCCAAATCCTCATAAGACAATTTGATGTAGATTATATATGTATAATCATGCAAAACATTTTCACATTAATATGATTTTTTATGATATTTGTCATTGTACAGCATACCCACTTAATAAAGACATCATACTCATTGGGGCTTTCAGACATATTCCTTACCCATTCTTCTGTCAGTCAATCAACAAGCATATTATGTGCCTACTAAATATCCAGCATTATACTGGATAGTAAATATATAAATACAAAAATAAAAAAAGTCCCTGTGCTCAAGGAATTTACAGAATATAATAGTTCATAGATAAGTTTATAGATAAATAAATACATGATGTATACATGTAGTGAGTATTGATGAAGTATTTCTAGCTATCATTCTTTGAACTAAACTCTCATCCCACACTGGAAGATATGACAGGGCCTTAAAAGTGGGACCCCAGTACACTCTAGGGATCCTAGGGGTAAGCCTGATATATGGGGAGTCAGATATTTATTACTTATATTTCTGAGTCCCACCCAATGTGCTTTTTGAACAAGTGGTTATCTTGGTTCTTTTTGAACATATATTGTAATGAAGAACTTATTAATTAAAGAGAGAGAGATCACTCCAAGTTTTTCTTTATGTGATATGAAAAAGATTTTCTAATTTTCCTCTACTAATCCTAATTCACTCTTCATGGCAAAGCAATCTAGATAACAAACCCCTTCAGAACAGGTATTTCATCTTCTTTCCTTTGTTGTTTTTTTCATAAAACCAACTCTTAGTTTTATTTATTAATTCAATAGTTTTTTTTTACTTTCAATTTTATTAATCCTCCTTTTATTTTTAGAATTTCAAATTTGGTATTTGATTGGGGGGTTTTAATTTGTTTTTTTTCTAGCTTTTTTAGTTTCAAGTCCAATTCCCCTTATTACTGTTTTGGCAGTATCCCACAAATGTTGTCTCATTATTGTCACTCTCTTGGATGAAATTATTGATTGTGTCTATGATTTCATGTTTTACCCATTCATTCTTTAAGATGAGATTATTTAGTTTCTAATTACTTTTTGGTTTATTTTCCTCTGCTTTTTATTGAAAGTAATTTTTATTGCATTGTGATCTGGAAAAAAAATGCATTTACTATTTCTGCCTTTCTGCATTTGATTTTAAGATCTTAATATCCTAATATATGGTCACTTTTTGTATAGATTCCATGAGCTACCGAGAGGAAAATGTATTCCTTTCTGTCTCCATTCAATTTTCTCCAAAGATCTATCATACCTAACTTTCCTAGTATTCAATTTCAGGTATTTCATCTTAACTTAATTTTATCTCTTCCCTCCCCCAAAACCTAGCACATTAGGTACTTAATAAATGTATAGCACCTTGAAATGTTAGTGATTATGTTTTCCCTAAGTCTTTTGTAGGATAAGCAGAATTTATTGATTTAGTAAATATTTAGCATAAAAATGTGCCTTGAGATTCAAATAAGAACTATATAGGAGCTCAACTTCTCTTTTCTTCTACCCCAGATTCTACCCTCAACTTTCCTGCTACTGCCTTTCACCTTTTTTCCTTTCTTGGCTTGACATTGATTTTCCATTCTGCTCCAAGGAGAACCCAAAATCCCCATTTGTATGCTGGCCATTCTTTCTTTCCCAGGGTTATGCCCATGGGGCAAACACTCTGATACATTCTAAGGAATTCCAGGTTTTGCTGTCTACCTGGATATGTTCACTTAGGAATTCCAGGCCTTTTCATTTGCCTTGCAGCTGAACTCCTTGACATATGCTAACTTCCTCAATTAGTATGAGTTCCTCCATAGCAAAGACTGTCTCATTTTTTTTCTCTCTGTATCTCTAACACATAGTCTTATGGTTGACATAATAGTAAGCATTAATAAATAGGTTCCCTTTAATCATTCTCAGGTCCTATTGTGATTTTTAAAAAATCATTACATGTCCTAACATCTCAACAAGATAGGAAGAAACTTGAGGGAGGTATCTTCTCTTTTTTAGAATTCTCCTGGGTATTGTCACATAGTAAGTATTCAATACATACTTTCTACTTGAAAGGAAATCTGAAATACAGTAGAAAACCTATTCAAGAACAAACTCTAGGCACTCCGTTGCTTCTAATCTTAATCTTAGCGACAAAGTCCTTGGAATATTGCTGCAGACTTCTCCAGCTCAGTATTGTTTGTTCTTTGAGTCTGGTTGCCACCCACATACAGAAATGATAGTTAGGACTTCAGGAGACCCAGTTTTCTAGAGTTAATATGTGTGAATAGCCAAAGATTATGCCTGTTGCTTATTACTTAAAGAATACCCCAAAATACAGACCCTTTTTGTCATGGACAGAGAATAAAAGGCTCCATTGCCATTTTCTTTCTTCTCAGCAATTTTACAAAGGACAAGTTGGCTTTTTTTCAAATATGGTAATTATTCAGCTTTCCAAGTTTCAACTCAAAACACATTTTTATGGCTGATTTACAAATAAAATCCTGATGACACTGTCTTGAATAAAAATACTGACACATTAACTGTGGGATAGCAAACAGCACCCCAGGAATCAGAAGCAAAAAAAAAAAAAAAAAAAAAAAAAAACAATGAAAAAACAATCTCACATGTCTTAAAAGATATATCTTCTTTTTGAGGTATCTGTCAAGATGAATGTGGTAGAGTATTTTGGTAGAGTATTTCTTATTCACCAACCCATGTATTAGGACACTAGTAGAAACTTTTAATACCAAATACTTTAAAGCAAAACCAAAACAAAACAAACCTAAACCCTTCTCCAAGTAATCCTCTTCCACGTCCAGTTTCACCTTTTCTGAAATCTAGTTGAACACTCTCATTTGAGAAACTGAAGCCCAGAGAGGCTAATTGATTTTCCAAGGTCATACAGGTAGTAGTAGTAGCAATTTGTCAGTAAACCTTTGTTAAGTACCTAGTATATACCAGAAATTGTGCTAAATTATAAAAAGAGGCAAAATATCTTCTCAACAAGGAGCTAAAAATCTAATGATGCAAAAAGAAGCAAATATACATGTTTTTGTTGGTTGTTCAGTCATTTTGATCATGTCCAGCTCTTTGTGACCCCATTTAGGATTTTCTTGGCAAAGATAACAGAAGCTGTTTGTCATTTCCTTCTCCAGTTCATTTTATAAATGAGGAAACTGAGTCAAGTGATTTGTCCAGAGTGATACTGCTAATAAGAGCAGACTTCAAATTTGAGCCTACATTTGAATACAGGAAGATGAATCTTCTTGACTTTAGTTCCAGCACTCTATACACTGTGTCACCTAGTTGTCGCAAACACATAGACACAAACATGCTATAAATAGGATAAATTGGAATTAAGAGAAGATGGGAAAAACTTCCTGAAAAAGATGGAATTTTAGTTGAGACTTAAAGGAAGTCAGGGAACTCAATAGGTAGAGATGAGGAAAGGGAGCAATTCATACATAAGGTGTTTATTCTGGCTGTTGCCAGAGAAAATACTTAGAACCAAGAAATTATCTCACTTGAGGAACAGTAAGATCAAAATATCAAAGAGTACATAGTAAGGAATAAAGTATAAAAATACTGGAAAGATAAAAGAAGGCTAAGTTATGAAGAATTTTGAATGACACAGCATTTTGTATTTAATCCTGAAGATAATAAAGAATCAACGACTTTATTGAGTGTGGAGGTGAGCAATAGTAAGGAGTTGAAGATGATATCTAGGTTGGAAACTTGAGGAACAATGATAGGACAGGTAGTGTGGGGGGGGAAGGGTGGGGGAGTAGGTTGGGATTAGAGGAAAGATAAGGGGTTTGGTTTTGGCTATATTGAGTTTAAGACATCTACTGGACATTCAGTTCAAGATATCTTAAAAAGTAATTGGAAAAATGAGGTTGAAGTTCATCACAAAGGTCAGAAAGGAAAGGATATGTAAACTGAGAATAATCTTCATAGAGATACTAATTAAATCCAAGGGAACTGATGGCATCATCAAGTGAAGTAATATATAGAGAGAAAAGGGCCAAGGACAGAGCTCTGTGGACTCCCATAGTGATGTGTATTAGGATCCAATTAGGGAGACTGAGAAGAAACAATCAAATAAATAGGAGGAGAACCAGAATTTAGTGATCTTCCATAAAATTTAGAGAGAGGGAGAGTGATAAACAGTGCCAAAGACCATTTAGAAGTCAAGGAAATTAAGGATTGAGAAAGGCCATTGGATTTTGCAATTAAGAAATTATTGATAACTTTGGAGAGAACAGATTGGAAGATGGATCATGGGGTGTTAAAGAAGAGAGTGTGTATGTATATAGTCTATATCAGACTGCTTGTGGTCTTAGTGTTAATGGGGAATTGTAAAGGAGGGAGAGAAGGAGAGAAAAAGTTCAGCATTCAAAATATTATAAGAAATAAATTTTGAAGAAATATTTTTATATGTAATTGAAAAAACTATACAAAAAGAAGAGATTGTGAGGAAAGAAAGTGGAGGCATTTATTGTAGATTTAAATATTTGGGTGTGTTTGAATATTTGGGGTTTTTGAGGAAGAATCAAAAAAAATTTAGCCACAAAAGGTAGAAGAGATACAGTGGGATGGAAGAATTGAGGGTTTGTTTTTTTTTTTTTTTAATTTATTTGTTTGTTTTTGTTTTGTTTGTTTATGTTCGAGCATGTTTGTTAGGCAATAGAAAAGGAGCTAGTAAACAAGGGAAGAATGAAAAAAAAAGTAATAGAGTTGTATGACAGAGGGGGAAATAAGTTGTAAGAGATGACATGCAATTGGGATTACTTCAGCAAATAGAGCAGTTAACCTTGGTAAGAAGTAAGACTACTTCTTCATGTCACAGGCGTATAGTAGGAGACATATGAGTAATATGAGATAAGAAAGAGGGAGAAAATGGAGTTCATGGTGAGGGGTTTCAATTTTTGTTTCTGTAAAATATAAGGCAGACAGTTCCAATGGTCTTGTGATGGAGAAAGTCATCTGTACCCAAAGGGAGGATTGTGGGAACTAAGTGTGGATTACAACATAGTATTTTCACTTTCTTCTTGTTGTTTTTTAGCTTGAATTTTCTTTTGTTTCTCTTTTTTTGCCTTTTTGATCTTATTTTTCTTGTACAGCATGATAATTGTGGGAATATGTATAGAAAAATTGCGCGTGTTTAACAAATATTGGATTACCTGGTGTATATAGGGAATAGGTGGGAGGAAAGGAAGGAGAAAAAAATTTGGAACTCAAAGTTTTTCAAGGGTTAATGTTGAAAACTATGAATATGTTTTGAAAATATAAAGCTTTATAAAAAAAAGGAGAAAAATACCATTTTCAAAAAATATGTATAAGGTAAAGTTCTTATTTGGAAGAAATAGAAACCATGGGAAATTTAAGAAGGGATGTCCAGTGGAATAATGAATTGAAGAGGGAGTTATAGTAAGGTTGCTTAGTGGCAATGAAGATTCAATTGAGGTTTGTAACAAAAGCTTGTGATGGACTCAGTCAAAATATAATAACATGATTTTTTTCTGTTGTTCAGCAACATGTGTATAAGATCAAAGTCTGCAAACAATGGAAGTGATGGAAGGCTGAAGATTGTAATTAGTGACATGATAAGAGGATT
The DNA here is from genome assembly GCF_048593235.1 of Sminthopsis crassicaudata. NCBI lineage: Eukaryota > Metazoa > Chordata > Mammalia > Dasyuromorphia > Dasyuridae > Sminthopsis > Sminthopsis crassicaudata. The sequence goes on from NC_133619.1 coordinate 186,634,974, forward strand.
AGGGGCTCGGGAAAGAAGAGTAGAGTTTAGAATTGAATTGGTTCATCAAAAATTCAAAATGGGGAAAACAAGAGAAAATGCCTAGTTCAGGGGAAATGGTTTGGGAAAGGTTGAGTGTTTAGTGTACAATGTGGAAGAACAGATTTTGGTAATGAAACATAAAAGGAGAGGTGAAAAATTTATAGTTTATAATTGGATGAGGGGATTTGGAAATTCTTGAATACAGAGGTGGTGCATTTGAGTGATGGCATGATCAAGGGTATGATCATATAAAATGCCCCAACTTCTAATATTATGTGTTATTAGTATTATATGGGATTGAGTCTATGCTGATTTCTAGTCCAAGATAGAACTCTGGTGCCATGGGGAAAAAATCCCCAAACTGTCTTAAGAGTCAGCAGATCTGGGGGCAGCTAAGTGGTACAGTGAATATAGAGAATTGATCCTAAAGTAAGGAGTACCTGAGTTAGAATCTGGACTCAGATACTAGCTGTGTGACTTTGGGCAAGTCACTTAACTCTAATTGCCTCAGAAAAAAAATCAGATTCAGAAGTTCTAGTTCAAATTTCTAGCTCTAATATTTACCTACTGTATGATTCTAAGCAAGTCTTTTTTTTTCTCTTATTCTCATATCTAAAATAGAGATCAGTCTCTAAATGGATTCTGGAGTTATAGAAGACACAAAGAGATGCAGTGAAACAATTTTCCAGCTTAAGATATCAAGATAGTTCTGTCTCACTTGTGTAAAAGGGGAGCTGGGCCCAGTGCAGGCTCATTGTAGGCAATCTAGCAGGATAATTTTAGCCATAGCATATATCAGCAGTTGTGGTTCCTCAATCTGGACTCAACAGGCTAGATGTAAGTCATCCAGCTCCTGTGAAGTTAAATTGTAAGCTCTGGAACCTGGCAGAACACATATGACTTATAAAATCAACTTAGTGGATAAGCTACTAGTATCTTTGGTCCCAGAGCAAAAAGACAGAGATGAGGCCCCTGTCCCCCAGTAAAAGAAGCTTAGGACAGAGTTCCTTGTGCCTCATAAGCAAAAAATAAGCAACCCCCCCCAAAATATCTTTGATCAAAGAAAGCTACTATGGCAACTATGAAGATCAGAACACAACCTCAGAAAAGGACAGCAGTAGCAAAATACCTACATGTGAAGTCTCAAGGGGAAATATAAATTGGTATCAATCTCAAAAGGTTCTCTTGGAAGACTCAAAAACAATTTTAAAAATCAAGTAAGAAAGGTTTAACAAAAATTGGGAAAAGAAGAGACAGTTATACAGGAGAATTATGAAAAAAAGAGTCAACAGCTGGAAGCACAAAAATTGACTGAAGAAGACAATGACTTAAGAAATAGAATTGAATAAATAAAAAAAAAAAATCCACTGAAGAAAACAACTCCTTTAAAAATAGAATTGGTCAAATGGAAAAGAAGGTTAAAAAACTTATTAAAAAAAAAAGAAAAACATCATTAAAAATTAGAATTGGACAAGTGAAAATAATGACTGAAACATCAAGTCAAATCAGTCAAACACAATTTTAAAAATTAAAAAATGGAAGAAAATGTAAAATGCCTCATTGGAAAAACAACTGAGCTGGAAAATAGATCCAAGAGAGATACTTTAAGAACTATTAGACTAACTGAAAGCAACAATCAAAAAAGAACCTGAAAAGTTCCTTTGGAACTTGGAAAAGAAATAAAAAAAAAAATTGTCCTGATATTCTAGACCAGAGAGTAAAATTTTCACTGAAAGAATCCATTGGTATACTTAAAGAACCCTAGAGATCCTACTAAAAAGCTATTAGAAATAATTCACAACTTTAACAAAGTTAAATCCTCAGCATTTTTATACATCACCAACAAAATCCAACAACAAGAGATACAAAGAGAAATTCCATTCAAAACAAATGTCGATAGCATAAAATACTTAGGGATCTATCTACAAAAAGAAAGTCAGGAATTATATGAGCAAAATTACAGAACACTTTCCACAAAAATAAAGTCAGATTTAAATAATTGGAAAAATATTAAGTACTCTTGGATAGGCCGAGCAAATATAATAAAGATGACAATACTCTCTAAACTAATGTATTTATTTAGTGCTATAACAATCAAATTCCCAAGAAACTATTTTAATGACCTAGGAAAAATAATAACAAAATTTACATGTAAGCACAAAAGGTCAAGAATTTCAAGGGAACTAATAAAAAAAAAAAAATTAAATGAAGGCGGCCTAATTGTACCTGATCTAAAACTATATTATAAAGCAGTGGTAACCAAAACCATTTGGTATTGGCTAAGAAATAGATTAGTTGATCAGTGCAATAGGTTAGGTTCATAGGACAAAATAGTCAATAACTATAACAATCTAGTCTTTGACAAACTCAAAGATCCCAACTTTTGGGAAAAGAATTCATTATTTGACAAAAACTGCTGGGAAAACTGGAAATTAGTATGGCAGAAAGTAGGCATGGACCCACACTTAAAACCGTACACCAAGATAAGATCAAAATGGGTCCATGATTTAGGCATAAAGAACGAGAATATAAATAAATTAGAGGAACATAGGATAGTTTACCTCTTAGACTTGTGGAGGAGGAAGGAATTTGTGACCAAAGAACTATTTATAGTCTCTCTTTGAGCCAAATCTACTGAGAGTAAGATTCACACAATGCTCATCCCCCTCCCTTTTTTTCTTCAATTGTAATAGGTCTTTTTTGCCTCTTCATGAGATGTAATTTACCCCATTTTAACTCCATTTTCCTCTTCTTCTAGTATAATCACCTTTCCTCCTTTAGTTTCTTTTTTTATATTATCACAATAAAATCAAATTATAACTTTACCCTCTAAGTATACCCATGACAGAGATACAGATCTCAAGAATTAAATATATCTTCCCATATAGGGATATAAGTTTTTTAACTTTTAAAATAAAGTTATTTTTTCTTTCCTTTTTACCTTTTTATGTTTTTTCTTGAGTTCTGTATTTGAAGATCAAATTTTCTATCCAGCTCTGGTCTTTTTATCAGAAATAAATGACACTCACCTAGTTCATTGAAAGTTCATCTTTTCCCCTGAAAGATGATGTTCAATTTTGCTGGATAGTTGATTCTTGGCTGTAATCCAAGTTCCTTTGCCTTTCAGAATATCAGATTCCTTGCCCTTCCATCCTTTAAAATGGAAGCTGCTAGGTCCTGAGTAATCCTGATTGTGGCACCTCAATATTTGAACTGTTTTCTCTTTGATTTGATAATTCTGAAATTTATCTGCAATGTTCCTTGGAGTTTTCCTTTTGGGATCTTTTTCAGGAGGTGATAAATGAATTCTTTCAATGGCTATTTTACCTTCTGGGTCTAGAATATCTGGGCAGTTTTTCTTGATGATTTCCTGAAAGATGATGTCTAGGCTCTTTTTTTCTGGATTTATTTTCCAGGTCAGTTGTGTTTCCAATGAGGTATTTTACATTTTTTTCTATTTTTTCTTTTTTGGTTGTGATTGACTGATTCTTGTAGTCTCATTAAATCATTCACTTCCATTTGTTCAATTGCAATTTTTAGTGAAATATTTTCTTTAGTTAGCTTTTTTATTTCCTTTTGCAGTTGGCCAGTTGAACTTTTAAATAAGGTGTTTTGTCCATTGCATTTTTTTCCCATTTCACATATTCTGTTTTTCAATTAATTGGTTTCTCTTTCATATCTATTTTTAAGGAATTATATGGTTTTTCCATTTGATCAAATCTATTTTTAAGGAGTTTTCTTCAGATAATTTCTGTTTTTTCTTTTCCAGACTCTTGTAAAGTTTTTATTTCCTTTTCCCTTTATTCTTCTAACTCTCTTTTAAGATCCTTTTTGAATTCTTCCAAGAGAGTTGTAAAATGGGGACCAACACATGTGACCCTTTGGGGCTTATCTGGAGATGATTTGCCTTTAGATTCTTCAGTATTTTAGGTCTGTTTTTCTCTTTCTCCATAAAAGCTGTCTATGGTCAGAGTCCTATTGGCTTTTTTCCTCATTTTTTTAAAGGTTGAGATCTGCTCTTAAGGCAAAGGGATGACAACCACTTTAGTTTGCCTGATAGAAGGGAAGTAACAAATTGGGAAAACATTTTTACAATTAAAGGTTCTGATAAAGGCTTCATCTCCAAAATATACAAATAATTGACTTTAATTTATAAATTAAATTATAAATTAAATAAATCTCCAATTGATAAATGGTCAAAGGATATGAACAGACAATTTTCAGATGATGAAATTAAACTATTTCCACTCATATGAAACAGTGTTCCAAATCACTATTGATCAGAGAAATGCAAATTAAGACAACTCTGAGATACCACTACACACCTGTCAGATTGGCTAAGATGATAAGAACAAATAATGATGAATGTTGGAGGGGATGTGGAAAAACTGCGACACTGATGCATTGTTGGTGGAGTTGTGAAAGAATCCAACCATTCTGGAGAGCAATCTGGAATTATGCCCCAAAAGTTATCAAAATGTGCATACCCTTTGACCCAGCAGTGCTACTACTGGGCTTAATTCCCAAGGAAATACTAAAGAAGGGAAAGGGACCTCTTTGTGCCAAAATGTTTGTGGCAGCCCTTTTTGTAGTGGCTAGAAACTGGAAAATGAATGGATGCCCATCAATTGGAGAATGGTTGGGTAAATTATGGTATATGAAGGTTATGGAATATTATTGTTCTGTAAGAAATGACCAACAAGATGAATACAGAGAGGCTTGGAGAGACTTACATCAACTGATGCTGAGTGAAATGAGCAGAACTAGGAGATCATTATACACTTCAACAATGATACTGTATGAGGATGTATTCTGATGGAAGTGGATATCTTCAACATAGAGAAGAGCTAATCCAATTCCAATTGATCAATGGTGGACAGAATCAGCTACACCCAGAGAAGGAACACTGGGAAATGAGTGTAAGCTGTTAGCATTTTTTGCTTTTCTCCCCAGGTTATTTTTACCTTCCGAATCCAATTCTTCCTTTGCAACAACAACAACAACAAAATTCGGTTCTATACATATATATTGTACCTAGGATATACTATAAGATATTTAATATGTATGGGAATGCCTGCCATCTAGGAGAGAAGGTGGAGGGAAGGAGGGGAAAAATTCGGAACAAAAAGGAGTACAAGGGATAATGTTGTAAAAAAAAATTACCTATGCATATGTACTGTCAAAAAATGTTATAATTATAAAATTAATAAAAAATAAATTAAAAAAATTAATTTCCTAAATGAAAAATAATTATGATTAACAATATCAATGATATAACACTTGAGAAACTTTCAGTTCAAAATAAGCTTATACATCATATTGATAATATTTTGATAGTTATAATTTTAAGATTTTTATATTCAGCTAAAATACAAAAGCAAAACGATTTTATCTAACACCTGCATTTATTATGCTATTTTATTATAAGTTAAAAGTTTGTATATTATGAAAATTATAATAAACTTCATAAAATATATTAGTCATTTCTTAGCTAATCATCTTAAATTTCATTCAGTTGAATTTTGAAGTTTATTTAATTAAATTTTATCATAAGTATGGAAGGCATTTCAATTTGGGAGAGGAGGGATAAACTTTCTTCACATAACTCTAAATTGCTTTCCAGAATATTTGTATTAATTTCACACCACTATATTCAATATATTTTGTGTAGGGGGAACCTTTATATAAGGTTTAGAAACCACCGATTAAAAGAAGCTAGCATCACTGAGACAGAAGTCAGAATTCATCAATGTACTGGACAGTCACAATTTTTTTTTTGACAATGTAATACTTTGTTTATTTATTTGATTAAATATACCTGTCTAGATAACAGACTCTCATATAGTTATAGTATCACAAAATCATAGATTTAAAGGTGAAATGAAGGTTTTAATGCATCTAATTGCATCTATGTAATCTCTATTTTTGAGGAACTAAAGCCTAAATGTAAAGTAATTGGTCTACTGTTACAAAACCACTAAATAGTAGAGCCAAGATTTTATCTCAGCATTTAGTCATCTTGTACATTGTGTTAGATCTTTCAGTAGATATGACATTACTCTTAATCTCAGTGTCAATATAATTTATAATGGCAATTTCATTCACTCTTGCTTTCAGGACTACACATGAAACTTTAAAAATTGACATGCAGCCCTAAGATCACAGGAAGATATACATATATAATTGTAATGCAATTATGTTGTGAAATAATGTAATAATGCTTATTATACTAATTATATTTCAATTAATCTCTAAGGTTTACTATTAATTTAATGATTTGCAATACAAATTTTTACATATTTAAAATATAAAACTTAAAAGCCAATCTACATAGCTATCTGTAGTCTACTATGAAGTGTAATTAGAGGAGTTCTGGGAAAGACCCTTTAGTCAGAAATCTCCCCACTGATATTCTACCATTTGTTATAATATAGTACTTTTAAGAATATGCAAATTCTTCTATAATAGTCAACATATTAATATCAGTCATTCACATATTAAGATAATTTTCTTTTTCTTTTTTCAAAATATTTTAATAGTTTTTATTTACCAGATATATGCATGGGTAATTTTACAACATTGACAATTGCTAAACCTTTTGTTCTAATTTTTCCCCTCCTTCCTCCCCTCCCCCCATGGCAGATTGACCAATACATGTTAAATATGTTAGAGTATAAATTAAATACAATATATGTATACATGTCCAAACAGTTGTTTTGCTGTAAGGTAATTTTCTTAATCAGATATTTTGTTCTTAACAAGTTGAAATCAATTATATTGAGAGAAATTTGCATGGGAAGTAGAGAAAAAGATGGTGTATGTGAGGAAAAGGGTAATTTTATTTTATTTTTTAAATAAGTTTTTTTTTTTCCCCAAAATATATGCAAAGACAGCTTTCAACGTCACCCTTGCAAAACCTTGTGTTCCAAATTTCTCTTCCTTCGGGATTTTAAATTTTTTGTTTAATTGGAGATTGTATATTAGTTGTTTTTTTTTTTTTTTCCTAGCACATCTAATTCATTGATATGCTCTTTCTCTATTTTAAAATTTAAAGTGATAACTAATGGTGAAATTTGAAAGAGGACAGAGACAGAGACAAAGACAGAAAGTGAGGAAAAGAAAGGGACTAGAATATATAGACAGAATCCTGGTGACCCATAAAAAAGACTGAGAAGGGGTAGTCAGGTAGGTAGGAGGAAAATCAAGAGAGAGAAAAAAAGATGAACGAGTAGAGAACGTCCAGGAAGAGAAGACTGTCAATAGTGTTAAACGTTACCTCAAGAAGAATGAGGCAATTAGATTTATTAAGAGATTTGAGTAGCTAGTTTGACTTAAATTATGGCATCAGAAGTCAAATTACAAAAGAGCAAGGAGAGACTTTTAGAAAGGTGTAAGGATTAAGAAATTGAGGGCAAAGGGAGGGAGGGACAGAAGGAATGAGTGAGGGACTCATAGAACAGCATGCATCTTAGAAGGAAGACAGTAAGCAGAAGGAAATTTTGAGGGAAAAGTAGGGTAAAATGAGAAAGGGAAAGAGAATCAGTGGGGGAAAATAGGATGGAGGAAATATAGTAATTATACTTTTAAAAACCTGAACCTTTCAATATGCTGTTTAAAAGAAAGTTTTAAAAATGAGAAAAACATATAAAAATAAAGTACTAGAATAAAATTTATTAAGCTTGAGCTTATGTAAAAAAAAAAAAGGCAGGTATAGTAATCATGTTAAAAAGGTATCAGATAATGAAATAATATCAATATTAAATATATATGTATATAACATATATGTATCAAAAGCTATAGAATCAAAACTTATAAAGGAAAAGTTAAATGAATTACTAATGGAAATAGATAATAAAAACTATAATCCCTTCTTGGAAGTAGATAAATCTAATCAGAAAATAAATAAGAAAGAAATCAAGGGGATTAATAAAATTTTAGATAAACAAGATAGGATAGATGTCTGGAGAAAATAGAATGGGAATAAAAAGGAATATTCCACTTCTACAAAAACTAATCATATATCATGGCATTAAAAACCTTATAGTCAAATGCAGAAAAGCAGAAATATTAAATTAATCCTTTTCAGATTCATAATGCAATAAAATTACATTCAATAAAGGGCTATGGAAATATTGCTAAAATTAACTGGAGTCTAAATAACTTACTTTTTTTTTTTTTTTTTTTTTTTTTGAGGCTGGGGTTAAGTGACTTGCCCAGGGTCACACAGCTAGGAAGTGTCTGAGACCAGATTTGAATTCGGGTCTTCCTGAATTCAAGGCTGGTGCGCCACCTAGCTGTCATCTAGCTGCCCCCTTGACCTACTCATCTTTAAGAGTAAGTTATTTAGGGGCAGCTAGGTGGCACAGTGGATAGAGCACCAGCCTTGAATTCAGGAGGACCCGAATTCAAATCTGGTCTCAGACCTTAACACTTCCTAGCTGTGTGACCCCGGACAAGTCACTTAACCCCAGCCTCAAAAAAAAAAAAAAAAAAAAGGTGAGTAGCTCAGAGAACAAACCAATAGAAAAATAAATAAAATATATTTTGATTTTTAAAATAGAGAAAGAACATATCAATGAATTGGATGTGCAATTTTCCCCCGAGGCAATTGGGTTAAATGACTTGCCCAGGGTCACACAGCTAGGAAGTGTTAAGTATCTGAGACCACATTTGAACTCAGGTCTTCCTGACTTCAGGGCTGGTGCTCTATCCACTGGTGTGGATGCTGCTTAGCTGCCCCTAATGTGGAATTTTTAAAAAGCTAGAAAAAGATCTAATTTACAATAACAAATTAAACAACAAATTGAAAATCCTGAAAATTAAGGGTAAGATTAGTTAAATTAAATATAAGAAAACCCATTGAATAAACAAAAATTTTGTCTTTAATTAACTAATTTAATGTCTTTAATTAATTAATTTAAAATTTTAATTAATTAATTTAATTTAAAAATTAATTTAATTTAAAATTTAATTAATTAATTTAAAATTTTGTCTTTAATTAACATAATTTTTTAAAAAGAGAAAAGAAAACCAAATGATTAATATAAAAAATGAAATGGATAAATAAGCCAAAAATGAAGATGAAATTAAAGTAATTATTAGATATTATTTTGCCCAATTATATACCAATAAATTTAAGTTAATGGAAGAAAACTTATAAAAATATAAACTGCATGGATTAGCAGAAAAAGTAATAGGTTATCTAAATAAATCTATTTTAGGAAAATAAATTGAATAGGCCATAAATAAACTTCTTAAGGGAAAAAACATCAGGACCAGGTGGACTTACAAGTGAATCCTACCAAACATTTAAATATTAAATAAATTATGTGGAATAATAGGCAAAGAAGGAATCCTACTGAACTCTTTTTGTGAAAAAAAGAAATAGAAAAAATATATATATAGTACTGATACTAAAACCAGAATGAGCAAAAGCATCAAGTTATGTACTAATTTCATTAATAATATGGATGTAATATTTGACATGTTTTGGTCAACCTGCCATCTGGGGGGGAGGGAGGGGAAAAAAATGGAACAAGGGGTTTGGCAATTGTTAATGTTGTAAAATTACCCATGCATATATCTGGTAAATAAAAATTATTAATTTTTTAAAAAAATAAAAAAATAATATGGATGTAAAAATTCTAAATAAAACACTACTTAAGTATACCACAAAGACTATAGACATTGTGACCAAATGGGATTTATACCAGGAATACAGGGCTGGTTCAATATAAGAAAAATTATCAACATAACTTATCATATTAATAGCAAAAGCAACAAAAATCATATGATTATATTAATAGATGAGAAAACGTTTTTGACAAAATACAATATTCAGTCATAATATTTGAAAACATGGATGTAAGTTATTTTTCCTCTAAAATGCTAAAAAGCCTTTATGTATAACCATCATCAAGTATTAACTGTAAAAAGGATAAGCTAGAAACTTTCCTAGTAGGATCAGGAGTAAAATAAGGATGCTTCTTATCACCAAAATTATTCAATATTTTACCAGAAATGCTAGCAATAGAAGAATAGGAAATTGGAGGAATGGAGAATGTACAATGAGGAAATAAAACTATTTTCTTTTGCAGATGATGTGATAGTATACTTAGACTATTCCAGAAATTCAATCAAAAATGTTTAAAACAATAATTTTAGCAAAATAGCAGAATATAACATGAAACCATCAATATTTCTATATAACGCCAACAAAACTCTACAAGAAGATAGTAAGAGATATTTCATTTAAAATAACCATAGACAACATAAAATACTTGGGAGTATGCCTGCCAAGACAAACCCAGAAGTTACATGAACATGATCATAAAATGCTCTTCATATAAATAAAGTCAAATTTTAAATTGCAGAAATATCAATCATTCATAGCTGAGCCCATATAATAAAAATGACAATTCTACCCAAATCTCCTTATTCAGTGTCATCCCAATTAAACTATTAAAAAATATTTCATTGAAAAATAATAACAAAATTCATTTTAGAAGAACAAGAGGTCAAGAATATCAGAGACATCAATAAGAAAAATATAAAAGAAGGAGCTAGATCTAGCAGTACTGGTTCCTAAATTGTATTATAAAGCAATAATTATTAAAATTATCTGGTATTGGCAAAGAAATAAAATGGTGGAAAAAAGGAATAGAGCAGGTATAGAATACTCAAACATTATAGTAAATTTAAAGATTTGGGGATAAGAACTCACTATTTGATAAAAAATTTCTGGGAAAACTGGAAAGCATTCTGGCTGAAAATAGGTGTAGGCCAAGATCTTACACCATTTACCAAAATGAGGTCAAAATGCAGATGTGTCCTAAACAGAAAGGGTAAAAATACAAGTAAATTATACTGGATAGCAGAAAAATGTATAAATAAGCATGATAGAGATCACTGTGGTATATAAAATGTATAATTTTGATTACATTAAACTAAAAAGGTTTTGTACAAATAAAACCAATGTTGCTAAGATTAGAAGGAAAGTCAAAATCGATTAAAAAAAAACTTTTATATGTTTGCACTATTGTCTTTCTACCCAGGTTACTTATACCTTCAGAATCCAATTCTTACTGTGCAACAAGAAATTTGGTTTTACACACATATATTGTATCTAGGTTATACTGTAACACATTTAATATGTATGGGATTGCCTGTCATCTAGGGGAGTGGAGGGAGGGAGGGGAAAATTTGGAAAAATGAATACAAGGGCTAAGGTGTGAAAAAAAAAAAATACTCATGCATATGTACTGTCAAAAAATTTATAATTATAAAATTAATAAAAAAAATTTTATAGACAGTTTCTTATATAAAGGCCTTATACCTTAAATATTTAGGAAATGAGTCAAATTTATAAGAATATGATTCATTCCCCAATTAGTAAATGTCAAAGGCTATGTAGAGACAGTCTTTGGAAGAACATGAAGCCATCTATAGTCAAGTGAAAAAAAAAAATACTCTAAAATGCTTTAATCAATATTGATTAAAAATGCAAACTAAAACAGTGTTAGCTCATATGTATCAGACTGGCTAAAATGATAGAAGGAGGAAATGACAAATGTGGAAAATTTGTGAAATTAATATATTCTTGGTGTAACTAATTTAAGGAGCAATCTGGAATTATGTTCAAATAGTTATAAAACTGGGTGTATCCTTTGATCCAGCAATAATACTACATGGGTTAGTTTCCCAGAGTGATCAGGGAAAAGAAAAAGAAACCTATATGTTCTAAAATATTTAAAACAGTTCTTTTTGTGATGGTAAAGAACTGGGGAATGTCTGAGAATGTTGTAGTATGTAATTGGGATGGAATTCTACAGTGTTGTAAGAAATGACAGGCAGGTTAATTTTAGAAAAACATGGAAAGACTTGTATGAAATAATGAAGAATAAAATGAACAGAAGCTAGAGAACATTGTATAAAGTAACAAATATTGTTTGAAGAGTAACTGTGAATGATTAAGTTATTCTAAGTAATACAAATATTCAAATTATGAAGGCCTTATGAAGGAAAATGCTATCCACCTTTAAAGGAAGAACTGATATATCAGTTATATATTGTATAATTCTATATATATCTATGTCCAGTGTTGACCTTCTCTAATTCAGCACTGTGATAGAAAGAGGGAAACAATTTGGTATTCAAAATGCAACCCAAATGGCTCCAAAGGAGAAAATGAGGCATATGACTTTGCACAGTCTTTTGTCACTTAAAACCAATTCATCTGCATGCCATGGCATCACCTCTTTGATGTCATCTTCATGACATGGTCATCTTCAAGAATAAAGAACAGTCAACAAGAGTTGTAATGATGGACATATCCTTTCAGTGACACCAGACAATATTTTAGAATACAATTATAGAGTTTTTGGTAGAAGTTTTCCAACATGGATTTCCCTGTACCTATGAAATCACAGATCCAAACCAACCTCTCTCCCCTAAAAAAATTCAAGAAGAAAACCAGAAATAAAGCCTATGGATTCATGTCTATACTGATGTCTGTATATGATACATAGAGCATGATTAATAAAAAGAATCTATGAGGCAAATTTTACCTCCCAGTATTCCTTAGACTTGGTAGTGTAGAATTCATCATTGGTAAATTCACAATTATTAGGTTATTTTGTGCAACTCTGCCTCACTTAAATCCAATTCATGAGCAAGTCAAGACATCAGTCATTATCCACTATTTTACTCCAACATAATGATGTTCTTGGTTGTCTCTGAAGATGAAAGACAAACAATATTGAGAGATTCAAAGATAATTATAGGGATGGGTGTTGGAAAATATAGAGATGCTATAAATATCAAAATAAGAAGTTAAGAGGAAAGATAAGGGATGATGGATTCATGTTAATTCAACAAATATTTATAGGGGCTAGTAATAATACAAAGATAACTTAGGTCAGATTCTCAAAGAGCTCATACTCTAATAGGAGCAAAAGACAGATACACTAACAACAGTTATGGTATGAGGAAAAGTGAGGTAAGCATTAAAAAAATAGTCTGTGCAATGTTCTATGAAAAACTCTAGGCTTGAAGAATCACTTTCACTTGCAGGGGACAAGATTGTTGTTTTAGAACAGGGCAGGCTTCAGTTAGGAGGCAGCGTATGACCTAAATCTTTAAGCAAAGGAATGATTTTAACAGAGATAAAATTATGGAGTTCATACCAGACGTGGATGGTAGGGAAAAAGAGAATGAGGAAGGATATAAGAATAGAAGAATGCAGGATGAGAACTAGCAGTGAGGAATTCCTAGTGTATCAAATGGACTGTTTGCCATTTTATTTCAGTTAGTATTTGCTTTTAACTGATTCAGTATGTGCTGCTTATTGCTGTTTTAGCTTTATTTAGTAATTAATTATCAGGGGTTCAAAAAATAATTTGCATAATTGATTAAGTGTAAAGAAAAAACTCAAAATGGTACTAGAAGTTTGAAGAGGGAGAAACCACTTTTAGCTGGGGAAAATCAAGAAGGGCTTTATGGACAATATGGTACTTGAATTGAGCCCAGAAGGAAGAGATTTTAACAGTCAAAAATAAATGTTAAGAAAAACTTTTGCAAGCATGAAAAACAATATGAGCAATGAAACAGCGATATAGAACGGGTGATAAATCAGAGTTGGTAAATAATCCAGCACATCATCATCATCATCATCATCATCATCATCATCATCATCATAATTCTACTGGTATAGAAAGCACATGAAGAGAAGTAATATGAAACAAAGCTAGAAAAGGCAATTAATCAATCAAAGCACTTACTATATGCCAGGTGCTGTGCTAAGCACTGCAGATACAAAGAAAGGCCTCACATTTTAACAGCACAGAATAGTAAAAAAGTTTTTTTTTATTCCTTGGCTAAAATACTAGAGTACTTCACTATTTCCTTTTCCAGCTCATTTTATAGATGAAGAAACTGAGGCAAACAGGGTTAAGTGCCTTAATCAAGGTCACAAAACTGGTAAATGTCTGAAGTCAGATTTGAATTCAGGAATATGAGTCTTACTGACTTCAGTCTTGATATTCTATCTGCTATACTAGAGCTTTTAAACTTTTTCCATTCATGACCCCTTTTCACTTCAATTTTTATGTGACCTCAAGTATGTAAAATAGGTATACAAATCAAACATTTACTGATAATATATCAGAAAGAAATTTATTTTAAAACAGTTCTTTGATATACATATAATTTTTACCATGTATTAAAGATAAAAATTGCATACTAATGAGATGGATGTGCTTGTTTATTTTTACATAATTAAATCTTGGTGAAATATTTAATACTGCAGGATGTAGAGCATCTCCATCATTTTTTTTTTTCAGAGTTGAATATGTTATATAAAATAGCAGAAGTATGTTTGGAGCCATTTGATTTAAACTTTTAATTGCAGATGACTGATGTTTTTATTTCAATTAAGTATAGTTTATGAACCCACCTTAGTTTTTTAGGATCAAAATTTGAAGGGAAATATTTTTGAACCTGTGTCTCCAGGTACTTCAAGTGATCAATTATAACTCTTACTATTAAATCTTTGGGAAAGTTATTTCCAATTATAAAATAACCATTTTCCACCCTATTCTTCCATATATTAACATTTTTAGTGAAACTTTCAATTTTTATCTTTTAACATAAATCTTACAAACTTTTCCTTGAAGCAACATGTTTGAATCATTAAGTTTTTTTTAAAATATCTGACTAACAACACAGTTTTCAAAGCCTTAAGTTATTATGAAAAAAACTGACAAAATCTTATTTCTGCTCAGGCAAAAATATAACATTATCTTTTGATTTCAATAATCCGTTTAACCTTTGCCATCTTGAGAGCCACCATACCTCTATATAAGTAATAAGCTTTTGTAATTGGCATCCATGTCTTTGCAAAGGTTTGAAAGCAAAAGACTATTTAAAAGCACAGTTTTTAATGAAGTTAATGGTTTTGATAATATTGAGAAACATAACATTTAACTAGGGATTTTTTTGGGGAGCTACATGTGCCTCTTTATGGATCATGCAGTTCTCAACCATCATTGCTTTTGCACTGTCCAGACTTCAATGCAACTTTTCCATTGTAAACATTCACTTGTGAAAAATTCAAAGACATACAATTTAATGCTTACATGCTGAGGCATGATGGTAGGAAACTATTAAAAGTCTGTATTTTCCATAATTTAACTATTATGTTTCTGAAAGAATGGAAAACTGTGGGGGCAGCTAGGTGGCACAGTGGATAGAGCACCAGCCTTGAATTCAGGAGGACCCGAGTTCAAATGTGGTCTCAGACACTTAACACTTCTTAGCTGTGTGACCCTGGGCAAGTCACTTAATCCCAGCCTCGGGGGGGGGGGGGGGAAGAATGGAAAACTTTGTATGTATAGTAAAAACACTGCAATTCATAACATACACAAAGCTGAGGTGTTTCTGGCAACAATCATTGGTATTTCATGGAGTGAGGATGACAGGCATGTTTTGCTTTCAGAACCAAGGCTTCAGGGAAGTCACATGATGCAACACGGGGAAGCACTATCCGAAACTCCTTGCATTCATTATGCGTTTGATTTTTAATTAATTTGTGATTGTTGCCCATTAAGAAACTTTTTACTATTGCCAGATTTTTCATCATTGCCTCATTCAGTTAAATGACCCCATAGATAAACTCCAGAGTTTAAGAGTCTTTTGCTATACTTAACTAGCTGCATGAGTACTTCTACATTGCTTCCCTCAATTTTCAGTTCTTTGCCACCACATAAAGAGATGCTATAAGTATTTTTATACACATATATCCTCTTCTCACCCCCCCCTTTTTTTTTAATGATCTCTTTGAGATAGAGACATAGTAGTGGTGTTGCTGGATCAAAAGATATACACAGTTTGATTGCCCTTTGAGTATAGTTCCAAATTGAAGAACGATTTTTATTAATCTATGAATAAAATAGAATTCTTCCAACCCAATGTAAGGGGCTTTTTAAAATAATTTTCTGGATTGTGGGGTAAATTAGAGTTGTGTTTTGCTTTTTCTCCCTTGCAAAGAAATCAAATAGATTAAGTCCCATTATGATATGTTATAACTCATATTGTAAAGGCAGAGAAACTGGAAATTTAAAAGGATGGCTCTTAGAAGAAACTAAGTAGATAGAAGCAAAAAGATAACAGACAGAATATATACTATCATGAAAAAAAGGCAAAGGTCCATTTTTATGAGATACACACTTCATGTTTTTGCCTTCATTTTGTATAGGGTCCCTTTCCTACTTGAATTCAAATTTGTGAAATATGAAATTATTTTGAACTTTTGGAGAAAAATGCCCTTTAAGGTAACAGTCAAATAAAAGAACAATAAGGGCTGCTAGACAGTGCCAGTAGATAAAGCAGTGGAGTCAGGAGTCAGGAGACCTCAAATTCAAATCCAGCCTCAGACATTTTTTAATTAGACCCAAAACATAGAGCTATAGCTGTTTTCAAACAAAAGAGAAAACAAAGAACAACAACAAAAAAAGAATATAAAGGAATATTCGAGGGCACCATTTATGTTCATTGACAGCTAAAGGGCTGTAAATAGAGACATTTTCACCAGGGGTTAAAACCTAAAAGGTTGATAATGTGATAATTTACAAGATTGGAATATAAGGAACTACTAATAGTATCACAGGAATTCAGATAAAAAACTTTCTCTTTCTTACCCTAGACATAATGAGAGAAACAGAGGAGAAAAAAAAAAAGAACAAGGAAAAAAGAGAGAAGGAAGAAGGGGGATAGAGGGAAAGGGAGTGAGATAGTCAGAACACTGGCACAGCTGGAGACCATTTATCAAGTAATGACAGTATGAAATGCCAAAAGGAAGACGTGTAGGTGGTTGACTGGACTGCAGAGGAATTCCCCACCACAGCAGCTAGACAATGGGAGGTAGGAGAAAGGAAAGGAAAAAAACAGAATAATGGATAGTTAAAAATAAAACCGGGTTTAAATAAAGAAATGATCCTGTGTCCCTTAGTATAATTCTTGAGCATCATAAATGATCCTGTGTCCCTTAGTATAATTCTTGAGCATCATATTTGCATATTTATATACTTCAAAGGAAAAAACAAAAATAACAAGTAAAGTTTTTGGAACTGCTTAAGATGATATCAAACTCAAAGTAATTGGCTCAATTCATATTTAATTTTTTACTAAACAGCTGAAATATGGGCTAAAAGCAGGATAAAAAGTAGAAAAAACATTTCACATCAAACCAGGGACAATTAAACTTCAGTAGACACAAAAGTCTTCCCTCTCTTCCTCATATACTCCAACCTGAGTGCAATAAATGCAAAAACTGAAGTCTGCGATGTTGAGGGGTTGGGGATACTAGATATCAGGATACATTCTTCTCAACAGTGTTCTTCCCAAAGACAATGACAGCTCTGACTGATGTAAGAGGGACAGATCTTAGTTCAGGTCTGATATTGGGATTAAGTGAAGAAATTACAAGTCACTGAACATTTAACAATGTAGGTTTACTTTATTCTAACACAGTAATAGACAATTAGAATACATTGATTATTGGTTTCTCTTGCTGTCCCCCTACTCTTTATTTCTTGTATTAATATGCTTCAGGTCAGCAAAAGGATTCAAGTGAGCTTCTGAAATCCACCAAGTTAAAGAAAGGGTCTTCAACTCCCCAAGGCTGGTTTTAAGCCCTTAAATGACCAGGAAACTACTCTCAGAGAAGCCAGGGCCAATCAAAACCTGGAGCAGCTTTTTTCTTGGCATATTTTAGACTGTTTGAGGGGTTGGAGAAGGAAGCTATATTAGGATAGCATAGACCAATCCTATCCTTGGAGCAATTTTGTCTTCTGGCTGTGGGCAAAAGAAAAGAAGCTTCTTCAGGGAAGGAAGAAAGGAGAAATGGTTGATGAATTTATAGTGTTAAAATGTCAGGGATGTGTCATTATGTCACTTCTAAAAGAATTCAGGGTCAGATAGTCTCCAAACTAAGCAAAGACATTTTAATGAGATTTACACATTCAATGGATAAGCCAAACTTCCTGAAGGAATCAGCAGCCCAGCAAATGAAGACAAGGATTTTTATAGAGTAAATGTTGCTGATGATATCACAATATATAAATTTTGAGATTATAAGTGTTTACTAGCACAGGGAAGTCCTAAAGCCTTAGTGGAATTATGCATATGGTTACCCAGAATGCATATAGAGAAGCACACTTAGGTAGGTATGAATTTATGGTAATGATATTATAACCAGCATAGGGGGCAGTGGATAGAGCACTAGCCTTGAATTCAGGAGGATCAGAGTTCAAATCTGGTCTCAGACATTTAACACTTCCTAGCTGTGTGACCCTGGGCAAGTCACTTAACCCCAGCCTCAGGAAAAAAAAAAATAAAAAAAAATAACCAGCATATATTCACCCAAGGACAACAAAGAAGAGAACTACATAGGCACTATGTCAGGAGAAAGATTTACTGAGGTTTACCATTTAATGTCCTATTTTGATCCCGTTGGTGCTACTTGCTTATTGGCTGCTTTCTGTGCCATATTTTATGATAACTATCATGTGGCAATCTGATAATGTGGTTATAGAATATGCTGGTCTGCTTATTGTTGTAATTAGACTAAAAATTAATGATTTGTGAGGGGCTTGGGGCTGGGGCAGGTTTGGGCTGCTAAGTTGATGATAGGCAGGGAGTGAGAGCAGAAAGGTGTTCTAATCACTGTTTATTCATTGTTTGCAGGTCAAACTCATGGAACCTTAAAAGCAAAGTGGTGGTTAGGTTATGAGGTCAGACTGACAAGTTCTCTATATTCTTGAACACACTGTCTGACTATTTCCTTTCTCTCTTTTTCTTTATTTATATATGTGTATGTATGTCTATGTAGTAGAATCATATAAATGCATGTTTTATGTAATATATATTATAAATATCTAAATA
Source organism: Sminthopsis crassicaudata (assembly GCF_048593235.1). NCBI lineage: Eukaryota > Metazoa > Chordata > Mammalia > Dasyuromorphia > Dasyuridae > Sminthopsis > Sminthopsis crassicaudata. The sequence continues at coordinate 186,653,934 of NC_133619.1, forward strand.
ATGCAGCAATAGAATCATTTACTTATATATCTATATATTTGTACATGATATGTGGATGTATTATAAATGCTTATAAAATACACTAGTAGAATCATATATTTGAGTGTGTGTTTAGTAATAGTAGTAGTAGTAGTAGAAGAAGAAGAAGAAGAAGAAGAAGAAGAAGAAGAAGAAGAAGAAGAAGAAGAAGAAGAAGAAGAAGAAGAAGAAGAAGAATCACAATTCTCTATAACTCAGTGGCTAAATCTTAGGGAGTTGCTAGGGTCTCAGAGAAGCTCTCTCGGCTTGTTATTGTCATAGGTGGGATTTGCATCTCAGCACTCTGTTATCCCCCTGTAATAATATCAATTATTTCAAGGCCAAAGGAACATAGTGGTTATAAAACACATCCAATTATTACTCCACGTGGATAAGTGAATATTTGAGATTTTCCAAAGGAAAACCCTTTCTCAACCAGCTGCCATGAGTCTATGAATTCATAGAGTCTGTGAATCTTGTGTTTATTCTTTTGTGATCTTAGGTGACAAGTATTTGGAGATATGGAATTGCCCAAGTTATCATCTTGTAAATTTTGGAAGTGAGATAGCCCAGGCAATAAAATTCAAGACAGCCAAGGTGTTTGTAATTTAGAGAGCATTTATTTACTGGCTGGGATGGACCTCTCGGTAGAGTTCCATCCTGAACAGAAATAGAGACAGGCTTATAAGCATCCTTGTTCAGCCTTGTGGTTACAGTGACTCGACTTTCTGCTTACATAGGGAAAAATAAGGGGCTTACAGGATGTCTGACATTGTTAGGCAAGTATTCTGTCTGAAGACAGTTGAGCAAGAATTTGTAAAACACTTTCCTTAACTTAGTTTAAGCAACATTTTCCTACAAGCCTGAGGCCCCTTGACTCAGAGATGAGGAGACCAGTCTTTTGTCCATTTCACTGCCCCCTTTTCATGTTCATAGTTATGCCTCATCTGAGGCCAAAGGGGAATAAGTAATTGTGCAGGGAGATATGAGGAGGAGGAGAAGGAACTAGAAGACTGGGCCTGCAATTCCTGAAAGGAGGGTGGTCATCCAGGGGGACCAGTTATAGAATGGCTGATACCAAAACATTGAAGCCTTATGACTGGCCTCTCGGTCAAGCGATTCCCTAATGACCCCTGACCGATTTGTGTAGAAGCAATAAAATTCTCCTAGTACCATACACAGTCTGCCTTGCTTCATGAACAGCACATCTAACCCACAGTGGTTCTGTAATACAACCTCCACTAGGGAGTCCACTGATTTTTCTAAATGGGTTTTGAGAGTCTCTAGAGTCCTAATGTACACACATGGCTCAGCTACAGGGGTAGACCAAGGCAGGGGTAGGGTCAGAACATTGAGAGTGGGAACAGACTATCAATCTGGTTCTGATAACATGGTGGGAGATACTGAATATTCTGATAGGAGCCCGGAAGTCTGAACTCCCCCTTATCTTGAGTCTCACCTTAACAATTTATAAACCTTAAAGCAAGTGGCCCTCAAGGGGATTGACATGGCAGAACAGTTAAGGAAACTGAGGCAGAACAATTTAGGGAAACTGAAGCAGAACCAATTAGGGAAACTGAGTCAGTACAATTAAAGAGGACTGTGGCACAACATTCCACACTCTCTCTCTTCTGAATCCTATGTGAAGCAAATAAACCAAAATAAAAATAGAAAAAAAAAAAAAAAAAAAGTAAGGACAACTCTCCCTGATAACCCCAGAGTTAACAGCAGTACAAAGGCTCCCTTGTTGCAAGCATGTCAGGTCCTCTGCAGTTGGGGCACCATCTCAGCCAGAGAATCAGTTCACTGTGAGTAAGGAGGTCTGCAGTCATTTGTGCACTTAACTCAGCCTCTACTTACAGAGCAGCAAGGCTCAAGGGCTTAAGGCCCATTCAAGGGGCAACCCTTTCTATGGGAGAAGGGTGAGACTTGGAGTAGCTTCACCTGTCCCCGCCCAGAGGAACAGACAGGGCTGCAGAAAAAAATCAGATTGCAGAGCAGATTATGCACAGTTAGACCATCAAGGAAGGCAAACTCCAAACTTTTAGATACCTGATATCAAACTACAAGGTCCTTTGAGATCACTGAAATACTAATTAAGGAACTGGGATTACAGGACTGGAAAAATAGATCATAGAGACTGCCAGTCCCAAGACAGGTTTGATTTTTGGTTGTTTCTAAAAAAATAATAATAATAATAAACCCAAGAACTGAGTCTGCCAGAGTAATTCTAACAGAATAAAGAGTTCCAAAGCCAAAGCATAACTAGTGAAATAGGAGGTGGCTCATAAGTGCCTAAGACAAAGTGAATAGGAGCTAGGGGTTCCCATTCTTTCAGGTATTTTTTAGAAAAATATGCCAGTTTCCCTAATGTTCTATCTCTTCCTCCCTGTTTTTTCTCATGGAAATGAATTATCAAATGACCATTCCACATATAAATCTCAAGAGTGAATCAAGATTCCTATACATAACAGACTAGCACAGTAGCATTTCCTAAAAATCCCTCAAACATAACAGTAATTGTTACACAGTTTTAACAACTCCCATACCAAATCTTAAACACACAGTAACAGATGACCCAGTCAAGGTTTAACAGTCAGTCATCAACCATTCCCAAAGTCCCCCATTTCAGTCCATCACGTGTAAGGGGACAAAGCTTCTCATTCAAACTTCTTCCTGCTGAGAAATGGTTGGACCCTCTCATTCCATGCAAAGGGTGGGTGTGCCATGCTGACAATCAAAGCTGATCAAAGCTGATCTAGGTCCCAGAAGCAAGTCAATATGTGTAATTTGACCAAAATCTAAAATAAAAACATAAATCTAACAAATAAAGGTTAGAACAGCCTGAGAGAGAAAGACTGGTCCACCAGACTGCTGCAAAAAGAAGAGCCAGCAGCTTCCTATGTGAAGAGATGAGTTTGCTTTACAGGACAGGAAAACAGTTGTAGCTTCAAATCTCAAGAGTAGTTAGGTTTCACATACCAAGGTTAATTGTCCTCTCATCATTTAGAAAAAAAAAAAAAAACACAAATATTCAGCATCAGACAGATGACCAGGCTAGATACTTATTTGCCTAAGCATTTAGGATACAATAATTACATATAATCAGACTGAAAATAGCAAGGTATGATGTAATTGAATTGCATTAATAATTCTATTGACCATTGCTCTGATCATAGAGATCAGTTACAGGAGGAAAAAATTTCAGGGACATAACTATAACATAACATAAGCAGTCAAAACACAGCCTTCAGCACATACAGGATAAAATAGTTTTAACCCAGTTTTATTCCAATAAATTGTCCCACTAACTCTTTGAGGGTGGAGCCTTAAAACTCCCAAAAAGCATTAACTAATTAACTATAAGCCCCAAAAAATTTCACCTCCAATAAAGATTCCATTAATCAAATTTCAGATAAATACTAAACAGATATCTACCATAACCTTATAGTGATAACAGTAAGAAATTTATTCCAATAAGTTCATAACTTAAGTAATTATCATATCCAAGTAGATGTTTCATAAGTGAACATTATACATATAAATCAGTTTGCTTTTAAAATATCCAATACATAGAAAAATATCCCAAATTGCATATTGTCCGTAACAGAAACATTTTCAAAAGGACAAAGAAAAACTATTGTTTTCAGAGGCCCTTTAAATAACCTCAGGATGACTCAATACAATCAATTTAAAACTTATACAGAATGTCCAAATAACACATAAGAGAATCTGAAAGATTCTTTAAACTTTTAGAAATAATCCTACCAAAGTATGGATCATATTTATGACCATATTCCTCAAGCCATTATGTATCAAGAAACAAATATTCAGTCAATTAACCTAAAAGTAAGTCTGTCCCTTTAAATCAGTTTGCTGCACTGTCAGTAATATGATTTTAAAAAAACAAAACAAAAAACTGGAACACACTTAGTGGAGTGAGGGAAGGAGAGGATTCCACCCTTTCTCCACTCCTGCATCCCTGGACAAAAAATTCCCTCAGGTTCCCCACTCAGGGAATCCTTCTCAAGATTTATCTCATCAGTTTATTTACTTTCTCCCAATATCAAGTTTCTTCCTAAGTCTACCAGTTTCCCAGCTTTCTCCTTCTCTCATGCTACATACTTAAACAATCTCCAACAATGTTCCTAACTAGACACTCCACTGCTAAAGTAGCAGGAAGCAGTGGGGGGGTGGGGGGGTGGGCTAGTTGAATCTTTACCTTTGAAGACAAAGGATCCTCTTCCCATTTTTCTCTCCCCCACCTCTTCTTTCTGCTGCCAAAAACCTTTCTCTTACTTCCTAAAACCATGCAAACCTTTAATTGTTCCTACAAATCAATCCTTCCTAAATCATCTGCATTCTTCTTTCCAGTTCTCTTCAAAACTTTTAAGATTCACAATATAGTGAATAGCTAGATAACTCCATAAAACATAACTTACAATGATAAACTAAATCAAACCAAACCATTTTTTTTTTTCCTGCCTGAATGTTATCTGACAGCAATTAGCATCTCTCTTATCTGTCCAGGCACAGCTTGAATTTTATTGTTTTATTGTTCTTTACTCTAGCAGGCTCTGAAAACTGCTTGAAAATCCCCTGAATTCTCACAAGAAAAAAAAAAAAAAAAAAAAAAAACTTTTCTGACAGTTTTTTTTAAAGTCTTATTGTTTTTGCTTACAAATTAGTGCAACATATTAAAAGTTAAAAGGCACAATTTTACACTAAGCACATTGTTCTTAAAAATTTTAATAGAGCTCTTCAACCAGCAAAACAGACAGACGAATCACACAGAACACATATAATTAGAAGAGTGCCCCCAAAAGGCGCTTAGAATTAGATCAGATCAGATGTGTCCAGATTTATTATCTAGGACACCCAGAGTTGTGCCAACTGGCACACAGAACCAGATGTGTCTTAGACACCCAGGACCGTCACACGGCATGGAGGTCAGCAGGGGTATTTAGCACTGTGTCCAGCTTGGCTACTTGCTACAGATACAGGAGCACCCACCAGACAGGTGGCTACAGAATAGTTAGGCAGCTGCAGGGACCCCTCAAAATCTTTTCAACTAAAACTGGCTTTTATAATGCTTTATGCCAATTTTGAACCGAATTCAAAAATTTGGGTCTCACTCTCCTGGCCCGCGGAAAGAGATTTCTGGAAACTGGGGCCAAGGAATGTCTCTTGGTGGCCATCCCCTAGGATCCATAACCTCTTTTGCCCTCCAGGGAGAGGGACTGGCCATCAGACTGAGCCAAAAGCTTATCTCGGTGGAACCTCCAAGTGAGATAGCCCAGGCAATAAAATTCAAGACAGCCAAGGTGTTTGTAATTTAGATAGCATTTATTTACTGGCTGGGACAGACCTCTCGGTAGAGTTCCATCCTGATCAGAAGTAGAGACAGGCTTATAAGCATCCTTGTTCAGCCTTGCAGTCACAGTGACTTGACTTTCCACTTACAAGGGGAAAAATAGGGGGCTTACAGGATGTCTGACATTATTAGGCAAGCATTCTGTCTGAACATAGTTGAGCAAGACTTTGTAAAACACTTCCCTTAATTTAGTTTAAGCAACATTTTCCTATAAGCCTGAGGCCCCTTGACCCAGGGACAGGGGACCAGTCTTTTGTCCATTTCAGAAGGTTGGAACAATCATTAGAAATGCAGGGTTGGAGTCATAACAGAGTGTGTTGGTGGGAAGTCTGGGGAGCAAAATACCCAGCAAGGAGATAACCTAGCTATGAGGGATCAACTGCCCACACCTAGAAGGGAATGTGGTAGAGATTCTTTAGAGGGACAAAAGGATTCCCAGGACCAGAAGGTAGAGATATTTTATAATATTTATTTTAAACATGAGAACATTTTCTCCAGCAACTAAGTGCATGTGTAGAGATGAGAGTACTCTTTGAGGTATGAGAGTGGGGGAGGTTTTTTGTGCTTAGATCCTTCCTTACTGTACCTTCTTAATATTTACTTTTTGTAAAAGGTTTTGTTTTTTAAAGCCATTCCTAGAGAAGATAAATTCAAGGAACACTTCTCCATATGCAGAGTTTTTTGGAAGAAAGAAATTGTTCTAAATGAAACAGAAATGCAGTTTCAAAGAAAGAAAAAAAAAAGGGGGGGGAGAGACAGTCAGACAGTGTTGAAGAATATACAGAACTAGTCTAACCTCACAACCTAGTTTGACCTGCAAACAATAAATAAGCAGCAATTAGAACACCTTTCTGTTCTTAGTCCCTGCCTACCTCAAAGCAACCCAACCTTGAACCTTGAGCCACACAAATCATTAATCAAAATATTGTATTCCCAGTGCTTAGCCTAATACTTTTTTGTTGTTGTGGCAATTGGGGTTAAATGACTTGCCCAGTGTCACACTGCTAATAAGTGCCTGAGGCTGGATTTGAACTCAGATTCTCCTGACCCCAGGGCTGTTGTTGTGTCCACAATGTTCATTGCTTTTTTCATAAATATTTTTTGACCAACTGGAGGAGAGACCAGACCTTTACTGGGAAAATGTAAAGGGGAAAAGTTATAGACAAAGAAAGAAAAGGAAAAGCATTCATATAATACCTGAGGTTAAAAACTTATTTGAGATTCTTTCTGAAGAGGAGGGAGCTTCATACACTGAGAAGGGAGAAACTAATTGTTTAAAAAATGATCTAGAAGAGCTACAGAAGATATCAGGAAGATCGTCCAGTAAAAGTCAGAGGAAGGAAAAAATAGAGTTCTAGAAAAAGAGTACTCACTAGTACCTTCTAGTGAGGTAATTTCTCACTTAGAGATGCTAAATCAGAATTTGTTGAGCTTACAACAAAAATAAAGAGGTTAGTTGCTTTTCCAGGGCATATATTCAATATATATCAGAGAACCTTGTAAAACTTAACAAAACAGACAAGAATACTTTTCTGGTGATTCACATGGGTACAATTGACAGTGGGAGAAAGAACTTAAAAAGTTTTACCAATTGTTTTAAAATCTTGGACAAAAAACTGAAGATTATACTTGTATAAGTTGTGTTTTTCTCACTGATAAAAATTTAAGGCAAGGGATACAAAAGGAAAAAAAAATTTAATTACCAAGTTAACAGCTGCTTAGGAAGGTATCATTTGAGAAAGAGATTTTGATTTGTGGACCATGGCTTAAAATACAACTATGACAGATTACTAGGAAGAGATGAAGCACACGTAGTAAAGGTTATGTCTGATAAGTCTAATGAAAATTAAGACTTTCAAATATGTCCTTTAAGGAAAGGAAAAACAGCAGCTGAAAACCTTAGTACACAGGAGACAAAATCCAAGTTGGTATTTTCTTTCTTTGTAGAGCCAACCAGAGTTTAAACTCTGTTGGGATAGATATTAATAAACTAAGGTCATTTCCATGAGGTAACAGAGGAAAATATTAGTTGAGCATGCCTATCATTATATCTTCATTAATTTATTCATTTATCAAGTATTTATTGAGCTCAAACAAATAAGGCAATAATAACTATTTATTGATCTACAGAAGTAGAGGATATATGTAGACATAAAATATATTCATATATACAAATATAAAATATATATATATATATATTAATATGAAATATATATACATATACACACATACATCTCTACTTAAACATACATCTATAACCAAGATATATAAGTGCATCTACACGTATGTATAGTATGCATATACATATATGTATATATGACCAGTGTGTGCATATACACACAATATATCCATGCACATATTGACATGTGTAAATATAAATCTAGAGGCAGTTAGGTGATTCAATGCATTGGGCCTGGAGTCCAAGATCGAATTGAAGTCCAGCCTCAGAGATTTACTACCTGTGTGACTCTGGGCAAGTCACTTAGTTTCTATTTTCCTTAATCTACTGGAGAAGGAAATGGCAATCTTTGCCCAGAAAGCCTTATGGACATTTATATGGAATTCATAGGGATCTCAAAGAGTTGGACACATCTAATAATTGAACAACAATAACAATACATGAACCTATTTGTATATACACATACTCAGACTCTTAGACTTTGGTGTCTGCATTTGTCAAATGAGAGAATTGAACTACCTGGTCAATCTCTAAATATGAATTTAAAATTCTACAATCCAGATGAGAAACATACAAAATGGTACAAATAAGAGAAGGAATAGGAGCTCATCCTAATTGAAATGAAAAGGAATAAAGAGAGATGAGATCAGAGTGAAATGTTAGTGGGCTTTGAATGCTATACTACATTTAGATTTGATCAGATAGTTAATGGAAAACTTATGGGATTTTAGAAAGGGAGTGACGTGATGAAAATTGTATTTGAGAAGGATTTTCCTTACAGCTGTGAGTAGGATAGATTTTATGTCTTAATATCACTAGTTTTTAACTAAGGTAAAGATGTTTATTTTTGTAAGTGCATTTTATTTTAAAACTCTGAGCCATCTGGTGATATACACATACACATACACATACACATCAGGAGATGCTTGAATAAAGTAGTCTTTAGAATTTTTTTACCCATGATTCCAATAGCTAATTAGTACTAAGAGGTCATATACCTTTTTGAAAAAGAGTCTGATGTCATCTAGTGCTAATCACACTATATAATGCTTCAAACATATAGAATTTCTTTTGGTTGGGCATTCCATAGTAAGCTTCATTTTGCATAATGGGATCTGCAATTTCATGCTAAAATTGTGCAATAAGCAATTTTGTAGGCATATTTTGACCCAAAAAATGAATTTGAACTCTAAAGAAAGATTAAGGCATTCTTCTAGGAAAAGTCAGAAAATTCTGCATTTATAAATTTAAAACAAACTCAAGGAGGGGTGAAGGTGAGGAGAGGAATAAAATGTTTAAAAACACAACTCAGAAATTTAAAGTCATTATTGTCTTATGCCTTTACAAAACTTTTTAGAAAATTGCAATTTAAATTCAATTCAGATTGTAAGATTTGTACAATTTTAATTCCTTTTGTCCACAAAGTTTTTTTTTTCTTTTTTGAGGTTAGCAGGTTTTTTGATTTTGTTTTTGGTTTTTGTATCCCCAGAATCTGAGTATATAAGAGGAAGTATTAATAAAATTTTTTTGAATTAAGATGATGTGAGTATTACAAAGCTTTAGTTCCCTCAAAAATATCCCTGGTTGTCCCTTTATAAAAATAGAACATCGGGGAGCTAGGTGGATAGAGCTTAACTCCAATTGCCTCAGCAAAAAATAAAATAAAATAAAAATAAAAATAGAATATCATTTCTTCTTCCCATTGTCATTGCAGCTAGAACTTAAAAGGCAATGTAATGGGGTAAAAAAAAAAAAAAAAAGTGATTCAAATCAGAAGGACCTGGGTTCAAATTCTGTCCTTCATCCATAATACCAGTGTGATCTTAGACAAATCACAACTTCCTTGGGACTCAGTTTCCTCATCTATAAAATGAATGGGGTGAGGTCCTTACCTCAACCAGGCTAGAGTATATTTGGGGAGAGGGAACCTAAAGGGTATTACTTATTTTACCTATTATTATTTCCAACTCCACTGTGAAGAATTAAAGCTAGTCCTTTCATTCCAAACATACTTGGGGTTTCATAACAGATAATGTTGTTTGTTCTAATACACACACACACACACACATATGTAACATACTGTATATTACTATATATACTATATACTATATTACTATATACTCCTTCCAAATGACCTCTGGAAAAAGGGCAGAGCAGGGCAGGTGTAAAAATTAATATATGAGTTTCTTAAAGCAACATCTATAGCAATGATTTGCTTCCTAGAGTCTTTAAAATAAAGTATTCCAATCTAGGACATGGTAAGGGTGGATGTTGATGTAATTTTGATGAGGTAAGGAGATCTTTTCAAGGGAATATCCTATTCTTTTTTTTTTTTAATTATATTTTTATTTACCAGATATATGCATGGGTAATTTTACAGCATTGACAATTGCCAAATCTTTTGTTCCAATTTTTCCCCTCCTTCCCCTCACTCCTCCCCCAGATGGCAGGCTGACCAATACATGTTAAATATAAGAATATCCTATTCTTAAAGGATTTTCCCATTATATACATTCTCTTCAATGTAGCATTTCTATTTAATCCAAATTAATTGTTTGACATAGGCATAGAATGAGAATACAGGCCACAGAATATTTGAACATAAGATAGCAATCTGGTATCACTCCACCAGATTTTTTTTTTTTCAGTACAGTTTGAACATTTCTATCATTTTTGAGTGAAAATCCTAATTGCTTGAGTGTGCTCCATTTTATGATTGAAACTTAAGGCAAAGCCTTTGTGTGTGTCATAAATATAATGGAACACCCATGAAAATATTAATTAAACTAGAATATACATTTATTTGGGGCATTCTAAGCCTAATAGCACCATCTAGAGCTGGAGTTCTTTGTTTTTGCTCATTAGATTTATTAAAAACATGTCCACTGCCTCAAAGCACAGAAATAGAAAATTACAAAAACTGAATGAGAGCTGAAAACTAAGAAGAAGGGAGATGTTCTGGGTAAAGATAAAGCACAACTGGTGTCTTTTTAGAAAGTGAAATGAGACTAATTGACTAATCTAGCAACCAATTAATCTTAAATAGGAAAAGAGAGAGACACTTTTTATCTTGAATGAGAAGCAGAGTCCAGTGTGTATAAAACAAGATGAGGAAACAGGATTTTAAATCACTTAAGATGCAAGTATTTATTTTGTCTTACCATGTGTTATTGGATATTAAGGGTTAAAATTCTGGAATATTAAAGTTACCAAAGGGGAAAGAAGAAATAAGCTATCAAATTCTGAAAAATAAATATACTAAAAATTCTGTACTGTGAGAATAGATGCATAAAAAAGATTAGATGTATAAAATTGCCTTTTAGGTGATGAAATTGTCTTGCAATGAAGTCTGTGTTACGTATGAGTAACTGCTTATTTTATTGACATTCAAGAAGTTCTTTTACAATATATAATAAATATTTCTACTCTATAGTAAATATTACAGTATTATGATGAAGTTTCAGAATATGAAATTCACTGCTCCCAGACTAAAGGTTTGACAAAAGCTTTGAAGTCAATGCAGTACCTATTTATATATGAAGATGACACTGACAGCTCATCGTCTGTAAGGCAGTGGTCAATGGGAAATTTCCTGGATCAGGAACCAGAAGACCTTTTAAATTCTAACTGACTTTATATAAAGATCGCTTAACACCTCTTGGCCTCAGTTTCTCATCTGTCAAGAATCTAAGACTAAATGACTTCTAAGGTCCCTTCCAGCTTTAAATCTGAATTCCATGATCCTATAAATTATATTTCTCCCTACTAGTAGTAATAAAGTTTTCACTGGACCAGCAATAATTTTTTTTTTAATTATCAACACTTCACACAACCTTACCTAGTCTGATTGGACATTAGTTTTGTGCTCAGCTGTCAGCTAAACCATCTAGGTAGGGGCATACTTGGTCCATATTTGCTAGACTAACTGAATGTATTTATAAGATGAGTAGACAGAAGATATAATATGGTCAAGTAGCAAAGTGAAGTAAACTTACCATTTTGGAGACAATTAAATGTGTCGCCTGAGTTGCATATTATAAAGTATGTTAAATGTTTAACTAGTATATACATGCATACATAACATATATATACACATGTGAGTATATGTGTGATACTTTTAAGTTTGATCCCAATTAACATTTTCCCATCACTTTCTTAAGTCAAAATAATCATCAAGCAAAACAATAAACAATAAAACAAAAAATTTGTATTGTTTTCTGATTTCTGGAGTATAAATACACTGAAAAGTCAACAATCAGTTCTCTTCAGCCCTAATAATTGGCTCTAGCATACCCCTGCATGGTATTCTGTTCAGCTCTGTTAATTTGCTAGAGATAAATCTCCTGTAACTAGGATAGGTAAATAGAATTTTATTCCAGAGCAGTAAAATTTAGAGAAAGCTTATGGCTTGTGTAGCCCTTCAGTAGTACAGAGACAGTTGAGTTTAAGATTTATTAATGGTTTTCTTTCATGTAGGCTCTCAGTCTTCCCATTACTCAGCTGAGGATCTATTTACCATCACTTTCCTGGTGTAAAAAAAAAAAGAAAAAAAAAAAAAAAAAAAAAAAAGTTACCACTTATAGTTCTATTTATGAAGATGAATGAATTTTAAAAGTTTTTTTTTTATAAGTACTTACTATGTACTAGGATCTTTAAATCTCTATAGCACACCTAGCAATTGATATAACTGATATCTGAGCATAAGAAAGCTATACAACAAAGCAGCAAAACAGGCATTGGGGTTGACAGTGGCATGTAGAATGCTTATTATAGCTTAAACAAAGGATTCAGTAGGTTCTGTAGTTTTATGACCATTTTGTTCTGAAGTAAATTCATAGATTATAATTGTTTCAGTTAATAAATAGCAGTGCTACATCTCACATGATTACAATTAATTGAGTTTTGTTTTGTTTTGTTTTGTTTTTTTGCTCCATCTGGCATTCCTTCAAAACAGTTCCTAGGATAGTGGAATATTGTATCTCTATTCTACTATATATCTGAATATAGAGTAATAGTTCTCAAACCTTTTTTTTTTTTTTTTAATTTATACCTCAGGGATTATGGAGCAGTCATGCCCTATTTAAATAGTTCTCAAGATTTAAGTAAAAGATTCTTTTAATATTGCTGGAATTTTTACTTTCTTTTTGTAATTATTGCATTTATATGTAATTTACTCCTAAATTGTAAACTTCTTGAGGGTCGGAATTATACTTAATTAAATTTTGTCTCTTCTTCCTATTCCTCCCCTCCTGTGCAAAAAGCAGGTACTTAATAAATGTTTATCAAATTGCCAAAAAGGAATAAAATTATTTTTAAATGCCTCTAGTAAATTGTTGTTCAATTGTGTCAAACTTTGTCACTTCATTTGGGGTTTTCTTGGCAAAAATACTGGAATGGTTTGCTATTTCCTTCTCCAGCTCATTTTATAGATGAGAAAACTATGACAAATAGGATTAAGTAATTTCCTCAGGGCCACACAGTTAATAAATGTTTGAGGATAGATTTAAACCTGCTTCCAGATCTAGCACTCTATCCATGTGGCCACCTCACTGTTCCTCTACTATAGTACCAAACAAATCAAAGTTTTCAAACTGAGAGATAGAAATAAAAATAGATAGGAAGAAACTGTTGAATATTTGAACTTCCTTGATCAGCTTATAAAACAATTTGAAAACAGACAAATCAACTAACCAACCAACAACAAATTCCAGAGAAATGGATCTCTTTAAATTTTTCCAAATCTCACTCTTCATTTTCAATTTACTAAGTGGATCATGAAAGGCAGGCTGTCCTTTCCTCCCAAATTAGACTCTTCCATGAGACCAATAGGAGAGAAGGATGAAGGTTAAAGGATCATTGACAAAGCCAGAAGGAAAATGAGAACATTTATTCTAACTGTCTAATTTTACAAAGAGAAAAACTAAGACCTAGAATGCTTAAGTGATTTGCCCAAGATTACATAGTAAGTGTACTTGTAGTCATGATAATTTACCCCAAGTCATCATCAAACTGAAGGGAGAAAAAAGCCAGTCTTTCTCTCTATGGCTACTGCTCCTCAGATGATAAAGTCACAGTTACCTAAAGATCTATAAAAGATCCTTGAACCATCAAAGGATTCCACATTAGAATCATTTTTTATCAGTGGAAATGTCATAAATAAGGCAAAACTCAGTTGAGGACCATAGAACTTTTCCAGCTAATTTAGCATTGAAACATTTTATATGCGATATCTCCCTCATTAGAATATCACAGATCAGAGACTGTCTTATTTTTCTATCTATATCATCAGAAGTAAGCACAGTGTTTTGCATATAGTAAGCACTTAATAAATGCTTCCTTCCTTCATTCATTTTCTCTAGAGTCTATTATAGGAGGAGACTAATAGAAGCTGAAAACCTAGGTGGGACAGGAACAGACTGAGGGTCTTTCCCTCCAGACTGATGCTTTTGTGAAAGCAAAGCAGGCCATCATTTGCCTCCATTTTTACCTAACCTTTAATTACTGATTGGGCGTTGCCTCAGAAAAACTCAGAAATGGGAAAGACTCAGCTTTAAAAGACCAAAGTCTCCTACCATATCTGGCACTATTACCGGTCCTCTTGATGTATTTTTTTTTTTTGCCATTGGGCTCTGATGACTCTGGAGAAGAGAGAAGAGAGTGAAGGTGATGACTTTGCACAAACTCTCCTCACTCAAAACCAATTCACTTGCAAGTCAAGACATCACCTTCAAGAACAAAGGACAAACAGGTGTGACAGATAGTCTAAACTAAAATTTCCATTCCAAGTCTCTTAAAGGAGGCCCATGACCATATTTACTGAGCCAAAAATCAAGACACAGATTTATAAATATAGAGCTGGAAGGGTCCTCAAAAGACATTTAGTCCAATTCGCTTATTTACCAATAAGGAAACTGAAGCTTAGGCAAAGTTAAATAACTTTTCCAAGCATCAGAGATAGGACTTGAATCCAGGTCTTCTGACCTGGTCTCTTTCCACCATTCCATATTGCCTTTGAGATACACATTGCTAGATAGGAATACTGGATGTGTCGTTTCCTTTGTAAGTCTTAGCGATCTCATATATAAAAAGAAAGGGATCAGTTTAGATTACTTCAAAGGTTCCTTGAGACTTTAAATCTATGATCTATGGGGAGGGGGGGGGAGGATTTTAGTTTTCCTTCTGGTTGATGAATCGGGAAGAATATTGGAAATCAGAACTTTCTGGGAAAATCTGGAACATGTGGTCACTATGCCCATGAAAAATGTTTCAAGTCATTTCAAGTCATAGGAAACAGCAGCTAGGAAAGAGTAAATAAACAGTAAGTAGTAAAGAAGAGTAAGGACTGAACAAAAGGGTAAGAAAGTAGACAGTCACAGGAGGGAATGGGATATATTGGAGTAGCAGCTATTGGAAAGCATAACATTTACTGGAACAATAAAAAAGTGGAAGACACTTCAGACAAAGCCTGTGGGGAGTTGGCATTACTACTTATCACTAAGAACTTTGTCTGAAGACTTTCCTTTGACCAAGATGTTGGCTTGGGCAACAGTTTGGACTAATATAGGCCTTGGCACTTTATAGAAGCTTCAGATTCCTGGGCCTAGCAAATGCAACATAATATGTTGCTTCCAGGTTACCCTGGTCCCATGTGCTTTCATGGGGAAGTTGCCTCACTATCTTCATTTTGTAAACTAAACAAAAATACTTTTATAGAACTGCGATACATGACTTCATGCATATAATGAATATCATATTGCTTACCTTCTCAACAGGTAGAGTAACAACAGAGGAAAAAAAAATTTGGAAATCAAAAAATTTTAAAAGAATGTAAAAATAATTTAAAAAAAACCAAAAAAACAAAAAACAAAAAACACCCAGCTGATGGACTCTGTGATCCAGCCAAACTTGTTTTCTCTATGTTTATCACAAAAGGCACTCTGGTACTCCATCTCTCATCTTTCCATCAAATTTGCCCTTCTGTAATTGCCTATTTTTGTATATGGCACCAATATTGTCCCAGCGGTACCTCCATTATTTCTGTTTTTCAGGCTTAAAACTTTAGAATCATTCTCCAATCTTCCTTCTGAGGGGCAGGATGGGGAAGGGACTTTTAGAGCAGTTACTAAGTTCTAATGACCACAACAGCTCTTGAATCAATCCCTTCCTTGCCATTCCCATCCCTTATACTTTAACAATTTTTTTGATGATTGTGATAATTTACTGAGTCTCTTCTACATCTTAATCACATACTATTGTCAGATTTATCTTCCTCATCTCTAGCTCTGTTCATTAATGAAAAACTTTCAATTATTATATAATATCATACTAAAGAAAGCCCAAACATCTTAGCCTGGCATTCAAACTCATAGATAATATGGCTCTCATCTACCTTTAAAACTTAAATACTGTTCTCTTTCATATTTAGGACTATTTGCCATTCCCTGACTTTTCCTATCTTTCTACTTTTTCTTATATGAATCCCAATGTTAGAAATTTTTGGTAATTCTCTCTCCCTATTCTCCTTCCTTGTTTATCTCTTTCTTAAAATCTTATTCCTCTTCCAAGTTTCTGCTGGAATGCCCCACTTTTCATGAAGCTTTCCTTAATTCTCTCAATTGGAAATTGCTCCTTTGAGCTACTGTAGTCCTTTCTTTCTTATGAAATTATTATATGATAATGTATGTCCCAGGCAAGTCAAATTTCCATCAATACCTTGATCACCATCTCCCTATAAATTCCTTCTATAAACATAGCAACTTTTTTGATAACTGACATTCTTTGAGTTGTCTGAAACACAAAGAGGTTGGATGATTTGTCCATAGCTGTATGGCTAACATATTTAAAAGGCTGGATTTGAATTCTGGTTTTCTTGATTATAATCCCACCACTATTTTTAAGGTCTCTGAAAACATCATATAAATCTTACTTATCATTATTATTTATATTCTCTGTCATTACGACTTTATGTTTCTTAGTTATTCTATTAAATTATGATGTTGTTAAGAGCAGCCTATTATTTTTGCATTTTATTCTCTACTTATTGTCTAGAATAATGCCTTAAACATTTGAGGAGGAAGAAAGTTTTAAATTTGTGATTTAATAGATGTGAGGAATTCATAAAAGTTTGAAGGCACTTAGAAGTTTAGTGAATTGCTCAGGTCACTTTGGGAAAATGTATCAGAAGCAAGTCAGATGCTTAATAAATCTTTGTTGGATAGATAACATCTGAGAGAGATATGAAACTGAAAAGTAAAAAGCCAAATCTAACAAAAATAAAATGAATGAATCATCACACATTTGTTAAACTCTACTATGTACCAGACCCTGTGTAAGGATGGAGATACAGACAAAATGAAATAGTGCTTACTCTTAAGGTATATGCATTCTATTAGGAGAAGAAACCATGTGCATACATAAATATTAAAGGCATGGGGACTACACTATTGATTTCATTGGTATAGGACAATGATTCTCAAAGTATGGTCCAATAAGATTTCCCAAGATTTTCCAAGATTCTTACACAGAGTCTGATTTTTTAATTTCCAAGCTATTTTCATAATAATACTCAAATATTTTAATTTCTAATGCAATAAATAAAAATATGCATATAAATTTTGTTGTTGTTCAATCACATCTGACTCTGTAACCCCATTTGTGGTTTTCTTGGCAAAGATACTGGTTTGCCATTTCCTTCTCCAACTGATTGAAGCAAATATAGTTAATGATTTGCTCAGGATCACACACTAAGTGTCTGAAATCAGATTTTAACTTCAGACCTGATACTCTTAACTATACCACTAGCTATATAATGCATATGTATAAACCATATAAACAAATGCTCTTTGGTGGATCCTTAATAGCTTCTGAGAGTATAAAGGACTTCTGAGATGAAAAAGTCTGAAAACAGCTGGAATGAAAATAGTCATGAGTAAGGAAACCTTACCAAAGCAGATGGACATCTTATTGCAATTGATGGTCTATAGAAAATTCATAGATTCTAACTGTTAGAGGTTTATGAGGCTTAGTGTCTTGCTCAGGGTCACAAACTTATAGGTGAAAGTTGAACCCAGGTCTTAGGCTACCCTGACAGACATTATGTCATGTTGCTTCTATTAGGACATAAGTATATACTGAATATATACAAAATAAATATACAGAAGAAAGGGCACTATCAATAGGAGAGTAAAAAACAGGGAAGTTCACATTCTGTTCTAAATATATCTGAAAGGTTGTTTATCCTTTTTTTTAGAATATATTTTCATCTTTAAGTATGTAGAAGACACCTTAGTTTCTTGAAGTTTGCTTTACACCATCTTTATGTTTATGAGTTATTGTAGGTGCAGGGAATTTTTGTTAAGTAGAGAATTTTTCTAGTTGATAAAATTTTGATTGTAGTCGGTCAGAGACTTTATAATGCTGTCCTTCATTCTCAAAGATCAATGACATCAGGAAAGTGATGTCTTGACTTGTAAGTGAATTAGATCTGTGAGATAGTGTTGTTCAAAGTCATAGCCTCTCTCTTCCTTCAGAATCATCTGGGTCCAGTGGCAAAAATGTCAGGATGACTGGTAATGGCCCCACATGCAGTGGGAGACCTTGCCCTTTTTAAGGTAGGCCTTTCCCAGGTCTCAATTTGTCTGAAGCAAAAAGCATTCTATGATTAAGACTAAGTACAAGTAGGCACTTGAAAGATTCAAGTTTGGCAGCCTCCTAGCTTAGTACAGTACTTGGCACATAACAAAATTTAATAAACTTTTGTTGCTTGTCTAACAGTGTGAAGCACAAACTAGATCATATTGGCTTCCATGAATCACCTTTTCCTGGCCTCAAACTCTGATGGATGGCTTTAGTTTGCAAGAAAAGAGAGTTCTTTCTAGTATTTTGAAGCTTTCTGAGAAAAATTGACTTTTCTTTTCTGTCTTTTTCCCAGTGTTTGTTGAGTCTATTTTATTTTAAAAGTGAAATATTTTGTTTTTATTCTCTTTTTTTAAACATATGTGTTTAGCACACATTCAATAGATGGTGCATCTTTACACTTAACATACCTAGTTTAGGTATCATAATATCTTAATTCTATATAGTTCTTTTTTCCTTATCTGCATTTATTTCCCATAGCATTTAGGTTAAAAGACCCTATCTTCTAGTAGTATGTAAATATGATTTTCTTTTTTCTGAAAGTGCAAACTGAACTGATTTGTTGAATGGTAGAGGTAATACCCGGAGAGACTAATTGTACCATTTATATCAAGTCTTCAAACCCTTTCTGAAAGACGTGACAAGTACTCTGACAGAAACCCTGCAGGAAGAGGAAAAGGGGGTTAATTGTGCACTAACAGGAGAACTGGACTTGAGGGCACCTGGAAGCCGTGTTCTGCCCCCACTTCCAGCCCTCACGTGCTTTGAGAGTCTGGAAGCTCCCCTTTGGTGAAGTTGTACTCTTCTTCCTTTTCCTTACTCGGCCCCAGACTAGTCTGAGATGGTGGAGGATTTGTGGGTCCCTCAATCCAGCAGCAGTGGTGGTGGCAGCTGCCTATTGGCATCTTTCAGTGATGAGAAGGCATGCAGCTGCCCTCGGGTAACCACAGTAGATCAAACTTGCCCCAGGCCGAAGTATCGAGCTCAGAGAAGTCCTATTTCTGTACTCGAAGTGCTGACCCCTGAAACTGCCAAGTTCCTACCATTTATTGGAATGTATGTATTTATTTTAGAGGGAGTGGGGGAGGAAAAGGAAAAGATTTCTACTCATTTTTTTTTTAAATGTAATTTTATTCTGAGTTTACCTTGAAATAGAATGGTCACGTCATTTCCATATAGACAGTTGAACAGAAACAGGAAATGCGCTGCAGATGTCTTTATGTACACTTGCTTTTCTTTTTAAGTAGATAATACATTCAGCCTGTAGCTTTCAAAGCTATCCTGCTTGTCTGTGCGGCTTTCTGGCCTGGCTTTTGTTCTCTTCTAAGCATTTTTAAAAAGTATTTTATTTTCAAAAAATGCATGGATAATTTTTCAATATTGACCCTTGCAAAACTTTTGTGTTCCAAATTTTTCTCCCCTTCCTCCCTCCCCTAGATGGCAAATAATCCCATATATGTTAGACATGTTAAAATATGTTAAATCCAACATATTTAGAGATATTTATACAATTATCTTGCTGCACAAGAAAAATCAGTTCAAAAAGGGGAAAAAATGAGAAAGAAAACAAAATACAAGCAAACAACAACAACAACAAAAAGAAAAAAAGAAAAAACTATGTTGTGATCCACACTCAGTTCCCACAGCCCTTTCTAGGTGTAGATGGCTAGCTTTATCCCAAGATCATTGGAACTGGCCTCAATCATTTCATTGTTGAAAAGAGCCTTGTCCATCAGAATTGATCATCATATAATCTTATTGTTGCCTCTACTCATTCTTCACAGCTTTCCAGTCCTCTGTATAATAGCTTGGTATTAACAAAAGAAAATACAAAAACCTAGTGTCTATTCATTAACAACAAAAATCAAGCAATATAGAGAGCTACAATAACTAAGATTGCACTAAGTTGGGAAATCCTGTAGAAAAATGTAACATAAATTATCCTCCTCATCTCCCCAAACTTATCCTACATCAGATTGTTTGGAATTACTTTCTTTGGGAGACGTTACTTTTGGGGAAATGTTACATTTTCATATAGGCTTTCCCAAAGTATGTACATCTGGGCATGTGTTGGAACATGGGAAAAGTAATGTGGCATTGTAGTATAAAATCTTAAAATGGGTATTTTCTAATTTATGTATAACAGTTTTTTTGCATATAAAGTCATGTTTATTTAATAAGTAAGATAGTAATTTTTCTCCTTTTGTTATAAGAGTTACATCGATAGAAGGGTAAATACATATAGTAGAATGCAGATATAAACAAATAAACTAAAAATATAATTTTACATATATATTTATTTTTCTTTTTTAAAGCTATGCCAGCAAAATATAAAATATGGCATAACATGATGAGATGAAAAGGCACTGATAATAGGTAGGCCTGGACATAAAAAGTATATCTATTACATATGGATTAGCTTAGCTTATTTTAAAAAAATCATGCTCAGAAATCTAATCACAAAGTAATATATTCTCTCTGTCTCTCTGTCTCTCTGTCTCTCTGTCTCTCTCTCTCTCTCTCTCTCTCTCTCTCTCTCTCTCTCTCTCTCTCTCTCTCAGTGAACAGAATATTGAGCACTAAGGGTTGACATCAGGAAAACCTGAGTTCAAATCTAAACTCAGGCACTATTAGTTGCTGAATTCAAATCTAATCTCAGGCACTATTAGCTGTGTGACTTTGGACAAGTTATTTAAGGTCTGCCTTCCTTAGTTTCTTTAATTATGAAGTGGACATAATAATAGCTTCTACCTCATAGAGTTGTTAAAAGGATCAAATGAGATAATGTTCATAAAACACTTAATACAGTACCTGGCTCATTGTAGGCGCTTAATAAATGCTTATTCCCTTATCTATACTTTATCCCTCATTTTTGACCATATTAGCTTATTAAGTCATTTATAAAGACAGAAAAATATGAATTGTGAATAGTAGTAAACTTTTTATAAAGATTGGAATATTTTCAAGACTTATGAAAAAGCATTCTTATCAGAGTTATAAAGATAAATATTCACATCCCCCTCCTCCTCCTGATTGACATTTAAAGGAGCTTTAACATTTGCTAAATGCCTCACAAACATTTTCTCATTTAAACACAGCAATTTCCTTATAAGACTGAACACATTACTATCCCCACTTTACCCATGAGGTAAAAGAGTCAGAGTTTTACTAACTTGATTAGAGTTAGTCCTTATTCCCAATCCTCTTCACTCTTGTATTCATTGTTATGTTCACAAAACCTTATCTATCCATCAGAATGTGCAGTTACCTTGTCTTTCCATAGTTAGAAGTGTGTTACTTTAAGGGACAACTTGAGTAATTGAAGGGTTGACATTTTTAAGGTATAACATTCATCATTTCATCCTTCAAATATACAGAAGATATCACTGGCAACAATCTGGATGACTCAAGAGTCATCAATGAACATATCTTTTTACTGTAAGACAGGTAGGCACCCTAGTCCACAAGTTGGTCAGATTTCTTTGACCACCAAATAATTTATTTTCAGTTGAAGGGATGTCAGAGCTTATGTTTTTCATTTCCTTCATTTTTTAAGGGGCCACAGTGTTGAAATGATTCTGTCAGATTGAATGGTATCCCCTTCAAATTGTAAAACAATCCTATATTGCAACCTCAGTCAGAAAATTAGGAGTCAGAAAAATTTCTGTGTCTTTCCTAAAGCCATAGGAGCCATTGTTATCACCACTGTCTGGTGGTAATCCAAAAGGTTTCTGGAAATACTTTTAAAAATGAAACACTCATGCATAATAGTTTTTAACTTTAATTATATATTATAACTTATTTTTAAAAATTCATTTCTGCTTTTTGAAATTTAATTGGAGGCAGAAAAACTCTAAAAAAAGAAAAAAGTTTCATTGGGACTAATCATTCCACAATTCTGAGCTGAATAGTTCTTGTATAAATAGAAAAATAATTGAAACCAGTTCTAAAACTTTAGTGTGCATTTCTCATGTGAATAAAAACTTTTTATTTTTTATTTACTATTTAACTATTTTAAAAATAGTTATGAGATATATTCCTTTGAGGAATTGACCTGTCACAGATTTTTAAGCTCATTCTGTGAAGGAAAATTCTTTAGATTAAAGACAGAAAAGTATGAGTATGTGAAACTTAAGTTTAAAAAATAAGTAATTTTTGTCTTATCTAAGATCAAACAAAAAAAAATAACAATGATAACATTTATATAGCCTCTTAAAATTTACAGAGTACTTTCCTCAAAAACAATCTGGTGAAGTAGGCAGTCTGAATACTATCATTCCTGTTTTACCAATGAGGAAACTCTCAATTGGAAACTCAATTGGTGAGGCTTGCAAAAGTTTAATGATTTGTTTGTGATCCTGAAGCTAGTAAATGAGCAAGGTCAGGATTTCTTTCCACTTTAACACAATGCTGCCCCCTTTTGATTAAATTTCATCAGAAGAAGAAACTGTACACTATAGTATTTTACATGGTCCTTAAAGAAAGAAATCATGCCTTAAACCAAAACCACTCTGATTCTTATTGATTGGTCACCAATAAATCCCAAGCCAAGCCCCATATGGTCTTTTTTTGGGTTCTGATTGACTCAGAGTGAATATAAACAGCAGTCATTTCTGCTTCGGCCAGAAACCCTAAAAGTCTTTCCCTCTCGGATTTATTTATTTAGATTTTTTTTTAACTGGGTGAAAAAAGAGATTTTTTTGCCTCAATTGCTACCTATCCTTAATCACTGAATGGGTGTGGCCCCAGTCAAACTGAAACCTGTTGAAGATCTTACCTTTAATTGGCCAAGGTCTTCCATTGCATCCAAGGCCATTTTTAGTGGTCTTGATTTAAATCTGGCCACTGGACCCAAATGGCTCTGGAGGGGAAAGTGAGGCAGGGGACCTTGCACAGCCCTCCCTCACTTAAATCCAATTCACTTGCATGTCATGACATCACCTGCCTGATGTCATAGTCCACTTGGAGAATGAAGGACAAACAACAATCATAAACATTCCTGCAATCGATCAATAAATATTTATCAAAGACCTATTTGTGCCAGGCACTGTGCACTCACTCATTCAGCATTTCCCAAATGTTCTGTGGAACACTGTGTAAATTGGGGATCCTTCAGAACATGCTGAAACTAATGGTATTTTCCTCTTTAAAATATGAAGTTATGTATTATGAAAATAGATTTATTATCCCCCATTTTGTGCTAAAATTTGATTCTCTCCTATAATGAACAAGCACAGATTGGAGTCAAAGGAAGTAGGTTCAGATCCTTCCTTAGTTGCCCTGTGAACTTATGATTCCCTTCCTTTGTTCACAAGCTAATTCCCTATCCTCTCAGGTTCCTGTGACCAGCATTTATGGGGCTTTGTATCTATTTATTGTCCCAAATTCCCCCTGGGGCCAAATTAGTTTGGGAAACCCTGTCCTAACCTAAAATTATTAGCATAGCTTGTGGTCAGCTATTTCTTGGGACTATAAGCTATGAAAGCTTTGTTGTTAATTTTTTTTTCCAGTCACAAAAGCACCATTTATTAATAACTCTTTTAGAGTAGTCATCTTTTGAAGGTTTGAAAGACAATGCTCTAGGCAGCATTACATTGGTCTGAATACCAATTATAATCTGCGTTGCTCAGGGAGATGAAAAAGACATTTATATGAAAATTATACTTCCAAGTGAGAGAACTCTCCCTTTGTCTTTCATGAGACTTTTGAGACTTTCTTTTAATAATAAAATGCCAGTTCATTTTTTTATTCATTTCTTATTCATTCATTGCTTACTGGAGGGGCAGCTAGGTGGCACAGTGGATAGAGCACCAGCCCTGAATTCAGGAGGACCCGAGTTCAAATCTGATCTCAGACACTTAACACTTCCTAGCTGTGTGACCCTGGGCAAGTCACTTAACCCCAGTCTCAGGGGAAAAAAAAAAAGAATCATTGCTTATTGGAGTCAAGTGGAGGTAAGCTTCTCAGAACATATGGTATTCAGAAGATGATCATGTAACTTAGGTTTCATACAAATTTTGGAAAAAGTATAATCTGGGGATTCAGTCATGCCATGTGGGTGCGCAGTGCACATGTGTGTACAACAATGAATTAATAAGAGAGTTTTGCCTGGGGGATGGTCAGAAAGATCTGGATTCAAATTCCATGTCTGGAACATATGGTGTTCTGAATTAGACTGATGCAGTGCTGCTGTCTCCAGCAACAACTACTTTAGAGGAAACAGATTTATTTGGCACAATTCAGATTTGAGACATCATAGTGTAGTGGGTAGAAAGTTTTGGGGCTCAATTCTGGCTTTTGAATATATATGTTGTGAACTTGTACAATTAATTAATTCTCTCAGTGCCCCTGGGCCAACTTTCAGTTGAAAAAGAATGGGAGAAGGGGCAGCTAGGTCGTGCAGTGCTCACCAGCCTTGAATTCAGGAGGACCCGAGTTCAAATCTGATCTCAGACACTTAACACTTCCTAGCTGTGTGACCTGGGCAAGTCACTTAACCCCAGCCTCAGGGAAAAAAAAAAAGAAAGAAAGAAAGAATGAAAGAAAGAAAGAATGGTATTGTAAACTGTCTAGACACAAAAAGCCTCCGAACAAAACCAGATTTTTACTGGACAGAATGAAAGGAAGTGATGGGGCTGATTATAATTCCATATTTGGAATTATAACTAGCAAGGGATAGTTTTTTAATTAGATTGCCACTTGTCTCAATGTTCTTAAATTGAGTTAGAACAGTTGATGTCTTAAGGTCACTTATCAGCTCATATACTCTCTTCTACATTAAATTATTATGAGGAGTATTAGAGATGCTTCAGAAAACTGGGCAGTCTCATTATAACAATGTCTGGCACCAATTGAGCACAGTGGGGATTTCACTACATGTGATGGCAATGTGTAGAAAAGTCTTTCAGATCTCCTGAGATTAGGGAGGTGCAATATGCCAATGGTCTCTTATTTGGGGACTGTGCCAGACAAGAAATAGGAAACATCAGCAAAGTCTCATCTACCAAAAAAAAAAAAATATATATATATATATATGAAGAACTCATGAATTCATCGCAGCTCTCAGCAATGGCTTCTTACAGATAATAGCATTGTCTGACAGAGGAACTTGAAAGATTCTTTTTCTATGCAATTACACATGACATTGAATGATAAAGTCTATACATTCTAAGCTCTTGAAGTAGCTTAATGGTATAATGAACCTAAGTCCAGAATATTGGACTTAGAGCGATGAAGAACTGAATTTATATTTAGCCTCAGACACTTAACTCAAGAGCAAATTTTATTTGTCAAATAGTGATTTTGTCAAAATAGGAATAATAAAAGCAACTATCTCAACAGATTGTTGTAGAAATCAAAATGTATAAAATGTTTTGCAAACAAAGTGTTATGTTAATGCTAGCTATTACTATTAGCAACAGGGTTAATATATCCCAAAATAATCTAATAATAGCCAACAGTTACTTTATAATACATGATAGTGTAACACAATATGTAAACAGAAACCAGCCTTAGACTCAGGAACATTGGAGTTCAAAATCCTACTTCTATCACATAGATTATGACTCTGGGCAAGGCACGTAACTCTTTGATGTCCCCTGGCACCGCTGGAAGACTGGGTGGCAGAACAGTTGCCAATTTGCATTGGTAAAAGGAATTTCTTCATGTAGAAATTCCCTAGATCTACACCCATAAAATCATCATATCAAGATCAGGAGGGAAAAAACATTTTAGGTACATTTAGGTATTTATCTCCTTGTGAAGTAAAAAATGCAATTATTACTTCTGTTTGACATATGAGAAAAAGATGACCAGGTGCTAAGAACTCTCTATCCCAGATTATCTGACCCCAAGTCCAGTGTAGTTTTCCACTCCAGATGGCTGTGGAGAATTCAATGTCAAACTCCTTTAAATAATACCATCTGCAAGAAGTTCTGGAGCTTTCCAGTCTTTTTCATGAGTTAGTATTCTTGCTCAAGTATTCCCCATGATATTTCTTGAGCACTTAGCACAGTTGAGCCATATTTAACATTAAATGGCAAGAAAGTTTACTAAATAGTCAAAGCTTCTAGCACTGGAGTAATTCATGCTACTTCTTCGCTCCAGAGGGTATTATTCTTGACAGAATAAGGCAGAATAAGAGAAGTAGATCTTGGTGCAGTATATAATCTACTTGGCAGATTTCTACAAGTAGATAGTTGATAATTGCATTTAATATTGTGGCTAATAATAGATTCAGTTGTCAATTTTATAAACTAATTGATGTTATTTTTATTAGGGATACCAAAATGGTGTCCCTAGCAAAGTGCCTCTCTTTAGTATTACTTTCTCCCTTCCACAAACTAATTTTTGAAGAGTTTTAAAATTTTATTATTTGTATATATTTTGAATGAGACTAATACACACCGCATATTTCCACTGGGCTGGAATCATGACTATGTTTTATATAATTGATCTCTGAATAGTGCAAGTTCAAAATCCCAGGATTTATTTTTCATAAAATTTAGTTGGAGACAGAAATGTTGATTTAATAAGGTCAAAGTGAATGAGAACAAGAACATTCCCATGCACTAGCATAATACTCTGCCAAACATTAGATGGATTAATAAATGAATATAAATAATGATATTAGCTAGTTCAATTCAATTCACTTCATTGTTTTGGAACATATTAATTGAAATCCTTGCAATATATTGACTAACTCAAAGGTATTCTTTAGATCCTATTTGCTTATGTCTAGGTCTAAGTTTTTTATTCCCTCCCCTCCTTCATCAAGGTTAGTTGATAATTTCTTCATTTCTGAAAGTTACAGTGTTCCCTGTTATCTAATTTATGAAATATGTGTGAAGACCTGTGGACAAAATACTCAGATCAAGTGAATCCAGCTACATTTAGGAAGGTAAATTGTGAAGTTGAGAAATAGAGAATTCCCAGGAGGAAAAAGAGGGTTTTCTCTCCCCCCCTCCCCCAGGGTTAAATGAGAATTTATATTGTTATTAAACTGATGTTTAGTTTGTCCTTGGTGAATGCAGTTTATTACCCACTGGGAAAACTTAACAACAATATATATATATATATATATATATATATATATATATTATATATAGATAGTAAATGATTTCTGCCACCTTGGAATGTTCATAGAGAGGCAGCTTTAAGGCAGCTAAAAATACGAAATGGAAATCTTTCACCAATGGCCAGTGGCTAATATACACTTCAGTAATCCATCTGTGCCCCAGAACCACTCTTGTCATTTTAACACTTCATTGCCTTATACAGATCAATTGTTTCAAATAGTCCTGCCCTAAAAGTCTCACCCAAGAATTTTCTCCTACCTAATATTCCAAAGACTTTCCTATTATGTCCTGTCTCTGGAACAGCCACTCTTTTCTAAATCTGAGCCACCTTAAAGTTTTATGTTGGGGTAGTTATTTATAAGGAAGAGTCAAGTTTACAACATGTCAGTGGGTTATTAAGAAAACCATAATTCTAATAAAGTGTTTTCATAGTAAATGACTAGGCAGCTCTCAGCTTCTAAAATTTACATTAGAACAAAGGGAAAAGGCAGCTGCTGGAAAGGCCACAGGTGGGGTAATTTTGCTGAATGAGTGAGTGCCACAGCTGCAATCAGTCAGGGTATTTAAGGAGAAAGAGAGCCACTGGCCACTTTCCCTTCTGCAAGCAAATTCAGAGCGATTTTTATGAAAAGAGAATGTGAAGAAGACAGGATTCTGACTGTAATCAGCCAGCTACATTCCCTAGTGGTTTGCTTTTCTCTATGCATATCAGGGGGCTCTGCTGGTGTGTTGACCTTCTTGGGAAGGCAGCCAGAAGAACAGGTGGTTGCTGGATTCTACCCTTATCCTTCTCAACTTTCCCCTCTTCCCCCACAACACACACATAGAGTTAGTCTTTTCTGTGTCAAGGTTCATTCACTGCCTCATAATCTTGGCACATACAGCACCAAGCCTTTGGGGTTTTTTTTGACAATTATGCTGAAATGCATAAATTGCATTTCCTTCTTCAATTTATTTTACAGATGAGGAAATTGAGGTGAATAATGACTTGGTCAGTATAGCAATTAAATGTCTGAAGCTTATTAGAACTTAGGTTTTCCTGACTCCTCTGTGCCATCTAACTGTCCTGAAAGGAACAGAGCAGGAATTCAATCTTAGATCCTTTCTCCCCAGGCAAATTTCCTATTTCCTTGTCTGGGAGGAAAGCAC
This sequence comes from Sminthopsis crassicaudata, assembly GCF_048593235.1. Classification (NCBI taxonomy): domain Eukaryota; kingdom Metazoa; phylum Chordata; class Mammalia; order Dasyuromorphia; family Dasyuridae; genus Sminthopsis; species Sminthopsis crassicaudata. The sequence goes on from NC_133619.1 coordinate 186,682,366, forward strand.
TTTGATCCAATTAATTATAGAATACTATAAAATATAAAATAACATACTGCCTTTTTTTTTTTTAAAGGATCTACCATGTGCAAATACAAAGATAATTAAGATACAGTCTCTTTTTATTAGAGCTGTAATATATATGTATATTTATGTAATATATGTATATTTTATGTATATAATATGTATATATTAAAATATATAAATAAATAATCTTCATTTGCATCTTTTTTTAGAATAGAATGCTTTCTGTGGACTTGCTTCTCTTCTCTCCTGCAACTCTCCAAAATTAAAGTATCAGTTCCATGTAAACTGCTCCCAAATCTACCATCTAGCACTTCATCTTTTTCCCCTCAAGATTACTCCTAAAACACCAACTGCTTGTTGTCGTCTCCACTTGGATGTATCAAAGATATCTCAAGCTTATAGCCATTCTTCCAATCACCCAGGTTTGCAACTTAAAGTGATTCTCAATTTTTTACTCTCATTCACTGCCCTCCCCAGCTCTCACCCCATCTAGTCAGTTTCTGGGTTTGGTCCATTTTTACCTCATCAACCTTCTGATCCTCTTAAGGCTCACTATATTTATATAGGACTTATTGACATCCAGTTGGTTTTAACCTTACTAGCCTTCACAATTCACAGGCTCAAATGACCTAAACCTTTCTGATTTTGTTTTGTTTCTATCACAAATACAGGAAGTGACAAAATTAAGAAAACACATTCAAAACTGCTGAATAATATTTGTACTTAAAGACTTGACTGAATTACCACCTTCTCTTGAGCTCAGCTCTGACCTTTTCAGTCCTATAGTAATATCTACTTCCAAATTCTTATACCAGATTGTAAGCTCTAATAAAAATAGAGACTGTATCTTAATTATCTTTGTATTTGCACATGGTAGATCCTTTAAAAAAAAAAAGGCAGTATGTTATTTTATATTTTATAGTATTCTATTATATATTTTTTTCAATTACATGTAAAGTCCATTTTAAACATTTATTTTTTTAAAAAGGTCTTCAAATTCCAATATTAGTATTGCTCATGGACTGGAAATTAACTCAAGAATGGAGGAAAAAGTGTAAACTAGCTTATTATGATTCACCAAAGTAGTCTTGTTTATTTTCTAAAATTATATCTAGTATGGAAAGCTTATCTATAACAGAGTTTTATGAAATTCCATTATTTATTTATTAAAATTTATTACATTTTCAGTTAACCAAAATTTCCAATTAACATTTTGCAAAACAAAATTTGCCTGTTAGTTAATCTGAAAAGATTAATTATGCTTACTTTGCCCATTATCAATCCTACAGTACAGTTTATAGGCTTCATATTTATTAGGACACTTGGAATCTCACTACCCTCCTCTCTTCCCTAATACAGTTGCCTTTAAAAAATACTGTTTCTGTAACTCAGCTTATTAAAAACCTTTCCCCTGGTTTTCAAAAGCTTCAGATTTTAAAGCTTTGTCTCCAGATGATCAAGACCTATATTCTATAACTCGTTCTTTAATTCCTTTTTTCTTTTGCCAAATCATGACTTCACAGGGGCTGCCCTCTCCAGGCCTCATGCCTGTGGTATGAGATACTGTGGGTACACAGCAGGATAATTTGCAGGCCCAAAGCAGGAAGAAAAATCAGCCTCCAAATTACTCTTAAGAATACCTCAAGGTTTTCCAGTAGAAGGGAGGAGGAAAAGAGAGGAAGGGAGGAAGTCAGAGTTCAAATGGGGAGCCATGTTCTGCCAGGGCTCTGATGAGTTAAGAAAGTCCACTTTTGTTTCTAAGGTTGTTCAAATTTGTTAGAAGATTTGAAAAGGAAAAAAAAAATTTATCAAATTCATGTCAGAAAGTTGTCTCATAGCGTGTGTGTGTGTGTGTGTGTGTGTGTGTGTGTGTGTGTGTGTGTGTGTGTAAGGGCTGAGTCTCCAACCAATATTTGGGGATGGTTGCAAAAATAGACAAATGACTTAGGAACTGCTAACACTGGGGACTTGATATCATTATTATTGTTTTAGAGGTACCCATTATATTTCGACATGTCATTTGTTACCTGTGGGTATACCTCATTTTAGTCAGAGTTTTAATGTTCAACCTTTGAAAAAGATACAGTTGGGGATTAGAGTTTTGATTCCATTGGTACAAGGTGAAGAAACTCCCATTTCCCAACAAAGATCAGCACTATTTCTGAACCTTATAGTCTCAGAGAAATTATAGAGCATTATGAATTTAAATAACTTGCCCATGCTCACATACCCAATATGTGTCAGAGATAGAACACTGAATATAAACTATTTATACCTTCTACTTTCCTTAAGACTTACCCTAAGGAACCTTAGTAAAGAAACAATAGAATCAACATTGGATTTGAAATTAATACATCTAACAAGAAGCATTTATTAAACATCTATTATATGCTTAGGTATTGTGCTAAGCAATTAGCATAAAAATACAATAATGAAATTGTTCTTACTCCCAAGGAATTGACTAAATATGCAAAATAAACATTAAATAAATTTCAGGTAGTTTAGGGAGGATAGATTCTAGAAGCTAGAAAACCAGGGAAAGCTTCTTGTAAAGATGGCATTCTTGAAGAGAGCAAGAGATTCTGTAAGGTGTAGGTGAGAAGAGAGAGCATTCTAGGAAAAGAGTCAGTAAATAAAAAGTGGTAAAGATGAGAGAATGAACAGTGAAAAATACATAATGGGAAGAGAAAGCTAAATTGGGGCCAAATTACAAAGAGTTTTAAAAAGCCAAATAATTTTTTTTTTAATTTGTTCCTGGGGCAATAAGAAGTAACTGGAACTTATTGAATAAAAGAGTGATATGATCAGAAATGTGCTTTAAGAAAATCACTTAGGTAGCTCTGTGGAGAATGGATTGGAATGGGAAGAGACATTATTTCAATAACCCAGGCAAGAGGTGTTGAGTCTGGTAGCTTTGTGAATGGTGATATATTTGTGAGAGATGTTGTCAAAGGTAAGAATTGCCAAGATATGGAAATATTGAATGTATGAGATGAAGAGTGGAGGTTAAACACTAAGGTTATAAAAATGGGAAACTAGAAGGACAGATGTGCTCTCAGAACTAGTGATGAATAGATGAGAGGTAGATTTGGGAGAAAAGAAAAGGAATTATATTTTGGATATGCTATATTTTGCTGCCAAAGTGATTGTTACTTGCAAGATAAAATACAAATCCTCTATTTATTTTTTAAAGCCCTTTACAACTTGACATCTTCCTTTCTGTTCAGTCTTCTTATGTCTCCCTCCCTCTATGCACTAGATTATAGAGATCTAATAACATTGGCCTCCTGGCTATTCTTCAAACATGACAAATTCATCTTCCAATTCCTTGCCAGTGGGATTGTTATCCATACCTAAAATGTATGGAGAAACTGAGCAAGATAGAGATTTAAAAGTGTTTAATAATTTATTTGAAAGGGAGAGATTTACTGGGACCAAATGGAACCATGGACTGTTGTGCCACAGTTCTCTTTTAATGTCCTGACCCAGTTTCCCTAATTGTCCTATTCAGTTACTCTGCCTCAGGTTATAATCATTCCCTCTTGATGTTTGATGGGATAAAGGTCTTATATCTTAGACTTTAAGCTATACTTATTCCCTCTTCACTCTTTTTTTTTTTTTTTCCCTGAGGCTGGGGTTAAGTGACTTGTCCAGGGTCACACAGCTAGGAAGTGTTAAGTGTCTGAGACCAGATTTGAACTCTGGTCCTCCTGAATTCAAGGCTGGTGCTCTATCCACTGCGCCACCTAGCTGCCCTTCTTATTCCCTCTTAATGTTTGATGGGATAAAGGTCTTTATCCATGTTAGACATCATTAGAATATCAGGAGCCTCTCCAGTACCTCCCTCTATCATGTTATCCTAGGTGCCTCCCCCATTAGGTCATCCTCATCCAGGTACTTCCCCCATTATGTTATTGTTCTTGTTACCCTATAAAAGAATCTAATAGCTGACATTTGCTGTTGGATTCTTGGACAAGATAGTCTCGTTCAGCCCTGGGGCCAAACTCATTTTGGTCCCAGTAAATCTCTCCCTTTCAAATAAAATATTAAATTGTTCTCTAATCTCTATCCTGCCTCAGTTTCTTTGGCATTATAATATAAGCCCAGTAGAAATGCTGTTAGGTCAAAAAAGTTTGATAACTTTTTGAGCATAGCTCCAAATTTCTCCACCTTCTTCGGGAGGCATTTCCAGATTTCTCCTGTCCCCCCATCCTTCAGGACTTTCTCTTCAAGATTTCTTTCTATTAATTGCATACAATGTTTTGCATGTTATCTTTTCCATTAATATATGAATGCTTTAAGAGTGGGGACTATGTTTTTGCCTCTCTTTGTATTCCCAACACTTATCACAATGTCTGGCACAGCAGGCACTTAATAAATTGATGGACAAATTTGAGTTTTAGATGTCTAGAAAACTTTGTTTTGAAAATGTCTTATAAGCATTTGGTGATGCTGGGCTGAAATGCCCCAAAGACCTAGATTCAAATCTCAACTCTGTTTATAAGACCATTCACCCTGTTGGATCTTGATTTTCATATTTTAAAATTCATTATAAGTTATAAATGTAGAGTTGGGGAAAAAAACTTAGCAATCATTTAGTCTAATCCTCTCATTTCACTGATGAGAGAAATAAAGCACAGAAAAGTTAGATGACTTGCCTAGGGCCAACTACAAGATTTGGAGATCAGATGACTCCAAGGTCCTTTTCAATTTTAAATCTATGATGCTAAATTGTGTATGAAAATTGGTAACTTGATGAACTTTGGTTATCTCAAAGTCTAATTACATAGTACAAAAAAAGATAAAATTATATAAAGAAATTTTAAAATAAATTTTAGAATAAGGCTATAGAATAAGGCTGTAAGGTCTGTGAGAAAAATTGATATCTGTATTTCAGTGTATTTGCATATACACAATAGTGTAATAATATCTAAAAACATTCTGCAAAGAGTCACAGACCTCACTAGACTGACAAATGGTTAAAAAATCCATGTCCTAGACTAGTATTTAAATTTTAAAATTTTATTACTACTACTATTAAAAAATTATTATTGTACTAATATTATTTCAAATAAAATGTAACAGACTTCCGGCCAAGATGGCGGAGAGGACACACACACACACATCTACTTATTCTCTATCTTTACTCTCAGAATTTACTTCATGGCAAGCCTCGGAATTAGTGCTTGACTGGAAAAACCCCACAAATAATGACCAACAGAAGACATCCTTGAAATTCACCAGAAAAGGTCTGTTTTTGCCCCGGGGCAGGGATGGCTAGATTGGGTGCAGGCTGAGGGCAGGCAGCTCACACTGAGCAGAATGGAGGGGGGAGGGATGTGATCAATGCTGTTTCTGCAGAAAGAACTTTACCATGATGTGGATATTTTGTCTTGGCAGCAAATCAGGATCAGCAGAGAAGCTGTAAACACAGGAGGTAAAGAATAAAACCCAGAAAATCTAGTCTCTCTCAGGACCTGGCCACACCCACCTGGAGTGTTTCAGCACACTCTCAGAGTCTCAGAGCACAGACACAGCCATCGCTGTCCTGCTAGTGCCTCGCTGCTCTCTCCCGCAGTCTCTAGAGAAAGTTCGGTAACACCATCCAGTCCTGTTTTTGGTAGCCAGTTGGTGTCTTTAAAAAGACATCCAGATTTATACTCTGGAATGCCCAGAGTTGTGCCAACTGACACATAGATGTGTCTTAGACACTCAGGTAGGGTCCCCTGCGTCCAGAAGACCCTACTCCCAGAATTTATGCTCGTCAGCATTTCATAATTCTGGAAATCCAGATGCTAGCATACAGAACAGAACAGGTACCAGATGGTGCCCCAAAAGGTACCCAGACAGATTTACTCTCCTGTGGCCGAAATGGGGGCTGGAAACTGCTCTCTTTCCTGAAGGCTCTGGAAAAAAAATCCAGGGAGCCCGACCTCTTGAGGCCAAGAATTCAGATCCGCAGCTAGTCTGAGGCCCAAGGCAGAGACCCAAAAGTCTCTTATCTCTAATCCTGCTCATTTTTTAATATTTCCCTGGGGACCAAAATGTAATACTAGAGAAACTGAGCAAGATAGAGATTAGAGAGTATTCAATAAAAAAATTTATTAAATGGAGAGAATTGGGGCAGCTAGGTGGCACAGTGGATAGAGCACCAATCCTGAATTCAAGAGGACCCGAGTTTAAATCTGGTCTCAGACACTTAACACTTCCTAGCTGTGTGACCCTGGGCAACTCACTTAACCCCAGCCTCAAAAAAAATAAAAAAATAAAAAATAAATGGAGAGATTTACTGGCACCAAATGGATGCATGGCTGGTCCCAGGGTTGGATGAAACTATCATCTCAAAGAATTCAGTCTTGATTATCAGATACAGCATTATTTTATAGGGTAACAAAAACAATGACATAATGGAGGCTGGCATAATAGAGGGAGGTATTAGAGAGGCTCCTGATATTCTAATGATGTGTAAAATGGATAAAAATCTTTATCCCATCAAACATTAAGATGGAATAACTATAGCCCAAGGCTAGGATATAAGACCTTTATCCTATCAAACATTAAGAGGGAATGGGTATAACCTGAGGTTATAATTGAATGGGACAATTAGGGAAACTGGGTCAGGACATTAAAAGAGAATTGTGGAACAAAGATATGTCCCTTTGTTAGCCTCCTTTTCATCTCAGATCAGATTAAGAAAAAAAAAAGCTAAAGAACTGTAGGGAAACTCAAATTCTGCCCCACCTGTAGACATGAGGGAAACAGCAGCAGCCATGAGGACCCCTTCTCTAGGGTCTCTATCAACTCGCCTTAATTTGTAAGTTTGCCAGTTTTCTTGAAACCATCAGGGTAAGCAAGCCCTGAGAAATGAACTTTTGTGTTCTTCAAAAAGAATCTCTCTTAAGTTTAATGATTGTTCCTTGCACCAGGGGGAGTCTGAAGCCAGATTTGAAATCAAGTTCTCCTCTCCTGATTTCAGGGCTGATGCTCTAACCACTATACCATCTAGTTGCTCCCACCCTAGTAAATTTTTAAAAGTAATGTATCTAGCCCTAAACTGTGATTGGTAGAATTTGCTATTAAAGATCAAATCTCTTGGGATTGTAACTGATGTTCTTTTGAGTTTTGAATTTGGGTAAGATTTCCTGATGGAAATCTGTAACCCACCATTTGAGAAAAATGCCATGTTACTCAAAGGGATGTTTTCCTGAACTGTCATAGGTGGACATATTATCTGGGCAAGAGATGGGAGAAAAATTTTAGTCCTGCTCATGGTCGGATACTTCAGACTCAGTTTCCCAGTTCTGTTTCTTTGTTTCCCACCTGATTATTTCTGAGTCTGGCTATGAGATGGGATTTTTACTGAATGATTGGTTGTCTGAACTAAGGATGCTTTATTTTGTCATGTATGTGCTCTCAGGCTGAAGCCTGAAGGACCTATTTTGATGCCATTATAATCATGTTCCTGCCTTTTCCTCTTATAGCAAATTTCTATAATCACAAAAAGTGGTCAGGAGAAGCCATGAGCACAATAAAAATATGTAAATTACATCTTGATCTGCAGCCCAACCCAAGAGGCTTCTCTGGCTGCTGCCATAAAAACCCTTAATTTTCTGGCCTTCTGGAGCTATAAAGTTTCTTTGTCCAAGTCCCACACTGCGGGTTAGTCTGTTAAGTATTTAATCCATGAATTAACGCCCAGTTCCTGTTTACTCACAGTGGAGAGGAAGCAGACAATCTTATCACTCCCTAAACCTGCCTCAAAGGAACAACTGTGTACTTACTTTCCCGGGCATAGCTGGATTTTGTAGAATCTGGATACCTAACTTTGAGATTATTGTCAAGCCCCTCTGTGAGTCTGTTCAAGGCCCTGATACACTTTCCCTTGATTGGGGCCTTGATCAGGCTAAGGATTTTATGACCCTGAAAACAACAGTGACTTTTGCTCAGAGGGCCAATCTCATTGCCCCCACCAGAGCTTTAGAATTGGGGAAAGACCCTCCAATCCCTTGTGAAAAATCCTGAATGGGCTGTTAAACTCCCCTTCTCCTAAAGCTCATCCAGAGGAGGGGTACATACCAGGAGAGGACCGGCAGATAGATTTTACACATATGCCTCCTTACATGGGTTTCAAACTGCTTTTGTTTTTTGTTGACATTTCTACTAATTAGGTAAAAGCCTTCCCTTACAAGACAAAAAAGGCTCAGAGTTTTTGCTATCATCTCCACTCTGTCTGTTATCCTCTCTACCCAATGCTTTATGCTTTTTAAATATTATGGTGCTTGCACCCTGGGCCACCTGAGTAGTCTTTTCACTGTGTATAATGCTATCATTGCTACCATTGTCCCTACTCCTTTGGGGATAAAAAAATCAGGGATTTGGGGAAAATATTCTTTGGTATTTATCCTGGGAAACTAATCTGAATAGATGTGAGACATTCATGATAACTTCAGCCCCCCCCCCAGTCTTTCTCTGGGTGGAGTTCCTGATTACTATCCCTAGTAACCCCTATACTAAGTCCACTTTTAATTATTCTTTTTTTTTGTTCATATTTGGCCCTGCATTTTTAATCTATTTAGGTATAATTAAAAAATATTACCTATATATACCTATATATTAAATACTATTATATTATTTAGGTATTAAATGTTAATACCTATATACTAAATATTATTATTAATAATAATATAATTATTAATAATATAATTGTTAATATCCATTAATTATATTAATATATACTGATATATTTATATATAATATAATATGATATATTATATTATAATATAATGTTATATTATAATATACTATATTATGTATAGTATATGTATAATAATACTATTAACATTAGTATTAATATTATACTAATAATAGGTATTAAATATTAAATATATAGGTATTAATATTAAATACTATTTAGGTATTTTTATAGGTATAATATACCTATTAGGAAGGTATAACATGTGACCATACAGAAACACAATATAAATTCCATGGAGTACCTTACCTTTTCATTAATCTACTTCACCTTGGCTACCAATGAAGATGAAACCTTTTTTATCTTCACAGTATCTTCCAATCTTTCTTAATAATTCACTATAGATTTCATTTTTTTTCCTTTTGTTCCTGTAAAGTTCTGTCATCTCTAAGTTAGAACTAGTAAGAACCTAACATGTTCCCATCTCATAACTAAGCCCTCTACCTTCTTTTTTTTTGCATAATTTTCTGAGCTTGACTTTGATGACTCTGGAAGAGAGAGTAAGATTGACAACTTTGCCTCTTTTAAATCCAATTCATGTACAAGTCAAGGCATCATTCCATGATGTCATTAGTCCTCTTAGAAAAGGAAGAACAAACAATAACCTCGCCTTTGGTTCAACAGAGCCTTCAGACTATAATTAATATTATTTGGTTCAAACTCCAAGGGAGTAATGCTACCAAATGTCAAACATGAAATTCTCTCTATGACTTTTAAAGACTTTCATGACCTGGCACTCTCTTACCGTTGTAGTCTTCCTAAACCTTACTCCTTTCCAAAAACTCTGCCAATCAGTGACTGACTCTTTTGCTGTTACTATCACTTTACTATCAATATCATCTTCCAACTCTGGTCAATTTTCATTGGCTGTCCCTCATGCATTGAATATTCTCCCTACACATCTCCATTTGCTGGTTTCCCCAGATGCAAGTCACAGCTAAAATTCTGTCTTCTGAAAGAAGCTTTTCCTGTAACCCTTAATGCCAATACCTTCCCTCCAAGAATATATGTAACAATTTGCACTTTTGTCTTAATCGTTATGAGCTCCTCGAGAACCAGAATTAGACTGGATAATTTTTTTTTCCTTTTCTTTGCATCTATAGTGCTTAGCACAGTGCTGTTACATAGTGTGTGCTTAATAAATATTTATTGGCTTGACTTAAACAAAAAGCATATTCTTGGACTTTAGTTCTAATGTTCATGCAAATCTTTGTAGCTAAAGTCCTTAGTAATAATTTAAAATTCTGAGTACACCTTATCTTTTCTTTGCATTTAAAATGAACATGTTTTGGAGAACAACAGAATTTCAAATAAAAGTTCAAGAGCACTAGGTTTAGAATAAAATTGGCAGAATCTTGGCTCTGCCAATTATTCTCTGTGGGGGTCTTCAGCAAGTCACCTATTTTAAGATGTTAGATGTAACATGGAAATATACTTTACATGACTGCAGATGTATAATCTGTATAAATTGCTTACCATTTTAGGGAGAGAAGAAGAAAAAATTTTAAATGAAAGTGTGTTTTTTATATGTGTTTTTTATAAAGTGTTTTTTATATGTAATGGGAGGAAATAAAATATTTTTTTAAAAGAATTTGAACTAAGTAACTTTTAAGGTCCTTCAAGCATTATGGATCCTATTAATGTAAACTGTGTCCCCTTTAATCTTTGGGAGAAGGGTGCTCACAATCCAAAATCCTCCCAAGCTATGGGAGAGGCCCCACTCTTCTGTTAATAGGGGAAACACTCAGATAAATAATCTTATTCAATTGGAAATCTCAGCCTGTGGGGCATGGTCAACTCCTCTATTGAATTGAAGATTAGTCTCTTGAACTGCTCTGCAGTTCCAGGCCAGGGCAAACCCAATAAAACCAAAGGCCTGTCAATCCATCTCTGCCAATTCCTAATCAGGAAAGCCCACTGAGAAGTTGGTTACCCATCTTTGCTAAAATCTTTGCAAAATTATCCTAACAGGATTTTGCCCACTAAGAAAGCTGTCTTCTTAGTTTATTAAAAAGCACTTTTGCCACAAACCTCGAGCCTGTATTCATTGGTTTTGTTTTGTTTTTTTCCTCAAAGCCTGCAATCCCCCAAAGGAGATCCTATTGCTGTCAGGGGATCTCTGAATCCTCAATTCTCACACCTCAACACTATGACTATAATCCCAATATTGAAAGACGTGTTCCAGTACTCCAAAGATAACAATTTCTAGTAACAACCTTTCTGATATCCTGAAATAGAATGGTGCCCATTTTATGGAATAAGAAAATTAGTCTGGAATAAAGAATCTAATCTCAACTAGTTGTGTTATCTTGGGTAAGTGTCTTTGTAATGCTTGGAGAAACTGAGGCAAGATAGAGATTAGAGAATTTTAAATATTTTATTTGGATTTCTGAGAGGGAAAGATTGTACTGGGGCATGTTGCTCCCAGGGCTGGTGTCCAAAACATCCAGCAACTAATGTGTGCTTCCCATGAAATATATATACACGTGGCTCCAAGGTACCAGGAGTTAAACCAAGGCAGAGACAGAGTCAGAGCACTAAGAGTAGGAACGGACTGTCAATTACCAGTTCTGAGGGGGGGGAGAGTAAGGACCATCAATTCTTGATATTCTTGATGACTTAGGAGGAGTTAGGAGCCAGGAAGTCTGAACTCTGCCTTATCTTGAGTTTACAAATTGTCAATTTATAATTGGAGAGTAAGTAGCCCTGAGTTATCAGTCTTAATGAACTAGGGAAGGGAGGATGCAACTAAGGGGATTGAGGCAGAACAATTCAGGGAAACTGAGGTAAACAATTGGGGAAACTGAGGCAGAACAATAAAAGGGAACTATTGCACATCTTTCTCTTTAATTTTTCTTCATCTGTAAAATGGGGAGGTTGAGCTAGATAATTTTTAAGATATTGTGATCTATGATTCAGGTAAGGAGAGTACTAGGAAAAAAACCATGAAAAACTACAATTCTTTTAGTGAAAGAACTGTGCTCAAAAGTAATAGTAATAATTTATAAGTGAATTTGGGATTAGTTGGGAAATCAGAATAAGGCTACCAGATTAGACAAGCTCATGGTAGATTGTTGGAAAAGAAATCATCTATTCCAAATTCCTTTTTTTTTGGAAACTGAGGTTTAATTGTTGGAAATATTTACTGAGAAGATTCAAGTTTTAATTAAGAAATTTCTAAGGCTCAGACTAACACTAAAATTTCAAGATTCCTTTCATTCATTTATTTGCTTTGTCAACTCCACGGGAGTAGAAAATTAATTAGTTCCTTCTGAGATTCTTTAACCAGATCCCTCTCGGTTTGCTGGTGTTCAGCCTATGAGATTTAACGCTAGGAAAAAAAACAAACCAAAAAAACCCTCAATTTGTCTTCTCATTGCTTTCTCTCTGCCACAGGAGGGTGCTGCAATCTTTCCGGAGGCTCGGTTTTGGCCAGCCTGCCCGGGTGGCAGTGCGGAGAGTTTGTTACAAAACGTCTGTGTTCTGCTGTTACATATGGCTGGAGAAAAGGATTGCTTTCATCTCCTAGTTCACCTGGCTGCTCTGATGAGGCATGATGTTCTTTTCTGTTTGGGAGTATGTGACTGAGATGAAGGGGCTCTGCCTTCTCTCCTTGAAGACATCATTAGCATCTGGAAACAAACCTACCCAGCCTCTATTGACAAAGACATAAGATCCCAAGACTGGAAGGTCCAAGCCGATCTCCTCTCCTCCTAAGATGTTTTCCTATAAAAAACAAAGTGTCAAAGGGAGAGACAACCTTTTTCCTTCCCAGCAGATCATCTGGACTGCCCGATCCCTAGCTCATATTAATAATTTTCTGGCTACTGTATCTATTCAGGAAAAGGTAAGTCATCCTCTCCTGTGCCAAGAATTTAACGTTGGCTTTTTTTTTTTTTTTTTAAATAACATTTAACCAGCAGCTCTAAAGAAATATCTGCAGATGTATTGATAGCAAGTGACTGCTTTGTGAGAATCACTACACAACAGCCCTTCCAGTCTAGGAAATCCTGCAGCATGCAAATGAGACAAATGATATGTTGGCAATTAATTTATGGGTTTTTGTACTATCTTCAAAAAACACAGCCTTAGCATTGAATTTCACTGTCACTGAGAAACGTTAGCTGAGCTGTAAAAGACACAGTAGGAACAATGTTTTTTTTTTTCCTTAGTAGATACTGAAATTTAGTATGTATTGAAATTTACAAACATGATGGAAAGCTATAATTAACAACAGCAGGTTTTCCCCCTTTGGAATTATAAATAATGCAACCATCTATGTTTCCACAATATAGTTTCCAGGAAGCTATGAGGGAATTAAAATCTTGGCATTGTTCTATATATTAAGCCACAAATAATTCCTGTTTCATTTTAAATGACATTATTCAGTCCAATTAATGTAGAACTTAATGTAAAACAATAAAACATAAACAATGATAATAATAAGAGGTAGCATTACATAGTGTTTTAATGTTTTTAAAATAAAGTAAAGCAAAATTTACAAATTTTATCCTCACAACAACTTTTGGAAGTAGGTCCTATTATTATCTCCAACTTGCAAATGAGGAATCAAAGCAAGCAGGTTTAATGACTTACTCAGATTAATAAGTATCCAAAATTGGATTTGTACTCTTACCTTCCTGACTCCATGTCCAGTGCTTTATCCATTAAATAGGCAGTGGTTTCAAGGCATAATTTTACCAGAGGCTTTAACCTGGGCAAGTTACTATACTTCTCTTGGCCTAATTTTCTCACAATAAAATGAAGAGTTGGTCTTTGTGATCTCTAAATCATAACTAATGACAAATCATCAGTTGTGAAAATATCACATTTAGTATGAGTTTCAATGGGACATGAGTAAATACCTGACAGTTAACTACTCTTTCTTGCTGTCATAGTGCATCCAAGGTGAACTGAAATATATACTGGATATTGGGTGAAGATCTTAACTTTTGTTTGTGATTAAAAATGCAGTGCCATGAAGAATATGATTCTGAACACTTGTTACTTAGCATTGTAGTAGTCTTTTAAAATCAATTTTGACAGTTAAAATCATATCCTATCATAAACATAAGAAAAAAAGTTTCCAAAAGATTCATATCACAGCAAAGCATTTTCCAACAATGAGTTAACTTGCAAATTTAACGCAATTCTTCATTGTAACTCCACACTCAGACTTTGGGGCCCACAGGACTTTGCTTCAAATCCTGCCTCTGACACATACTAAGTTGTGAAAGAGGTACCCAACTGGTAGGGAGTGTTTCTCACTGGGAACTCCCTATATCTATTAAATCATAGGTCCAATCTCTACTCTTATCCTTGGTTCTACACTTAATCCACCCCTACATTTAAGCTTCTATGTGTTAACTGGAGAAAATAATGATCATCAGTGGCCAAATCTACAATAAAGCAGCATGATTTAAAGTAACATTTTGTTAGTTATATGACTTAAATTATTTGAGTGACTGTTTAGAAATTGCTTACTGGTGAATGATTAGGGACAAAGTTGACATAGCAAGCTCCTATAAGTACTAGCAAACGGAGACATCTTTTTTCTAATATCTTGACTAATGTTAATGAATAATGAGCAAGGAATTATGAAGGAAAATGCAAAATGAACAAACAAACTAAAAACTCCTAGGATCCAAAGATTAGATGAGGTGATGAATCCAGATGTCAGTCGTCTGTAGGAACTTAAAAATTAGGGGAAATTTTCAAACATTCCTAAGCCAACCAATAAAAATTTAATCATCTTCATAGGGGAAATAGTAGGATTTGAAATCACCTTACCTTGATGAATACATCTGTACAAGAGTTATTCTCCTTAAACATCAATGATATAATATAAAATCTGTAACATATCACTATATATATATAGATGCTGTTATTGTTATTGTTATTTAATATCCCTACTGGAACATCTCCTAATGGAAAATAAAGGCTCAGACTATAGCTGACTATTAAAGAGTTTTCTCTAATATTTACCAAATCAAGGATTTACCCTCTGGGAACTGCTTACCCATCAGTAGTGGTCCTTTCAACAACAGCACTGGAATTCCCTTCTTCTATATGACTTCAAAGGACAACATTGTTGCTGATGTGATGAAAAATCCAATTGCCTCTTTGACCCTTCCAGAAGCAGCAGGAGATTTCTGCAGGTAGTATGGATTTCCAGACATTTGATACTGGGGAAAACAAAACAATTGCTTCTCAGATACAGAGTGATATCTCTATCTACTATAAAAAGATTGGGAGGAGAGGTACAGACTTACTAAAAAAGATTTGCATAATAATGGTATTGTTGATGAAGAATGAAGCTTAGGACTACAGAATCACTGAGGTAAAGCTTTAAAGTATCACATAAGCCATCAAGTCCTAACCTTTTCACCTCCACCACCCCTTTTGCAGGTATTTCCTGGAGTGATGATTTGCCCAGATTCACAGAGATAGTAAGCTGAAATTCAACCCAAAGCTCCTGATTCCAGATTTAAAACTCTTCTACTGCATATTTGTTGAATAATTTGGTATTAAACAATCCCTTTTGAAATCAAAGAAAGGCTTTTCAAGCATATCCTATTTCAATTCAATAAGCATTTCTTAAATGCCTACTATATTATTATATCAACCTTCACTTTTGATTGTGGCTCTTAGGTTATTATTCTTAAGTTTTTTCTTCTTGATCTATTCTTCAGATCAGTTTTTCTTTTTCTTTTTTTTTTTTTTTTTTTTTTTTTTTTGTTTAGTTTAAGTCCATGGTTAAAAGACAAACTATTCTATAATTTTTTTTTCATGATATTAAGTTTTCTGGGTTTTTTTCTTTTAGTTCACAAACCTGTCAATCGTCATATCTCACTTTTTGTTGCTTTTGTTTTTTTTCTTTTCTTTTTTGTTATAGCTTTTTATTGACAAAAACATATGAATGGGTAATTTTTCAACATTGACCCTTGCAAAAACTTCTGTTCAACTTTTCCTCTCCTTCCCTCTATCTCCTTCCCCAGCTAGCAGGTAATCCCATACATGTTAAACATGTTAAAGTATATGTTAAATACAATATATGTATACATATTTATATAGTTGTCTTGCTATACAAGAAAAATTGGATTTAGAAAGAAGGTAAAAATAATCTGGGGAAGAAAACCAAAAATGCAAGCAAACAACAACAGAAATAATGTAAATGCTATGTTGTGGTCCACACTCATTTCCCAGTGTTCTTTCAATGGGTGTAGCTGGTTCTGTTCATTACTGATAAATTGAAACTGATTTGAATCATCTCATTGTTGAAGATGGCCTTGTCCATCAGAATTGATCATTATATAGTATTGTTGTTTAAGTGTTTAAGAATCCCGAGGTTCTGCTCATTTCATTCAGCATCAGTTCCATCAGTGGTCCATGGGTTGATATTAAAACCCTCAACTGCATTCAAGTGTTGTCCATATTCCTCATCAAGGCTTGATAATTCTCTTTGAACCCTGTTGCTCCTCTCTGGGTAGGTTCCTGATCTATCTAGTATGCATTTGGGATGCTCGTGGGACCCCTTTGCCAGTTTCCCTGAACTGTAGTATTATTTTTCTTCCTGGATCTAAAAAATTTGCCATGTGGCCTATCTTGCCACAAGTAAAGCAAAAGGATTTTCTGCCCCCTATTGGCTGCTTATGGCATTGGGCTTGGAAATGTCCTTTTGTGTCACAGTTTCCTTTTCTTTCCTTCTTCCTTCCTGTCCAACCTTTGTGGACTACAGCTGAGGCCATTGCCTCTGCATTAACAGTCTCATAATCTGCTTCATTACATCTATCTATAATTTCAGCAATAGGAGTTTCTTTAGAAAGTCCAGCTACTATATGGCTACACACCTAATTCATTCCTTCTTTTAGCAGTTGCCTAAAAAAGGTCAGAAGCACCACCTTTCCCTATAACTCTGTCAATTGCTGTTCTTAATTGGACACATAATCTCAAACAGGTTCTCAGAGGCCTGTTCTATTGAAGTAAGATGTGTCTCCTGTCTGACTCAGCCTGTATACAGAGCTCTTGTTTTCCTCTCTGCTCTACAATAATTTTTTCTCTGTTCTCTGCCTCAGCTTTTAGCTGGAGTTGTTGCACTTCTTGCTCTGTCTCCTGATTCTGCTCAAAGGCAAAGTTTCTATCTGTTTAATCCCCTCACCCTTCCTCTCCTGTAGAGCTGTACTTATGGGGTGTGGGAGGAAATTTTCTTTACTATCTTACCTGAGGGCACATATCCCTGTAGGCCTTCTAATGAGGGATATATATTCTTTGGAGTTGGGGAGCTCTTCTCTTGCTTTTCCTTTTCTTCAGGCATATTTTTTGTTATATAATCCCCCATTCTATTTTCTAACTCATAAGCTTGCTCTATATTTACAACTGTGCTCTCAGGTTTGATCACAGTTTGACGCATAATGTTTCTCTAGCTTCTCTTCCGGAGGAGAAATTGTTGTATCTTCTCAAATATTAATTTTTCAATTATTAATTAATATTTTGAGGCCTGACAGACTACTGTGCTAACCCTCTCATCTGGGAGCCACGTGCAACATGCTATCTTTGTATTTGCTTTTTTTTTTTTTTTTTTTTTTGAGACTGGGGTTAAGTGACTTGCCCAGGTTCACACAACTAGATTTGAACTCAGGTCCTCCTGAATTCAGGGCTGGTGCTCTATCCACTGTGCCACCTAGCTGCCGCCTGCATTTGCTATTGCCAGTCTCTCCTAATTCCCAGGGCTTCAAAGAAATCTCTGGTAAGTATTTATATCAAGCTTACCTCTTGACCTGAGTTCAAATTGGTCTCAGACACTTAACACCTTCTAGCTGTGTGACCCTATCTCATAGGGACACAGAACACAACAGAGCACTAGAGAGTGGTTTCAGGCAAGCTCAGGAACTTTATTCATGTGGGTTACATCTTACTCTAAGACCTCCTGCATTCTTAGTTCCTTCTTTTAGCAGAGCTCCAGGTGGAAAAGGGTGGAGCTTCTCTCCCACTGAGCTTATATTGGGTCACAGGCAGAGCCAATCAGAGATGGAGACACTTCCTGTTCCTTATGTGACTCAAAGTGTTCAGGGTTCCCCACCAGAGTGTAACGAGCTGTCGTCTCCAGAAGCTGCTGGATCGCTCTCTGGGAAGAGATCTGCTGTGTCTACTCAAATCTCTCAGACAGATTCTTCTTCCTATAACGAACCGTTGTCTCCAGGCAGTTGCTGTTAACTCTTGTCCAAAGAAGTGACTTCCCTTCCTGCAGAGAGCCCCCGTCAAGCCTGATGCAATTCAGAGTCTTCTTCTTGAATCCTGGCTCTGAATCTCCTCCAGCTCTTATCCTTCTCCAGGCCGATCTGCTCTCTGCGCCCAGTGCTGTCTCTTTTTATCCTCCCAGAGAATGGGCGTGGGATAATGCAAGGGCTTCTGGGAAGAACCACCCCAGCCAATGAGCTTGCCCCCTCTATCAAGTCAACCTGAGTTCTCACCTTGTAATTGTCCAGAAAACCTGAATTCTCACCTTGTCACCATCCAGACAACCTGAGTTCTCACTTAGTAATCCTAACATCTCCCCCTTTCTTTTGATTTAGAACATAGGACAGTCATGACCTTGAAACATAAATCCATCAATATGGGAAGTATTACAGATAATTACATAAATGACCTTGAAACATAAATCCATCAATATGGGAAGTATTACAGATAATTACATGAATTACATAAGCACATAGTAACATAGTAACATAACACATGCTAGAAGTATATAACATAATCATAAATTGAAAATTTATAAATGTCCATAAGTCCATTGTCCATTATTCTCATCTTGTGTGAGGAAGTCCAATGATTCCTGCTGGTTTTTAAAGTTCTTTAACAGTCTTCTTATTATCCATGCTCTTTCAGTGTCAGATGTTTCTTAGATCTTCTCCTTTATTTTGAGATCTTTCTCTTTTTCTGTCTCTCTCTGATGGACAAGGCGAATATGACTCGTTGGCACCCATCTGATTCCTTCTCCTGCTGAAGAAATACAAGCAAACCCTCTCTCCCAGGCAGTTAACCGCTTTCTAAATCTCTTCTCATCATCTGACAATTACATTGGAGTTGTTTGCACTGGGCACAGCCCTGTTGGTTTAAAAGGCCTGTATTCTCCCCAAGTGTAATCCATTTTTGCAATCTGATTGCCTTTTGACTGACTTATCAGGTAATCCCTTTCTGCCATGTGATTACTTCTCTGCTGATTGATTAAATCAGAGTCCTGGCCTTCTAAAGGCTCTTTAGGTGTAACATCAGCTGCCATCATGCCCCAAGTCTTTTTTGCCTGGGGCCCTGGACCTGGGCCCCTCATCCCATTTCCCTGAATTATTCTACACTCTGATGCCCAATGGAATCCTCTGTTGCATTTTGGACATGGGGTTTTAGGTCTTCTCTCACCCTGTCTTTTCACTGTATCTCCAAATCTACACTGAGCTCTTAGATGTCCAATTTTTCCACATTGAAAACATCTCCGAGTTTCTCTAGAAGGCCCTTGCCAGGAGGGACCCTGTCTCTCCACATTCATCATTGTCTGGGTATAAAAAGCATTTGTTCCCACTGTAGCACAGCGTCTTATGATCTCCTCTAAAGGAGCATCTTTGTCTAATCCCCATATAATTCTTTTGCAAATCTCATTGGCATTTTCCTTAGCCAGATGTCTGGTCATTATTTCTGTAGCTGAATTTTCTCCAATAGTTCTTTTGACAGCAGTTTGCAAACGTCCCACAAAATCTGCAAAAGGTTCATTGGGACCTTGCTGTATTTTAGTGAAAGCCTCTCCCCGATCTTTCTGTCCAGGGAGGACACCCCAAACTTTTATTGCAGCCTTAGCAATTTGTTCATATATTGTCATGGTATAATGAATCTGTTCTGAATTCTCTCCATACTGACCTTCACCAGCTAAGTGCTCAAAAGTGAATTGTGTGTTAACTCCTATTTCCAAATTGCATCTGACTTGAATTTTACATAACTCATGAAATTCCGCAAGCCATAATAAATTTTCTCCAGGTTCCAGACATGTCCTTGCTATGGATTTCCAATCATTCGGGGTTAGGACTTCATAAGACAAACCATCTAGTAACATTTTGACATAAGCTGATGTAGCCCCATAAAGGGTACAACCTTTTTTCAAATCCTTAATTTTATTCAAATCTAAAGGTGCATATCTTCTCCTTTTTTTACCTACAGAGTCAGTATTTTCAATCACAGGATATGCATGTATAAAATCACTTATATCCTGTCCTTCTCTCTTAGCTTTAACCAATGCTTTTTCTAATCTTGTCATAGGCTTAGGCTTCTTCACAGGCAATTCTGTTTGTGTTTCTGCCTCTTCCCCTCTTTCTTCCTCCATCTCTGAAGGTGGGGTTGATGTGGGCCTGTCAATAATCTGTTCTCTAGGCAGGGTTGAAGCTTCTTCAAGAGAATCATACCATAATTCATCATTTAAATCCTCTTGCTCTAGGGAAAGATCTTGATCTTTCCTTTTTTCCTCACACTTCCTCCTCTGTTCATTTTTAGAACTTTTCCTTCTCCTACACCTTGCTTGATAGTTTAAGGCTAATTGAACTATGTTGTAGATATAAAATACTTCTGCAGAAATTGAACGAGGCCCATTTTTTGCTTGAAATTCTTTCATTTCATATCCCACTAGCTTCCATTTATCTACATCTATCTTTTCTTCCTCTAAGAACCAAGGGGATGTACGTCTTAATGCAGCCAAGAGTTTAGCAATCTGTACCCAGGTTACAAGTAAACTCTGCTCCTCAATTATCTTGATTATACTCTCTATAGTACCACTCCTGAATGGAGCTGAGGTTGCGTCTGGGGCTGAGGTTGAGTCGGCTGAGGTCCAGGGATTGAATATAGCTAACATCTGCCCCATTTCAGCTATAAGAGATTCCTGGTTTAGCCCTTAACAAGTTAAGTTCCTTATTTATCTATTAGCACGCTCACTTAATCTTTAACAAAGTTTCCTCGTTACTCACGGTTCTGGGTCAGAGAGACTGAGATCTAGATCGGAAGCTTTTCCACTGGAATCAGGACTGTGTCTGTCCCTGTTTGGGCGCCAAATTGCAAAGGTCTGGTCTAGCTCCTCTTGTCAGGATAAGCAAAAGTCCTTGCCCCACGTTGGGCGCCAATTGTAGCGAGCTGTCGTCTCTAGAAGCTGCCGGATCGCTCTCTGGGAAGAGATCTGCTGTGTCTACTCAAATCTCTCAGACTGATTCTTCTTCCTGTAACGAACCGTTGTCTCCAGGCAGTTGCTGTTAACTCTTGTCCAAAGAAGTGACTTCCCTTCCTGCAGAGAGCCCCGTCAAGCCTGATGCAATTCAGAGTCTTCTTCTTGAATCCTGGCTCTGAATCTCCTCCAGCTCTTATCCTTCTCCAGGCCGATCTGCTCTCTGCGCCCAGTGCTGTCTCTTTTTATCCTCCCAGAGAATGGGCGTGGGATAATGCAAGGGCTTCTGGGAAGAACCACCCCAGCCAATGAGCTTGCCCCCTCTATCAAGTCAACCTGAGTTCTCATCTTGTAATTGTCCAGAAAACCTGAATTCTCACCTTGTCACCATCCAGACAACCTGAGTTCTCACTTAGTAATCCTAACACCAGAGTAGTCAGAGTTCTTGCCCATGAAGGTGATCCCTGTTTACTCATAGCTAATCACATCTGGGTATCTCATGGCCACATAGGCCTATGTTATATCCTGTTTGCACTTGCCTTACCTTTCTTTGACCCTAATGGATTATTTCATTTATTACTTTTGTATTTCCGAGATCTAGTATATATAGTATCTACCATTTGGTTGTTGGACTGAATAAGTGAATGAATGAATGAAATATCCTTAACAGCTACCTGCTTGGGATGTTAAAAATGAATCAGTAAAGCTCCAGAATCCTCAATTCACTTCATATTTATTTCCCCTCACTTCACATTGGCTCAAGGGCAATCTGGTGAAAATACAGTTCATTTCTAAGCGCTTCCATAGTCTTTCAATCACATATCAGAATTCAGAAATTGCTTTTTATGAAGGCAAACCTAGTCCCTTTACCTGAATAAAGAGAAGATATGAATAAAAAAATGATTCATTTTTGTTTTTTCTATTCCCAGTACCCAGCATAGTGGTTGGCAAAAAGTAGACAGCTAATAAGAGGTTTGCAGAATTCAACCAAATCACACTTTTAAAAATCCCATCTATTATCCCTCGGTTTGTTCCAAATTTTCCCCTCCTTCCCTCTATCCCCTCCCTTAGATGACAGGCAGTCCCATACATGTTAAATGTGTTATAGTATATCCTAGATACAATATATGTGTGCAGAACCGAATTTCTTGGATTCAGAAGGTAAAAATAACCTGGGAAGAAAAACAAAAATGCAAACAGTTCACACTCATTTCCCAGTGTTCCTTCTCTGGGTGTAACTGATTCTGTCCATCTTGATCAATTGGAACTGAATTAGATCTTCTCTTTATTGAAGATATCCACTTCCATCAGAATACATCCTCATACAGTATTGTTGTTGAAGTGTATAATCATTTCCTGGTTCTGCTCATTTCACTCAGCATCAGTTCATGTAAGTCTCTCCAAGCCTCTCTGTATTCATCCTGCTGGTCATTTCTTACAGAACAATAATATTCCATACTATTCATATACCACAATTTATTCAGCCATTCTCCAATTGATGGGCATTCACATTGTTTCCAGTTTTTGGCAACTATAAAGAGGGCTGCCACAAACATTCTTGCACATACAGGTCCCTTTCCCTTCTTTAAAATCTCTTTGGGATATAAGCCCAGTAGTAACACTGCTGGGTCAAAGGGTATGCCCAGCTTAATAACTTTTTGAGCATAGTTCCAAATCATTCTCCAGAATGGCTAGACGTATTCACAATTCTACCAACAATGTATAGGTGTCAGTTTTCCCACATCCCCTCCAACATTCTGCATTATCTTTCCCTGTCATTCTAGCCAATCTGACAGGTGTGTAGTGGTATCTCAGACTTAATTTGCATTTCTCTGATTAATAATGACTTGGAGCATCTTTTTCATATGGCTAGAAATAGTTTCAATTTCTTCATCTGAGAATTGTCTGTTCATATCCTTTGACCACTTATTAATTGGAGAATGGCTTGATTTCTTATAAATTAGAGTCAGTTCTCTATATATTTTAGAAATGAGGCCTTTATCAGAACCTTTGACTGTAAAAATGTTTTCCCAGTTTATTGCTTCCCTTCTAATCTTGTTTGCGTTAGTTTTGTTTGTACAAAACCTTTTCAATTTCATATAATCAAAATTTTCTACTTTGTGATCAATAATGATCTCTAGTTCTTCTTTGGTCATAAATTCCTTCCTCTTCCACAGGTCAAGAGGTAAACTACCCTATGTTCCTCTAATTGATTTATAATCTCATTCTTTATGCCTAGGTCATGAACCCATTTTGATTTAGAAAGTAAGCCTCTCAGCCAATGAGGATGAGGGTCAGTGGTGGGAAGGGGTGTTTTGCTTTAGGGATTAAAGGTGCTGTCCTGCCCACAGGAGGCTCTTCCTCTCTTCCATTGTCTGCTCGAAGGGTGGGATGCCCTTCTCTCGAGAATGTACAATAAACTTTGCTTTTCTCTAGAGCTCTCTCCAGCTTTTTTATTAAATGGTGACCCCTCACCATTTCCATACCACGCATTATCAAAGTGAAAGCAATCAATATTTTTGATCTAAAATTACATACTTGTTTGTACAAAGTACATTAAAAAAAATCTTGCTAACCATCCCAACTGTTGATTATGAAGTCTTTAGA
This sequence comes from Sminthopsis crassicaudata, assembly GCF_048593235.1. NCBI lineage: Eukaryota > Metazoa > Chordata > Mammalia > Dasyuromorphia > Dasyuridae > Sminthopsis > Sminthopsis crassicaudata. Next base: position 186,705,933 of record NC_133619.1, read on the forward strand.
AAAGATTTGTGATTTAGCTTATAAGAAGATTTAACGAGCTTCAAAAAAGCATCAAAAGAAATTTTGTGTCTTTATTGGAATGGTATTAGGCTTTTAATATACCAATTTTGATATTCATATCTGTGGTTTTTTTTTTTTATCAGAAATGACAATATGTAACTCAATACCAGTCCCAATAATCTTGTCTTTAGTTTTCTTTTAAGGCAAGAAACAAAATTAGAGTGTTTAGCAAGCACTAGCAGTTAGGTACTAGCTTTAATTCTGAAAAATACTTGCACAAAAATCTGATTTTTTTTTTAGTTGGTTGAAATTTTTAATAATTAAGATAATATAAGTGTGTAAAGTGTCATGAGGCCTTTTCAAAAACTTACCTTTGAGGTGGTCTCTCTTTTCCTCAAATACAAGATTTTTTTTGACATTTTTTCCTCAACATATAAAAAAGTATGAAATATAAACAAGCTTTTACTTGTATACATCTAAGTGAACAATTACAGCATTAGAGTTATCTATATACTGTTAAATTCCATCAAATCTTGGATAATGCATTACATATATATAAAATATCCAGTCATAGAAAGCATTAAAACATACTTTTTGTTACACACAAATTCAAATAATATAAAAAAAAAAACACTTTTGGTTTTCTTTTATATTTGAATATTGATGCATTTATTAAGATATTCTTGTTGAATCATATTTGGTCTTTTTCTTTTCAAGTCAGTTTGCTATCTTAATATCAGCCATCCCTACAAAACAGGTAATCAGAAAGATGAACTCCTCCCTGTTTTTTTTTAAGACATGACCCCATGGGTTGTGGAGCAAGTACTGAGTCTAATTTCTTCATAATCCTTTTTGGTGTGACAAACTTGATAGATAGAACTCAGGGGTGGAAGCCAGCACTGTTTGATTCTCTAAACCATACTACATATTCACTGCATGTAATGACTTGTTCTTTTACTGACTTAGCTATTTCTGTGGATTGTTCCAGAGGAATTCCTCATTCTCTCAATACCAGAATAAAGTATGTTATCTCTCTCCTGGCAATTGGAAAGTGCTGAATTAAGCTGACAATAATGTACCCTCCAGCCATAGGATTGATATAAGTGACACTATCTCCATTGTCTCTACTTTCTACTCTCCTACTTGTCTTGATCAAGATGCAGCTAAAACAAGGACAGCCTCTACAACTATTTATGAGTCTGAAACATAATTTCAGCTGTATGTTCCCTGTTTTCTGATATATTTAGTAGAGGATGAGTCAAAAGAAAATTGTGATCTTCAGATTTTAACTTTAGATATTTAAATACCTAAAAAAAAAATCTCTCCATCAAGTCTCAGTCTTCAACTATACTGTGACAGATTGGCCACTTCATTGCATAAGTTGGCTTTTCTATTGCTTCATCCCTAATGAAGAAGTCTCAATCATTAACATCCTTTATCACTCTCCTTTGTACTTGATCTCCTACTTTTGCAGACTCCTTGATAGCAAGATATGAAGGGATGATTAACTTTAGTTTTGTATTTCCAGTGTGGTACACCTGGTGCCACAGTGCTACTAAACACTACCTTAAATGGCTTTTTTTAAGCCATCAAAAAAATTCACAAATATGTTTAACAACTCCAAATGTTCCCATGTGAAAAAATAAGCACAAATGAAAAATATTCAGTAAGGAAGCAAACCGAGCATGTAGACATATTTTCTGTTACTCTCTTTTGCTACAGCCCAACTGAGTATATAACAGAAATTTTTTCATATGTAGGTTAAAAACAAGCCCCTTAGCATGATCTTTGCTTGAGAAATTTACCTTTCCCAAGTTTTTCTTTTTACTTTCCTAATTTGAGTGAGACTGTCTTAATGACTCACCTCAAGATAGCAGTTGTCAAGTTTTATGATAATTGTTTTCACAGAATGTATAATATGTCTGAAGTTGCTACCCTAAGAGATAATACATGCAAATGCATGTCTAAGGATTATACAGATAAAAAATATGTGCTGTGGAAAAAAGATAATAAAGTAAAAAAATTATCCATTTCCCTCAAGTAGAAATAACACCCATTCCTAGGCCAAAATACCCATTTTTTAAAAAAGATTTTTTTAAGCAAAGTGTTTACATAGCTTTAAGTGATTGCTTTAGAGAAAAGCCATAAAACAGGTCATACTGTTTAACCCATTAATCTCACCATTGTATAAATATATACACCAAGGAGATTCTTGTCAGAAAGGAAGGTCCTTATGTAATGCCAGAGAAACTGAGGCAAGATAGAGATTAGAGAGTTTTTAATATTTTATTTGAAAGGGAGAGATTTACTGGGACCAAAGGGATCCATGGTTTTGTCCCAGGGCTGAATGAGACTATTGTCTCCAAGAATGGAGCAACTAATGTTGAATACAAAGATTCTTTTATAGGGTAACAAGAACAATGACCTAATGGGGGGAGGCACCTAGGATGGGAATGACATAATGGAGGGAGGTACAGGAGATGGGGGGGAGAGGCTCCTGATATTCTAATGATAATGATCAAACATAACAAGTAAGAGGGAAGGGTTATAGCCTGAGGCAGAGTAACTGAGGTAGGACAATTAGGAAACTGGGTCAAGACATTAAAAGGGAACTATGGCACAACACTTATCTACCAATTTATAGTAGCACTTTTGTGGTAATAAAAAACTGGAGAGAGCCCATAGACTTGGAAAACGGTTTAACAAATTGTGGTATATGAAAGTAAAGGCATAGTATTGAACCAAAATAAATATAAAGTATGGGAATTTAGAGGAATGTGGTGACAGAGAATGACATCAAATCAAATCAATCAAAAAGCATGTATTAAGTATTTATTATGTGTCTGACACTGTGTTAAGCAAAAGAAAAATAAAATGGTCCCCACAAAATAAAGCAATACCAAGAGAAAGATAAATTCAAATGAATTGTAATAAAAATAATCTTGGTCCTAGAGAACAGGATATGAAATATGCCTGCCTTTGTAGAAAGGTACAACAGAATGTTGCATGATTGCTTTGTTAATTTGTTTTGTAGAATTGTTTTGCTGTTATAAGGAAGGGTTCATTGGTACCAGCTATAATAGAAAGTGACTATGATCTAGAAATAGACATCAATAAACATATTTTAAAAGATTCAAAGTGATTGGAAAAAAATATGATTGCTTTCAATATAATTTTAGAATAAAAATTTAAGGATTCAAAGGGATTAAAGCTTTAGGATCATCCCAGCTTCTAGTATAGTATAAACAGTAGGTGCTTAATAAAGGTCTGATTGAAGGGAAATGAATTAGAATGGACTTCAGAGGTCATCTAATTCAAAGACAACCTGAACCAGAATTCCCTCTAAATTTTGACTTAGAGCCATCTGGATTGAATTGAATGAATTTCTGCACTTCCACTTGCTCTACTCAAGGAACTGGGCTTCTATTAGCCCTCTGATGTATATTAATCTGTTTCTAGCTTGTAGGATTACAGTTTTAAAACTTCAAGAGATTTTGGAAGTTATCTATTCCAGCTTCATTATTTTAGACAGAAGGGATTGTACAAAGTGGGGAAGGGAATAGAAAAAGCTTTAATAACACTTACTAACTATCAGGCACAGTGCTAAATGCTTTTTGCAAATTTTACCTGTCATTCTATCCTCACAACAATCTTCACAAAATCTGTCACAGCCATTAGGAAGTAGCAGCATTGGAGTTTCAAACCAAGATCCTCTGATTTCAAATATAACACTCCCTGTCCTGTACAATTAAAATAATATCTTTATGAGAAAAGACACAATTTTAAGTAGTCTTAGTACTAAAAAATGAATGACAAATTTAAAACAAGTATAGGATCCAAATTTGAGACCTTTCACATTCAGGTTGAAAAAAATCTCCTGAAGAGATCATTGTATTCTTCAACAACAATATTATATCATGATCAATTCTGATGGACGTGGCTCTCTTCAACAATGAGATGAACCAAATCAGTTCCAATAGAGCAGTAATGAAATGAACCAGCTACACCCAGCGAAAGAACTCTGGGAGATGACAATGTACCACTACATAGAATTCCCAATCCCTCTAATTTTGTCCACCTGCATTTTGGATTTCCTTCACAAGCTAATTGTACACTGTTTCAAAGTCCAATTCTTTTTGTACAGCAAAACAATTGTTTGGACATGTATACATATATTGTATTTAATTTATACTTTAACATATTTAACATGCATTGGTTAACCTGCCATCTGGGGGGGGGGGGGGAGGAGGGGAAAAATTAGAACAAAAGGTTTGGCAATTGTCAATGTTGTAAAATTACCCATGCATATATCTGGCAAATAAAAATTATTATAATAAAAATAAAATAATAATATAATAAAAAGAAAGAAAAAAAAGAAAAAGAAAAATCTCCTGAAGTTGGGTATCTATACTTTTTTAGATTGCTTTAGAAGTAACTTCATTGAGAATGATCAGAGAATTCATTCTGATAGATTGATACTTGTAGTATAAGGTAGAACTAGGAAGTAGGAAGGTTCTGGGTTTTCTAGTGATTTCCTAAAGTGGATTAGAAAAAGTGAAAGGAGATCAGCTATAAAAAGGACAATCTCAAAGTGAGTTCATTTGGGGTATTGGAAGACAAAAATCTGGCAGGTGGGCTGAACAAAGCAATAGCTGTGAGAAAGTTAAGAAGTTGTTAAAAGCACACAGTGAATTTAGAAACTTTTTTTAACTGGTATCATTCAGGAAAAGGAAATCAAAGCAAAAAAGCATGTGTTACTAATTAATAGTGTATGGAATGGAGAGAGGAAGAACTTACAGTAATGTGTGAATTCTTTTTCTTTATTTTAATTATTCCTGTAATTCCCTGTGACTTGCATAAGTACAATATGTGCAGGCCTATATTTATTTAGTTACAAGTATATAACTTAACCCAAGTTGATGACATTTATCAGAGTTTGACATTTATCTATATTTAGTCTATTAGCTTGACCACTGTTGGCTCCATTATCTAAAACCTGAAGGCCTAACCCAGAAACCTTCCATTCCAATCTTTCAGGATAGCAACAACCAATTAGATGCTCTCCTCTCTTACTTGTGTTGTAATTTCTTGTAATAAAATCTATAAAAGCTGTGTTTATTCACTAACTCTTTGGCCTTCCTGTTGTGAGTGCTTTCACTTCCCTTATCTTGCAGCTGGACTGCCCGTGTCTCATGAGATGCTATAATAAACAATCTTTCTGCTTTCTACTTTGAGTGATCTTTAAGTAGTCAGTTTGGGTAGGGGTCTCTCACGTCCCAGAAATAGCTTTGGAAATAAGTCATAAATCTGACTCTAATCTAATCATATATTTTCAAGAGCATGTGAATATTGCCACTAATTTGTTACTCAATCTTAAATTGTGTGGTACAGTTTTGGAGTTTAAGAAAGAAGCTATATTGTATTTACCACTCACCTGATGTATTCAAGAGCTGGAAGGAGACTGGATCATATGACTTCTGAGATCCCTTCCCACTCCAGATGTACAGTCCCATGATCCTCTGACCTTTGTGAAGTATTTCTGCATAGCTTTCTTGTCCACAGACCATGTTCTTTTATGGGAGAGGGGAACAATCAATTATGGAATTGGACCCATAGGTGGTCCAAATATATCTAGCTGTGGCTGGCAGAGATGGTACAATGTAGTGATTTGGACTTAATATCAAAAGTTCAAGTTCTAATGATATTTAAGGAGAGCAATTTGCACCAAATGATGAGATCAGTATAGGCATCAAATGTTGGGATTCAATAATGTGATAAATTTAAAATGGCTTTTTTCTTGGCCAAAAAATATTTTCATTTATGAGAAGAGCTTACAGACAAAATGAAGAAGTTAAATAGGTGCCAAGAATGGCTAATATGAAATAGATTTGGGAGAGCATATTGTTAGCAAGAAAAGGGATTTTAAAAATTAACCATGGAAAAGACAAGTTCCCCAGTGGAACTCACAATTAACCAGAAGAAAGGGAATACATCAAGAGGTGGAAGTACACCATTGACTGGCAGACTAAATCAAATTCATAGAAGAGTGTAGCACTCTAAAAAAGTTACTTAACTATAAGAAGAAAGATACCATGAGGCATGGGGATAGGAGGATGGAGAGAAAGATACCACAATGCAGAATGCCATGGTGAGCTAACTCAAAAAGGACTCAAAAAAGATGTCATAAGCCATGTACAGATGTATTGGGGAAATTTAACCTTAAGGGTTTGACATAACTTAGTTTTCTGATTGGATACAGATTGGGGATTGATTGGAATTTGCCCAAGACCTCCATGAGGGTGGGACTGTAAAACTGAGCTGATCCTTATCAGTGCCCTTCCTTGTTTTCCTCAGAGAGTAATTTTATCAGTATTTCTGGCTTTCTCTGCTAGCCCCACCTAGTTACTCAAGACTTTTATCACTAATTCTGACACATAGTTGTTGTGTGACATTGGGCAAATCACTGTTCCATGGTTCTCAATTTCCTCAACTGTAAAATGTGCAGATTCTTCTAATTGATTTCCAAAATCCCCTTGACTTCTAATAGCTGAGATAAGACTGAATTGGTAGGGCTTTCCTGGATTAGTTAATGAAACTACTACCTGTAATAGGGGGATCCAAGCTGTTATCAATTATTTCATCAGAGCCTAGAATGATGATAATTTTAATTTGATTTTTAAAAGGACTGGCAGAAAGTACTGATTATATCAGACATGTTCCTCTCTCCATTCCCTTTCTTTTCTCCAAGAATCAGGAAGAAATATATTTGTATTGGAGCAAGGAGGGAACAAGGGTCTAGGTGTGGGCATGTAGAATTGGTTTTATTGAGTTTTTTTCCTCTTCCTTTCTTTGCCCTTTGAGAGACTTCCTGACATTCCTTTGTGGACCATTAATAGAAAGAGAGAGTTACTGCAACCATTGGCTGTTTTGCCTTTGAAATTAGAAACTAGGGGGAGGACCTGCCTATCATAAACATTGCTTGTTGCCATAGTAAACTGTACCAAAAGAGTTCAGACAGACCCTGGAGATCTGTGCTATGGAGGCAAAGATGAGACTAAACAGTCATGTAATTGAGATTAATTTAATGCATGGGCATCCCCAGCCCAGAGAGTAACTATTCAAACCAGTACATAGAAAGGCAAGCCCAGGTTAGCTGGTAAGATAAATTGAGCAGATGTAAGGCCTCAGGACATGTCTTGTAGCTCTTTCTACTTTCCCCCTTAGTCCTTGTTTCAAACTTTGACCCTATTCAAAAACTCCATTCTCCCTATTCTCTTTCTAATTCATTTTCCATGTCCTGGAGTAGGAAGTTTTGGAGATATGGTTAGGTTGAAATTTTTCCGTGCATTTCAATGTGAAAAATAAGCTAAGTGCTAAAAAAAAATTGATGATAAAAGAGTTCTGAGCTGTAAATATTCCTTTTTCACGACATTGGGCAATAATTTTGCATAAATACCTAAAGTAGGCTTTTGTTCTTTAGTCATGTCCAACTCTTTGTGATCCCATTTGGAGTTTTTTGGCAAAGTTACTGGAGTGGTTTGCCTTTTCTTCAGCTCATTTTACAGATTAGGAAAATGAGGAAGAGTTAAGTAACTTGCTTAGGGTTAGGATCTGAATCCAAATTTAAACTCAGGAAGGTGAGTCTTCCTGATTCCAAGTGAGGTACTCTATCTCCTGTATCACCTACCCATTTTAGAAGTTAATCAATAAGGATTTCTATCTTGCCCAGCCAGTGAAGCCACATGACTTGGTCCAAGTCAGAGGTTCATATGTGCTAAAGAAGGACTCTGTGTATCTGTCAAAAAAATTGCTGAGAACACTAGGTTAGTGTCCTAAGTAAAACAATTTGTTGAGGGGTGAGGATATGCTAGGGTATGTGACACTGCTGAGAGGGAGTATGAAAGCCATCTCGCTCTTTGGTGTACAATAAATTTTCTGGAACATTGCAGAAATGTCCTTGTTGAGCAAGAAGCAGTGATGCATGATATGGGAAAGGGATTGGTCTGAGGGTCACAGCATAGTTGCTCATAAGCAGGGATGCCTTGACAAGCCCTCTCACCTGTGAGCTGGTTGCTGGAATGGTTGGATTAGCTCTCCTCCCATTAGCAGACACCATGCATACATAAAGCTCATAAGCTGCTTCTCTGAATGGTCATTGGGGCTGGCCTACTGTTCATGTGTTGATCACACTTGCAAAAATGTGTCTCAACAAGGCTGCAGGGCATAATAAACTGGAACTCTTTTCACACTCTCACCTCATTCATCATGCCTCTGAGATCAAAGGGCTCATATACTTTGAGTTCTCAATCAAGATGGCCTCAACCCTAACAGCAATGGGGGTCCCCCGGCCAGTGTGCAGGTTTTGCAAAATTGCAGTCCCAATCTCTAAGTGAGGTCTTTAGCAGAAATGGGTTTATTATCACTAAGAAGTCTCACAGTAGGGGTAATTCCTGATTAGGAATTAGCAAAGGTTGGGATACAGATCCTTGATTATATTTAGCTTTCTATAGCCCAGGGCTAGGGAGCCATCTCCAGATGAATTCAGGGACTAATTTCCCAGTCAATAATGGGTGGTAATTATGTCCCAGATCAAGATCTCCAAATGAATTGTAGGTGGGGACTATTGTGGGAGTTTCCCCTGGGAATGCGGGTAGGGATGCTCTCAAAGGCAGAGAGGGGGAGGGTGGGTGGTGTTGAGATTCAGGGTTTTTCCAACCCAGGTCCACCCCCCCTCCCCCAAAGATCGGGGGTACACAGTTCTATTACATCAGACTGACTGGGCAGGATAGTGCATTACTGGGGAGGATGAGGGCAAAAAATTACTTGACCTAAGGAGTTCTGAATTACAGTAAGTGAAATAAATCAAAAGTATGCTTTATTTATGGCATCAATATGATAAGTGATCCATAAGATGCCTAAGGAAGGGAGAATCAACTCAAGTCCAAAATAAACAAAGCTGCTAGCCTAATCCGTAACTAGACTGGACCAACAGGTGGTCTATGTACTTCCAGTTTAGGTGAGATAAAAGAAGATCCAGTCTCCTTTACTCATGCACATATACACACAATTATATATTACATATATTAATATATTAATTATAAAGTGATATATTGTCTTCCTTTGAAAGCAAGGAAGGTGGGATAAGGGCCACTGTGAGGCACCTTGTTTCATATGGGAGATATACTCAGTATATACACAAACATTACTAAAAAGGATTGAAATGGACAAAAAACTGGCCCCCTCATCCCTGGGTCAAGGGGCCTCAGGCTTATAGGAAAATGTTGCTTCAACTAAATTAAGGGAAGTGTTATGTTCAGACTGGGCCCCATCATGGGTTCATGAGACCCTAGACTTTCTGAGAAGTGTGTGTCTAACAAAGTCAAGACAACATTACAAAACATGCTGACAGGTTCCATTGTATGCTCACTTTTGTCCAGACACTTACCCATTGTAAATGAAAAACTGTGTCAGTGATTCCCAAAATTTGTACACTCAAGGCTGTACCAGGATGTGGCAAATGGGCTTAAAAGTGTACCTTGCTAAAGGTTCGGGGCTGATCTCTACTAGCCTATCTAATGGGGTCAGTTGCCGGGTGGCTAATAAATGATGCTTTAAATTGAATAATTTGGTCAGAGCTGTCTATCTTGTGTCAGTCCATTTCAGGATGTAGGTAAAAGAGAGGAAGAGAGATGAAAGAAATCAATAAAATTTGTAGTCAAAAAATATCAATAAAATATATATTTTTAAAAATTGTTATAAAAGAAAGGGAAGGAGAAGCTAGGTGGCACAATGGATAGAGCACTGACTCTCGAGTCAGGAGGATCTGAGTTAAAAATTTGGCCTCAGACATTTATTAGTTATATGAATTAGTATATATTTCTGAGTATTAGAACTTTTATAGGATGAAATTTTAGCCTCCAACCTTGGAAACCTTAGAAAAGTTGTAGTTCATGTCAAAGGAGATCCCTTTAGTATGGTTTCAGACAAAAGATGCCAATCTATGGTATTCTAGATTTATAGCAAGGGTTCCTTCCACAAATCCAAATGTTCAATAACCATCATATTCAATAACTGAGTAATAATTAACAAGCAAGTACATTTTCTATAGACTGAATAAATGATATTTCACACTTCCACATATGATCAGTTTTCAAATGAATGGAGAAGTAGCATGCCATAGTGGCTAGAGAGTCAATCTCAAAGCTAGAAACACCCAGTCTTGCCTTTGATAAATAAGAGCTATGTGATCTTGGCCAAATCCCTTAGCTTTGCAGAAAAAATACTAAATTTTCTTGGGAAAGCGAGTTTTTTTCACCCAGAATTTCCTATACCCAAACCATCACAAGTCTAGTTGCTATTTCTGTGTAGCAGATATGACTGTGATTACTAAAACAGTATTAATTTAAAAGCAACTGTGTGGTACGGAAATGGTGAGGGGTCACCATTTAATAAAAAAGCTGGAGAAAGCTCTATAGAAAAGCAAAGTTTATTGTACATTCTCGCGAGAAGGGCGGTATTTTCTGATATTTTTCTCATTTCTCTCCCAGAGGGCTGGCTGGGACTAGGCCACACCCATTGAATTTGGAAGGAGTTTAACAGACTCCTAAACGCCCAAACAAGCTAACAGTTACCCAGGAAGGCCTAGCTCTCTTCCTGTCTACCGTCTACAGCCCCCTCCAGAACCTATAACTAGACTCAAGGGGCTTCACAGGATGCTTACCTCTGGGTTGCTGCGCAGCAAATTACTTGACTGATCTGTCCTCCACCAACCGGTTGGGATTTTCACCGTGGAGTTTCCGTTGCTTTTCCCTGAGTTTCTCCACTTCAGGTCCACTCTACGTCAGGGAGCAAGGAGAAGCCCCTGGATGCTGGCGGGCTGCCTAAATCAAGGCAGGGCGCCATCCCACTAGCACCCAGGAGTTCACTTACTCACCGAGTAAAGGATCCCGGACTAGCCCCCAAACTGTGTGGTACGGAAATGGTGAGGGGTCACCATTTAATAAAAAAGCTGGAGAGAGCTCTAGAGAAAAGCAAAGTTTATTGTACATTCTCGAGAGAAGGGCGTCCCACTCTTCGAGCGCCTCCTGTGGGCAGGACAGCACCTTTAATCCCTAACGCAAAACGCCCCCTCCCACCACTGACCCTCATCCTCATTGGCTGAGAGTCTTACATTCTAAACAGGAGATCTACCCATGAAATTGAACTTGACCAATAAGTACATAGTTGCCCATATTTGGATGAAATAGGGAGATGATATCATAGGAGGGGAAGGCAATGCCCTTTGCTCGAACTTCAGAGTCCTTTGGGCCTACTCAAACTCTGAAGTAGATGAAGCTTTACTCAATTTTCACAACTGTCTTGAAAGATCTCACCTCATCTCATTCACAAATAATAACAGTTTATCTTATGCCGCTAATCAATTGATGACATGAGTAATATGGTCCGTCTTTTTCCCTTCCTTAGATCTACTTCTCAAACAAGGTTTTATGACTTGAATCTTCTAAAGGTGAATGTTATGAAAAATTCAGTAGAGCTTTGCTGTCAAACTTATATAGAAATGAATCCTTGCACATACTGACTTAAAAACTACAAATCAATAATATTTATATTGTGTTGTATTTGCTATTAACTTTACTAGACATTTTCCAATTATATTTTAATCTGGTTCAGGCTGTTCCAGGGAGGTACACTGGTCACAAGTTTGATGCCTCTGGGGATAGAAGATTAAGTTTCCCTTTGACAGAGAAAAGTAAGCACCAGTAACTAGTGGATATAGGCTCCATTTTCCATGTTAGTAAAATGTTACTTTGAGGATATTATGAAACTATGCTGATTTGTGTAGTTACTATTACATGTATAAGATGTTCTTTCCATGAAGAAAAAGTATCATAGATTTGGAAGATCTTTGATGTGCCACATTAACTCTTCTTACAGGTCAGATGGTTTCTTTGACTTGGAATTTGCTAAGCAAGCTGTGTACATGTTTTAGAATAGATTTGACTTGAAATATTCAATGATAATTTACTTTTCCTGTTAATGAGGTTATAAATGAGATAATGAATATTAATGAGGTGAAAAGTCGACTTTTAACAGAAGGTAAGAGAACAGAAGGTGAAGATGCTAAGACCAAGTATTGAGATGGGAGATACCCCAACAATATTAGGGTTCCCAGACCTATGTCATAAGTATGGTAAAAGAATTCAGAAACGTGATTTGTCTCCAAGTTAAGGAGCAAAAATTTGCTACACTTTATAGTAGGCTAAGTTCCAGTGGAATTTAGTAAAAAATCAGGAACAAGAAGATAATTTTATAGGAAAAAAAGAAAGATTAGATTCTTCAAGTTACTGATATGCTAATTTTATGGCTTAGAGATGAAATTTAAGAGTGGTAGAGGTAGAATTGCATCCATTATTGATATTTAGATAGAATTGTTTAGAGGTAGAATTGAGGAAAGATCTTAGAGGTAGAGTTGAGGAGTATTGTATTTCTCAGAAACTTTGTTATTACTGAAGTTATCTGACAGCCAGCACTGTGTGTGGCATTCCCAAGGCCAACTAGCCTTAGAATTATTACTACACCTTCCCTAGGAACTACACCACATTACTCCTCCCTCAAGCAATCGGAACTCAAATTCATTTGAGACAAAGGGAAGAAGGTCTTATCTTCTCTAGCTGCCTCAGACAGATAAGGAAGGGGTGTAGAGCTAGCCCTTCCTAGGTTTAGACTGGGAATGGGAGACTTGAAGATGGTGATAATGGCATCCAGGGGTACTGAGTCTCAGAATTAGGTAGCAAGTGGTATTCAGATTGAACAAGCAGTTAGTGGCCAGAAGTTTGTGGCCAGAAGTCTGAAAGATAAAAAGCTCATAAGTAGCGGGGGAGAAAAAAACTTAACTTGGAGAAAGTGGAAGATAACAACCAAAAAAAAAAAAAAAAAAAAAAAGGTGAGGATGAAAAAAGGAGAACACAGATATGTTCACCCTTCTCCATCCAGTAGTTTCCAGGATTACTGTGGAAGAGTAGTTTCAGATCCTTTATGGGTTCACAGCAATATCTAGGAAAGTCCGAGAGAGAAAACATGACTGGATTTAAAATAGTCAGAATGACCCTATATGGTCCTTTCCATTTCATACCGAGGGAGTGAGTACCTTGGGTCTTCAAAGATTTCAAGTATACCATGTCCCCCAGATTTACTGGAGTGACAGTCTGGGTATGAGCATCTCTGGGTTTAGGGAGATGTTTGTATATTCAGAAAGAGCCTTACAAACTGCACCAAGCTATGTGGCAAACTGAGTGATTAGATAGATGTTTTTCTGAATCTACAAGAAAGTCAAAGATTGAGAAGGGTCTCCCATACAAAAAGTTCAGGGATGCAATGTGGACTCTAAGTAGTCCTAATGGGAGTTTCTTCACCCAATCCTCATGAGTCTACAGGCACAGTTTAATAACTGGATGGTGTTACTGACTTTCTCCACCTTTCAAGAAGATTGAGGATGCCAGGCAGAGTAGAGATAATGAGTAATTTTAAGTGTCTCAGCCAAAGTTTGGATTATTTGGGAAGTGAAGGCTGGGCCATTGTCACTCTGTAAAGAACCTAACAGGTCAAAATGAGATATGATTCCTTTCAGCAAACACTTTGATACCTCCTGAGATTTTTCAGTTCTACAAGGGAAGGCTTCTACCCAATTAGTAAAGAAGATAAAACAAATAAACAAAAAAAGGGGCCATTTGTGTAAAATCTATCTGCCTGTCCTCCCCTGGATATGTATCCTTCCTCTGGATGAGCTTCAGGAGAGGGGGGAATTTAGTAGCCCCTTCAGGATTTATTTGTACTACAAACTGGGAATACTTGGCAAACCTGTCTAATTGTTTCTCCCAGCTTGAGATCAGCAAAAATAGGTTTCACAAGGAATTGGAGGGCACTTTTTCCCAAGTGAATAAAAAGTGTAGACCAAAGAAAAGTTTCCACTGGCTTGTCTCTGGAATTAGAAGCTGGCCTGAGGGTGTTTGAAATTGCCCAAAAGAAGAAAAGGTGTATTCCTTCCCCCCCCCTTTTTTTTTTAACAAGAGCTTGTTCCTGGGAGTTATTTGAGGGAGTGTAGGAGTCAGGGAGTTGAGGAATCAAAGATGTCATTGTTAAGAGCAAACAGGCAGCAGCACAGGCAGCTGAATCTGCCTTGAGGTGTGCTTGACAAAACATAACAGAAACCTCCCTAGGTCCATGGAAAGCTTGCAGTAATTGTAGAATTTCCTGTACATACTTAATGGAGGAATGTTTGGCTCTCAAAAGTCCCCTTTCTTTCCATATAGTCCCATGAGGATGCAAAAATGAAAGGCATATGGAGTATTTGATATTCACTCTTATTCCTTTCCCCAAAGCTCTGGTGAGGGCAATAAGTTCAGCCTCTGGACAAAGGTCCCAGAGGGATGTGGCTTATACTCCAAGGTGCTATTGAGACTCACCATTCCTTTTTATTTCCCTGTTCAAGAAAACTGGACTCCTCAATAAACCATCTCAATTTTCAATAGGAATGTCTTTCAAGTCAGGTTCAATGGAATAGATAGAATCTAAAACTTCCTCCTGATTGTGAATAATGTGCTGTCAGGGAACAGGATGGCAGTGTTGAGAGTGATACATCTAGAGAGTCAAATCAGGGGTATCCAATAGGAGAGCCTGGTGACCTCTGGCTTCCAAAATACTCTGAATCCTGTGGGGAGTTAGAACAGCCAATGGTTAGCCTAGGGTGAGTTTGGAGGTTTCCTCAATTAGAAGGGTTGTGGCAGCCACTGCTCTAAGGCAAGAAGGCCACCTGGATGGACACAAGTCAGGTTTCTTTATGAAGTAAGCAACAGGCTGGGAATCAGCTCTCAGGGACTGAGTCAAGACCCCTAGGGCCTGGTCCTGCCTTTTATTTCCAGAATAAAAAAGCTTTTCTAAATTAGGCAGGGTTAATGCTGGGACAGAGGTGAGTTTAGCTTTCAGGGTTTTAAAAGCCTTGGTCTTGTGCCACTGTTCCCTTTTTATTGTCCTGCCTCAGTTTCCCTAAATTTTTCTGCCTCAGCTTCCCTAAATTGTCCTGCCTCAGTTTTCCTGAATTATCCTGCCTCAGTTTCCCTGGTAGCAACCCCCCTTTTCTGCTCATTAGAAGTGAGATAATTAGGGCTGTGGAGATCTGGCATTCCAGAAGATAAGACTCCAAGCATCCTATCTCAGATACCTAATTGGCATTGGTATACTCTAAGTCCAAACTTCCTTTCTCTGGCTGGACACCTCCTTAACTTCCAATTAGTAAGAATTTATGATCCTACCCCCCAACCTGTCAGAACTGGGATTTATGGTCCCTGCCTGGAGATTCCCACTCACCAGAGTTTGGACTCCACCCCCCTTTTTCTTAGAGCCCCGAGTTTAGAGCTATGGGTCTATATGTTACTGAGAATTGTCACTGAGAATTCACATTCGATACTGGATGCTTTGGACATCAGCCCTGAGGGCTTCATGCCCCCAGCATAATCTCTCCCTCTCAGAAACCCAAATAAAATATTAAAAACTTTCTAATCTTTCTCTTATCTCAGTTTCTCCAGCATTACAGTCTAATCAGAGTCCCATCAAAGGGAAGTGTGTTAAGGTCTTGAATAGAATCATAAAGGAGCTTGGCAATAATCCCAAAGTTAAGTATCCAGATTCTACAAAATCCAGCCATGCCCAGGAAAGTACACAGTTAGTTTTCTGAAGCAGGTTCAGGTTATGATAAGATCATGGATTTCCTCTCCACTGTGAATGAACAGAAGGTGGGAATTAATTCATGGACCAAATACTTAACAGACTGATAGGCAATTCAGGGGTTAGACAAAGAAAGTTTAGGGTTTTTATAGCAGCAGTCAGAGAATTCTCCCAGATTGGGCTGGACATCAAAATGTCATCAACATACTGGATGAGGCTGCTGTTAAGCAGCTTCAGGTCTTTTAAATCTTTAGCCAGTGCCAGTCCAAATAAGAAGGGGCTGTCTCAGAAGCCCTGAGGTAGGACTTTCTGTATTAATGGGTGGGAGTTAAGGTTTGCTCATATTTGCTCATTCAAAAGTAAAAAGAAATTGTGAGTCTTTATGCAGTGGTATAAAAAAAGCATCTTTAAGATTTAAAGCAGAAAACAATTGTGTATTCCCTGGGAAAATAATATAGGGCTTAGGCCTAATGGCATAAATATGAAAAACTGCCTTATTAACAGCTCTGAGGTCCTGTACCACACTCCAGGTTTGATTTCCTAAAGAGGAGGATAGGAGTATTACAGGGAGATTGATAAGGAACCAAAAAGTTGAACTTAAGAAATTTTTCAATCAGGAGTTGCAATCTCTTTCTGACCACTGGCTTCATGGGGTACTAGTGCTTTATGAGGGAACATGCTGGATCCTGGAGGTAAACTAACATGAGTAGTCCACCCAGAAATTCCTTGGTGCTAGACAGAGGAATCTACTCCCTCCCAGATTTCAGATGGAATATGGAATGCCTTTAAGAGAAGCACAAAAAGTATACCCAAAGGTCTGAGAAAGGAAAATTGAGCCCCCAACAAGGAGGCAGGACAAAAGGGGATGATAAGAAATGAGTGTATGAACAACAGGTCCCCAACCTGGCAAAGCAGAGGGAAGGTCTCAAAACAGTTCCTAAGTCACTCTATGAGGGAAGGGGAGGCCTGGGAAAAACAGAATAGGAGGCCCTGTGACAAAGAAAAATTCAATTGACTTACATTCAAACTTACTCCAAGTTCAGCCATCATGGTGGAATAAGGGGGAGCCTGGCTAAAAACTGGGCAGTGTCACTCCTGATCCTTAGAGGTGGCTCAACCTTACCTTGAGCAGGCTCTCTTCCAGGGCCTTTCCCATTTGCACTTAGGGCAAAGGATTGGGGGTTTCCTCTGAGGACAGTCAAGGCCAATGGCCCTGGACATGGCATCTGAGGCACAAAGCCTCCATGGTTCTTGGCTATGGCAGCAGCTAAAATTTGAGCCTGTTCTCTGTTCCTCATCCCAGAAGCCTTGAGGTAGAACTTTACATGTTGATTAGTGGGGATTAGGTTCCCCCACATTTGCTACAGTTTGATCCCTATTGTTGAAAACTCCAAAGGCTGTTTCCATCAGCTTTGTCTCAGGAGTTTAAGACTATAGCTAAGTTTTGCAGCTTCCTCCAAATATATGGTGCTGACTGACTAATAAAATGCATGCTGAGAACAGTAGTCCCCTCTGGAGAAGTGGGGGTCTAGGTTAGTGTATTTCTGTGGAGCCTCTACAAGGAAATTTTCCTCAGCATCTTGGGTAACTTCCTTAAGTTTTTCATAATTAACCTGTTAATTAATTTCTGTCTTCATGCCTTCAATAAAGTAGAATAGAAAATGATGCCTTCTCTCTGTGTCTCTGCTTCCCACCTGGTAATCCTACCTGAGGTCTGCAATTGGGATAGCAATAGATCTTGGAAGTGGGGGGGAGTATCTACCAGAGGAGGAAGAGGACTCAGTCCCCAAACTTCTGGGCTAGATCCCAAATTCTCTTTTTCTCCTCTATGGTGCAGCAAGAGGAGATGATGATATAAATGTCTTCCCAATAAGATCAAATTGGAGGGAGATAGCTTTAAAGTCCTTAATATTGTTAGTGGGATCCTCAGAATAACAGCCAAGTTTTTTCTTTTTTTTTTTTTTTTAATTTAATTTTTATTTTATTTTATAATTATAACTTTTTTTTTTTTGACAGTACATATGCATGGGTAATTTTTTATAACATTATCCCTTGCACTTACTTCTGTTCAGATTTTTTCCCTTCCTCCCCCAACCCCCTCCCCCAGATGGCAAGCAGTCTTATACATGTTAAATATATTACAATATATTCTAGATACAATATATGTGTGTAGAACCAAATTTCTTGTTGCACAGGAAGAATTGGATTCAGAAGGTAAAAATAACAGTTTACACTCATTTCCCAGTGTTCCTTTTCTGGATGTAGCTGATTCTGTCCATCATTGAACAATTGGAAGTAGATTAGCTCTTCTCTATGTTGAAGATATCAACTTCCATCAGAATACATCCTCGTACAGTATCATTGTTGAAGTGTATAATGATCTTCTGGTTCTGCTCGTTTCACTCAGCATCAGTTGATGTAAGTTTCTCCAAGCCTCTCTGTATTTCTCCTGTTGGTCATTTCTTACAGAACAATAATATTCCATAACATTCATATACCATAGTTTACCCAACCATTCTCCAATTGATGGACATCCATTCATCTTCCAGCTTCTAGCCACTATGAAAAGGGCTGCCACAAACATTTTGGCACATACAGGTCCCTTTCCCTTCTTTATTATTTCTTTGGGATATAAGCCCAGTAGTAGCACTGCTGGGTCAAAGGGTATGCACATTTTGATAACTTTTTGGGCATAATTCCAGATTGCTCTCCAGAATGGTTGGATTCTTTCACAACTCCACCAACAATGCATCAGTGTCCAAGTTTTCCCACAGCCCCTCCAACATTCATCATTATTTGTTCCTGTCATCTTAGCCAATCTGACGGGTGTGTAATGATATCTCAGAGCAAGTTTTTTCTTAATTGGGAAAGGTCTGACATTGAAAAGCCACATGCACCCTGACTGTTTCACTTTGAAAGTCTGCTACTTTTCTCAATAGGCAGAGTTTAGAATGGGTGGCTAAATTAGGATACATTCGGAGGGAAAGAAAAAGGGGTCCCTCTCCCTGTATGGGAGGGACTACGGAGTGGGAGCCAGGAGATTTCAGAATCTGGCTTAAGAGATGAGGGTCCAGAGGACTTGTGGACAGGAGACTGAGTTGAAAAAATATTGCTGGATATAAGGTCTTGATCTTGATAAGGGGGTAGGCCCAGAAGGAATTCTTGGGCCTTCTAATAAAGACTGCATGAAGGAACAGATGAGGGATCCCCTATCCCTGGAAGCGTGGAAAGGAAAGGGTCACCTAGGACGTCAGTGTCTATTTTCTTTCTTTCTTTTTTTTTTTTTTTTTTTTTTGCTGAAGCAATTGGAATGCAGCTAGGAAGTG